>NC_090265.1:1055273576-1055604826 GCF_040414725.1 Anabrus simplex
TTGTGGATATCCCAGCAATTCAGAGGATTCATCAACTCAATATGAGAAAAATGATTAAAATCGTAAATGGCTCTTTTCAGAGCCCCACTGTAAATCATGATCCTACTCTAAACATTCTGCAGCTCAACATCGAAGGAGCAAGTTGACCAAAAAGTGACTATCTAACAAAAATATTGACTAACCATAAGGTGGATATTGTTCTTCTGCAAGAGACCCACTGTGAGAACCAGGACCAGCTTTATGCCAGATGTAGGATTCCCGGATACACTGCTTAATGCAACGTTTCATAAACAGTACAGAACAGCAACCTATATAAAAAATGATATAGAGGAAGCTGAAATAATAAGCACAAATACTGATAATAACATGTTTTGCTCTAAAACGAAGATAGCAAATACAGAAATTGTAAACATCTACAAACCACCTTGTCAACCTTGGAGCCTAAACGAGACCATCCTGAACATACAGCACTAAGCCTGCACTTGCCCTTCCAAACAGTCCCCTTCCCACATTGACAACGACATGTAATGATCCACCCAATCCCGCTCCCCCTCAGTATGCCCCCCTCCCTCCACCACATCCTTACAACGCGCGAAGTAGGAACTCTAGACAGACCAACGCTGCTAACACAACAAGATAGGTATACATACAGCATTTGAGTAAGTACCCACTTTACATAACACACAATACTGGACATTTACATACGTTTTAAACACACACGTCAAATACGCCTTTTTGTTCCTTTGCAGTTTAATGACACATTATTCATCGAGGTTCCTACATCTTCTAGAAGACTACACTTTTATGTGAAAATCAAGAATAACCTTCAAATACTGATATAATCTCTCCCCATAGCAGCTCCAACCAGTACCCTTTTGCAACGGTTATATCAGAGAGTATCTTAAACCAATCAACTTACTGAAGATACATCATAACATTCGCCTTTTCTTAACCTATCTTTTAATGTTGGAACGTATAATATAAACAAAATTCACCCTCTGACCTACGTTAGCAGCTACTGCAGCAAATATATGCTGACTTTCACAACAAGGAGAATCCATTTCAGTTCCAGACACACACCGTTTTTAGAACTTTATATCGATACAAATACTTTTTTAGACAAGATTTTAAATTAGTCTACAATAATTTTAACAAGTGCTTGTACTTCCCAATATCATATTTTTTAACCACTGTTCCATAAATTTTAATATCATAACAAATCTTAGCTCAATTCTTATAAACCATAAATGTTATCATCTTTTTAAAAGTTTGTTTTAAGATTAGTTAATATGCTGATGATGCCCAATAAGAAGGGCGAAACATGTCCATAATATTCCCATCTTTTATGTCTAATTAACCATATAACGTGGTACTGTATGTATTGAATAGGTTGAATAATAAATGTATACCTTTTGTAAATTAAGTGATACAGCACCAAGCCGTAATCCTTGGCGATTTTAACAGTAAGAACACTGAATGGGGCTATAACTATACCAACAAAGAGGGGCAAGATGTGTCTGAATGGGGTGATGCCGAAGGTCTTTATCTATTGTTTGATGCCAAAGAAAAGGGCTCCTTCCACTCTACCAGATGGAATAAGGACTATAACCCTCATCTGTATTTTGTATCAAAAGCTTCTCTTGGAAGACCTTTACACTGCACTAGGAAAATTCTGAACAACTTTCCTCGAAGCCAACACAGACCAGTGCTTGTCAAAATCGGCCTGGAAATACCTGTCGTCAGATCAGTCCCACTTCCTTGCTGGAATTTTTCCAAAGCCAACTGGTCTAAATTCACCAGCGAACTAGAACATAATGTACAATGGATTCCCCCTACAACAGGAAATTACGAGCGCTTTGTCAAACTAACATCCGTCATCGTGAAAAAACATATCCCAAGAGGAGACACAAAGGATTATATTCCTGGATGGAACCCAAAATGCAAAGAGTTATATGAGGAATATATGCTCAGTAGTGACCCTGAAACTGCAGATTAATTTATTCAGTCTCTAGACACATCTAGAAAAGAAAAATGGTTCAATCTCATGGAAAATACGAGTTTTCAACATTCCAGTCGAAAAGCATGGTCACTTCTAAGGAAACTTGGCAACAGCACTCCTAAATTCGGTCCCAAGAGCTCTAAGATAAAACCAAACGAGGTGGCAAACAGATTAGTTAGAATGACAAGAAAACCTGTCGGCACAAAGAAGAAAGAGTCAATCAAAAAGAGCTAAAATCGAGGATAACCCAGGCCAAAGCAGTCTCTCAGTTTTCCACTGATATCACAGCTGCTGAGATCTCAACTGCGCTAAAAGAAATAAAGCCTGGTAAAGCAGCCGGATTGGATGGAATATACCCAGAATTCGTTATACACTGTGGCCCCCGAACAATCGAGTGGCTTGCCAAATTTTACAGCAATATCTTACATGTTGGACAACTACCATCAATACTCAAAAGAACAAAAATAGTAGCAATCCTTAAACCAGGGAAAAGTGGAGACAGTGTAGAAGATTACAGGCCCATAGCCCTTTTAAGTATCTGCTACAAGCTACTGGAGAGAGTAATATACAACAGAATCTCAGCCAGAATTCTAGAGCACGTACCACTTGAACAAGCTGGCTTCAGACCAAGCTGCAGCTGTACCGATCAGGTGTTAGCCCTAACCACCCATATTGAGAGAGGATTTCAAGATTGAAAGAAGACCGTAGCAGTGTTCGTGGATCTGTCATCAGCTTATGACACAGTCTGGCGAAAAGAAATGATCCTCAAATTCCTGAAGGTAATCCCTTGTAAGACACTTGCCACCCTGCTGAATAATATGTTGGCTAATAGAATGATTGAAGTTCACCTACACGGCAACATAAGTAAAACTTACAAACTGAGTGACGAATTACCACAGGGATCGGTACTGGCCCCATTGCTCTTCAACATATATACAGCAGATCTACCTTCAACTAATGCCAGAAGTTTATATATGCTGATGACATTTGCTTGGCAGCCCAGTCTGGTGATTTTGCCGGAGTAGAATCGACACTCACTAAAGATCTCTGCAGAATTTATAATTATTTTAAAACCTGGCGACTGAAACCAAACATAACAAAACAGAGGTCAGCTGCTTTCATATGATCAATAAACAAGCCAATTATGTCCCTCAGGTTCAATTCAGAGGTCATATTCTGAAGTTCAATCCACATCCAAGATATCTGTGTGTTTCCTTGGATCGATCCTTGACTTACAGCGAACATGTACGCAAAACATCAGCCAAGATCAAAAGCTGGGGCCCATCTGCATCCACCCTCCGAACTATAACACTTGCGTTAGTATACCCAGTAGCCGAATACTGCTGCCCAGTATGGCTCAACAGTGCCCATACAAAGAACTCAGTTAAATCATACAATGAGGACTATATCAGGAACCATCCAATCCACACCTCTGGTTTGGTTACCAGTTCTTTCAAATATTCAGCCTCTTCATCTCTGAAGACAAATTGCACTGAAGAAAGAATGGCTTAAATGCTGTGATAACCCTCTCCTACCAATGCATCAAGACTGCTTACATGAAGATCTCAGGCTGAAAACTAGGAACCCTTCTTGGTTACTAGGAAAGAGGCTAGCCCAAGATGAATTTCATACTAACACTGCTTGACGCGATGGGTGGGCAGCTTCAAACCCTGACAGATTAGGTCTAATTTCGGACCCAGCTGTGCAACCTCCTGGTTTCAACTTATCCAGAAAAATTTGGTCATCACTTAATCGGATCAGAACTCAACATGGCAGATGGAACTTGTAACAAAAGTGGAAGATAATCAGTGACCCTTACTGCGACTGCTCTGATTTGCCTCAGACCGTTCAACATATCGTCACAGAGTGCCCACTCCGAAGATTCAGTGGGACAATAAAGGACATTCACGAGGACAGTGATGAAGCTGTGAGTTGGATAACAAAACTGGACATTCAGCTTTAGCAGCAATGCAGATAGTGATGAGCTCAAATGTATAAATATTGTTTGTTTTATTACGTACTTGTTCTGTGTATATAGATGAAACTTTTCTTTTTTTTTTTCCTGTAATTGTACATATTTGTAAATAACCAAATTGTAACAATGTATCCTCATGCCATACGATATATATATATATATATATATATATATATATATATATGGTACTTTCTGATTTCACTATATTTCATATACTTATGCCACTACCAGACTATTCATACAGATCATCTTCATTCACAATCTATATATTAACAATGTTTACTAAAACAACTCTGTCCAGTCCGTCCATCCATTCTCCTGGACCGATTTGCTTCATTTTTTGTTTTATTCTCTCCGGAATTACCTGCCAGCGAATCACCCATCCTTAATAGGTCTGCAAGTTCAGTCAACTTTGAGTATTCCTAAAATCAAATCACTAAATGACCACTCCAGTAATTGCAGGCGAAGACTTACCCTAGCCCGCTAGACATTCTTCACTTAGCGAGTTGCACACAGTTAAGGAGCAATATCTTTATGTAAAGATATCTGCAAAGCTAAACGATAAAAAAATGATTGTGACTATGGACAAGCTTGCATTTCAACCAAACTTGGTAGACATATGACTTAATACTATCTGGAGAGAAATACTGTGGGAGTAAGACACACGCCTAGGGTTGCAGTGGGGAGGGAGTTACATGTAAAAAAAAATATATATATATATATGACCTATATTCATGTTGAAACCATAGTTTTCAGGCCCGCTCAGATGAATAGTGACACTACGGATGACATTTAAGTCCAAGTTCAGCAACCGTCGGCATGGGGGATCAGAAGGGGTGAACAAGAAAAATGTCCAAAATGACCAAGATTATGTATGTATGTATGTATGTATGTATGTATGTATGTATGTATGTATGTATGTATGTATGTATGTTCCAGCACAGCTCTCGACCAAATTTGGTACACATATGATTTACTACCTTGAGAAAAATACTGTGGTGATAAGGTACCAATACGGATGGGTTTTGGGAGAAAGTGCTATGGAAAAAATCATCGAAAACTGTATTAGTTCATATAATAGAAATCAATCAAGGGATGTTCTACCATTCAACACTTTATATAATAAATAAATAAATAAATAAATAAATAAAAAAATAAAAAAGGGGAGCTACAAGAACTGGAAAAGAAAGGAAGATCCTAAGGAAGATTCTGGGACCCCAGAAAACTACTGATGGAACCTGGAAAAAAAGGAAAAACAAGGATCTTTATAAACATACGGAAAAGATCTCAGGCACAATGAGAAAGCGAAGGTTGAACTTCTATGGACATCTAGTAAGAATGGATGAAAGCAGACTGACCAAAAAGATCTTTAAGTACATTGTAGGATTGAAGGCCACCACTAAGTGGGCAGAAGAGGTCAAAAGAGATGCAGAAGAAGTAGGAATTACACTAGAGGTGATCAATAAAAGGAAAGAGTTTAGAAACATAATCAACAAAATAAATTTTTTGAGGACAAACCACCTAAAAAGAAGCCCAACCGGATAATCTCTGAGGAGGAGAGAAAAATACGAAGCGAGAGAATGAGAAGAGAAGAAAGGCCAACAAGCCTTAAGTTCTATGCGGTCCACAGTTGGCCAAATTCGGAAGAAGAAGAAGAAGAAGAAGAAGAAGAATAAATAAATAAATAAATAAATAAATAAATAAATAAATAAATAAATAAATAAATAAATAAATAAATAAATAAATAAATAAATAAATAAATACATTATCATTATAGACTGTTATGTCTTTCAGCGTTCAGTCTGCAAGCCTCTGAGAATTTACTAAACGTCGCCACAATCCTCGATTTGCAACTAGTGTTGTGGCCTCATTTAGTTCTATACCTCTTATCTTTAAATCGTTAGAAATCGACTCTAACCATCATCGTCTTGGTCTCCCTCTACTTCTCTTACCCTCCATAACAGAGTCCATTATTCTCCTAGGTAACCTATCCTCCTCCATTCACCTCACATGACCCCACCACCGAAGCTGGTTTATGCGTACAGCTTCATCAATCGAGTTCATTCCTAAATTAGCCTTTATCTCCTCATTCCGAGTACCCTCCTGCCATTGTTCCCACCTATTTGTACCAGCAATCATTCTTGCTACTTTCATGTCTGTTACTTCTAACTTATGAATAAGATATTTATAAATAAATAAATAAATAAATAAATAAATAAATAAATAAATAAATAAATAAATAAATAAATAAATAAATAAATAAATTAACAAGAAATCTGCCTTTAAACAAGCTTAAAATAGTTGATATGGGTTATATGTCATAAAAACACGCTGAAATTTAAAGAACGTCCTAGGATCCAGGTCAAAAATAATTGGAGTCCGTTTGTACAATGTTGAGTAGAGTTTTAAGGTAATATATAAAAACTTGAAGTTGGGGAATGCTATGAAGTTCTTATGTTGATGCTGTGGATATAAAAAAAAATATGTTAAAAAATGTTCATATATTCATAGTCGAATTGTCGATGAAAAATAAAAACTTGTATCAAAATTGACGATCTTGTGAAAGTGCTGATGTTAAGACAATTTGCAGTTAGGGCAGTTTGCCAAGGAGTTGGGGCACATCCTTTTTTTGTTTTGTAATAGCTGTTGCATGTTGAAAATGTCACTGTTGTTGTTGTTGTTGAAAGTAAAAAGTTAAATGACAGTACGGCCTTGGTTGTATGGCACAGTAGTCACAAAGGTGGATGTCTGAGGAAAAAGAAGAAATGAGAACTAATGTGTGTATTCGAACTTTAATTATTGGAGAGTCGTTTGATAGTACTTACTCACTTACTCCTCGCTCTTGTTACCCTGCCGCTAGGAAAGCTGGAGGTGCACCGCTTGCTCTTGTCTGCGTGGAGCTTATTGCTGACTTTAAAAGGGGGCGGCGACTTGTTCTGGATTGGCTGCGGTGTGGAGGGGGTGCAAGAGAGTGGGGTAGTGATCCATTGACGCGCTGTTCTCCCTAGATACATCTTGAGAATAAGGGGGTGGATGACCTCTTAAAGTATGTTTGTCTTCTCAACAGATTCATTCAGACTGTGATTGAAATTGAGTCGTTAATCCAAGGATATATAAAACATTTCTGTGATATTGAACAGAGGTCCCTTTTTCGTCATTTCAATAATTTGCAAGTCCTTGTCTGTATCAGAAAAAAAGTGGTTGGATTCATGCATATGTATTCCCATGGCAAGAATGCCTGTTATGTTTGACTGCATTAATATGTCCGATGTACCTAGTGTTAACGCTTCTCCCTGTCTGTCAGATATAGCTTGCTAAACAAGACTGGTACTGTAGTCTGTAAATTTACCAAACTTGTCAGATTTATTCACTGTCCCTGGATTATGGAAATGAGATTAGATTGTTGTTGGTTGTTCTGAATGCTATTTTAACCTCGTGTTTTTTAAACAAGTTTGTTACTTGATATATAGAATTGTTGTTGAAGGTGAAAACTGAATAACTGTCCTTCTGATTCTTTTCCTTAATAAGAGTAGATTTTGGTTTATTTTGAATTTTGAATTTAGGCCACGGCTGCTTCCTTCCCACTGCTAGCCCTTTCCTGCCCCATTGCTGCCATAATACCTATCTGTGTTAGTGCGACGTAAAGTAACTTGAAAAGTTTTGGTGGGACCGAGATTCCCAGCTCATTAGTGCGACAGCCAGAATCGTTACACACATTTGATAGATACAGAAGCGAGCAGATGTGTCTGTATTGCTCCTGAACAGAAGTTCCCAAACAGCATTCAGACTTAGTCTCCAGACCGGCTAGTCCAGTAAAATAAGGCATTGGTGCTGACCTCATATTACAAGTACAGTAGAATAGGATCAGATACTATTACAACAATTTCAAATTAATAGTGAAACATCTATCCAGTTATTAGTTTTCACTAGTGAAGAAATAACTTTGAAAGTCATTCTTTGAGTCTAGTGAGGCCAGCAAATGTCCAGAGAAACATGGTTCTCTTAAATATTCAACTAGTGCAAAGTGATAGAAACAGTTTTACCAAACAACTGAAGCAGTCAAACTGCTGCATTTCACCAAAAGCTATACTTCGAGTGCGAGCATGTAATGATATAAAGACTTAACACGATTCGTGTGCAACCACAAGGTGTTGAGACACCTTTCGTGTGGTTTTATTTTTCTCCCAGATACTCTATTTGAACAAGATGGTAAATATGCATGATGGAGGCATGATGCCTAAACTTGTAAATCTACATGCAGTCATGATGATACAATAAATCCATAAAAGCTGGTGAGATAAGCTAATGGCCAGAGTCTTCAACAAATAAGTGCTGTAGCATGTTTGTAACAGTATGCAGACATGTGCTTCTTACCATTCTAATAATTGAGGGGAGTCAGAGCAACAGTAGTCTAACCATCTCCAACACAGAAAATGAGATTAGTAGGTGTGTGAAAGTAAACCTAGTGAATAAAAGATATGGTGTGAGTGGAAATGACAGCAGGAGACAACACACCCGTGAGATATTCTGATAGATGGTAGTGAAGAGCCTCTGTGGCTCAGACGGCAGCGTGCCGGCCTCTCACCCCTGGATTCCATGGTTCAAATCCCGGTCAATCCAAGTGAAATTCGTGCTGGATAAAGCGGAGGTGAGACAGGATTTTCTCCGGATACTCCGGTTTTCCCTGTCATATTTCATTCCAGAAACACTCTTCAATATAATTTCATTTCATCTTATTCATTAATCATTGCCCCAGAGGAGTGCGACAGGCTTTGGCAGCCGGCACAATTCCTATCCTCGCCACTAGATGGGGGCTTCATTCATTCCATCCCTGACCCGGTCAAATGACTGGAAACTGCTGCGGATTTTCAGATGGTAGTGATAAAAGAGTTTTCAAACAGGCATTCATGTCTTTGCTTGGAATCAGTAATGGTAGACTTTCCAGGGCAGTTTCAAAGAAACAGACTGATAGAACACCAAAACAAGATGGTCGTGGAAGACATATAAATAGACCCAATAAAACTGGTGAACATCAAACCAAATTTAGTTGTAAATCATATCAATAGTTTTCTGTTGCGTGAAAGTCATTATTCTAGAGTTTCTGCTCCAAACAGAAAATATTTACTTGAAGGTCTTAACGCAGCTATGATGTATAAACTTTATATTCCTTGGATGAAACAGGAACATAATTATGATTATATTGTTAGTGATTATAATTACAGGGATATTTTAAATACAAAGTTCAATCTCTCTCTTTTTCCTCACCATCTACTGATACATGCAAGGTGTGTGATTCACTGTGCATAAAACTTCCAGATGCGGAGGAATACGTTGAAAAAGTGTTCTGCAAGAGACAACTGTCGACTTATAACTTTTGTGTGCATGATTGTACTCAGATAATGTGCATATGTACGTATGGCCAGAACCTATTGCAGGACAGGGTACTAATGAAATAATGAAATGTTTAATTATGCTTCTAACAATCTTCAAAATACTGATAAATGAATCGTGTGTTCTGATAACTGTTTCACTCAAAATAAGAATATATAGCCCCCCATGGCACTACAGCCCTTACAGGGCCTTGGCTTACGAAGTGACCACTGCTCAGCCTGAAGGCCTGCAGATTACAAGGTGTTGTGTGGTCAGCACGACGAATCCCTCGGCCGTTATTCTTGGCTTTCTAGACCAGGGCCGCTATCTCACCATCAGATAGCTCCTCAATTCTAATCACATAGGCTGAGTACTCGAATCAGCCCTCAAGTCCAGGTAAAAATCCCTGGCTTGGCCGGGAATCGAACGCGGGGCCTCCGAGTAAGAGGCAAGCACGCTACCCCTACACCACGGGGCCGGCATAAGAATATATGCTTAGTATATTTTTGGTTGCAAATTATTCACAAACAATATGTTACAGAAATAGAGAGGAAAAAAAATGATGGAAGAATATGTGTATAAACCTGCTGGGTGGGTAGATCTTATAAAAAATACTAGGGCAGGTAAAAAAAAAAAAATTAAAAGTGTAACTGAATGCAACAGTCTGACTTTGTAAGTTGAAAGCCTTTAACTGATAAAATAACTAATTATAAATTTACTGAGGATAAAGAACCTGTTGCTTTCAGTCGTTGTTCAATGCTGAAAGTTTCTGTTGAACAACAATAGAAATATTGTGTCAGGTATTGTTATTCAGATGCTATAGCACAAAGTACATATGTGGATATCATTAAAGGACAAAAGAGAAGGAATAAACACACTCTTGAACAACATGTTCAGCTAATACCAAAATATTTCAACCCAACACCAATAAACCCAAAGAAACTTGATGCTTGTTTGAAGGGGCCTAACATCTAGGTCATCGGCCCCTAATGATACAAAATGAGACGAAATGAAACGACAAATTAAAAACCCAAAATCCTCCGCTGACCACAATTCAAAACGTGAGGACGGACGGACGGATGGATATGAATTTAAAACGATCAGTGGAACCGACCCACAGTGCCTCACATGCACAGAAGCTGGCGTAGAACAATAGTATTACTGACCAAGGGACTGCCTCTATAGCACGATACTGAAACGATGATGCTTATATTTGAAAGGAGTCCAAAATCCAAGTCATCGGTCCCTCTTAATGGTACTTATCGCTAGAAAAATAGAACCATGGTATTTGTCATGTTGCGGTACTAATCACGAGTAGCGCAGACTCGCGGCTATTCCACACATTATGGTACTACTCACAGGTAATGAAATTCGCACGTGTATTACAGACCTAATGTGTTTCGCACATTGCGGCGCCTTTGACAGGCAACGCAAACCTATGGTGTTCATCACCTAAGTGTACTAACCACAGGGACTCGTACTATCCCGTGGTGTTCCTCATATAGTGGGTACTAATCATAGGCAAGCCAAAACCATGGGTTCCTTCATCCCATGATGTCGCTCATATAGTGCTACTAATCACAGGTACTGTAAAAGACATCGAGCCCTCGTTTGCTACTAATCACAAACCTATTTGGTACCCAACATAGTGGTACTACGCGCAAGTGAAAGCGACCTATGGTGTTCCCCACGTGGTGGTACTAATCACAAGTAGTTTCATGGTTCTAATTTGATCATCCCTTGGTCGCCCCTTTTAGTCGTCTCTTACGACAGGCAAAGGATACCGTGGGTGAATTCTTCGCCTGTGTCCCCCACCCACAGGGGTAGACAAAGAGAAAAAAGAAGAAAGAAGTAGGGATCCGTCACTTCAAAAAATGAAGTAACGGATGAAGAAAGACAAGGGCCACGAAGGACATGAAAATGACTCCCTAGGCCTCGAATGCTCTAATACTGTCGAGGTTGGAAAAGAACAAGAATTGTTCAAGGGAGGTCGGACAGGATAGATGAAAGTGAGGAGCCTGGCACAAGTAAGTAGAAGCAATGCCAGGATTCAGCTAAGGGCCCCGTGGTTGCCAACCCACGCTTCCAAGTCGAGAGCTCCTGGGCCCCTTTTAGTTGCCTCTTACGACAGGCAGGGGATACCGTGGGTGAATTCTGCATCTGAGTCCCCCACCCACAGGAGGCCAAAGAAACTTGAAGATATTCATGACCTTTTGAAATATGTTCACCCATCAACCATTCATTTTACAGTAGTCTGGTATATTGAAATAGAACTAAAGAACATGAAAATATGCAACTTACTATGGAGGATGATAGTGAAGACATGTTTGATATTCCTGATTATGTGTAGTACTGTGTAATCATGCAGTAAACATACTGGAACCGTATACAAAACTGTAAAGCTTTTGCTTGTAATGATAAGTGTATAATCTTCATATTTTACTAACAGAACCACTTTGTGTACTGTGTAGTCACTTTAAATTCATATTAAAACTTGTAAAAGAACTATTAGGATGAAAATATGATTCACTACATTACATATATTCAAATAACTTTTTTATTCTTTCTCATGAACAAACAAATGTCAGTGCAACAGTGGTCTAACCAAGGAAAAGTGTTGCAGGTTTCTCATAAAAATTGCAATACATCTAAAACTACTTAACTAAAGACTTTATAACATTTTGATTAAGTTAACCAAACATCATGGAATACACCACTACAAATTTTTTTTTGGAGATCTCCAAATTTCAAGAAAAACCACAATTGCATAACTTTAACTTGCTGTTTTTCTATTTTTTAACAAGGTGGCTTAGTCCACTGTTGCGCTGACCCCCCTCAATTGTTCTAATGTGGGAGGAACCTGAATTTTTAAAATATAATTTTTGTAGAAGTAGGATGTAAATAATTAGGCACATGGTTTGGGCAGAGCGTGTGGATAAATGTGTATTATCTGCATTAGTCAACATAGTTTTTGTTAGAGTCATGCCACTGTATTCAAAAACAGATTGGTGAGAGGTGCTGGGCAGAAGGAAAGACGGTCGATCCTGTTACAGAAATTATTTATAACTATGAAATGTAAAATGTGAAGTGATAATTGTTGTTTCTAAACATGTATTTTAATTGGGAGGAGGATAATGTTTCAATTTTGTTTCATTTAAAGAGGTTAATAATGTTAATAATTAAGATCACTTTTGTATTTTCACATGTGGACAAGGTTGAACTAACGTCAACAAATAAATAAATAAATAAAATAAATGCTACATGCAGTGATGCCCACTCATGACATCTAACCGAGGTTACAATGCACAAACCGGCACACAGAAGGTCACGTGGGGAGAGTGAGTGGTTATCAAAAGGGGAAACAGAATATCATACTTTTTTTGTTGTTGTGTTGTCACAATGGTGTAATATTTGTCTTGGTGACAAGAGGGGTGAAATGTCTACGTAGTTTGAGAAAGTTTTCCTGAAACAGATAGTGCTTTAGTTGATGTCTTAGATGTAGAAATGTATTCCGGGTTAGTAGGTTAGTGACCTGTCGCCCCCCCCCCCCCCGCACGGCACTTAACACCCTTGAAAGGGCTTTGGTCTGCCTAGCGACCGCTGCTCAGCTCGAAGGCCTGCAGATTACGAGGGTCCGTGTGGTCAGCATGACGCATCCTTTCGGCCGTTATTCTGGGCTTTCGAGACCGGGGCCGCCATTTCACCGTCAGATAGCTCCTCAATTCTAATCACATAGGCTGAGTGGACCTCGAACCAGCCCTCAGGTCGAGAGAAAAGTCCCCGGATTGACCGCGAATCGAACCCGGGGCCTCTGGGTGAGAGGCAGGCACACTACTCCTACACCATGGGGCCAGCTTTTAGTGACCTGTAGACTGGATATATTTGGGAAGATTGTTGGGACATATTGTTCCTGCAGTTTCACCTTGTCAATTGAATAGTGTCATCATAACGCGCGTGTGTGTAAGAGGTATAACCGAATGTCAGGTTTTGTCCTGAAGAGTCAGTAATTTGTGACGACAATTAGGACAGGATGTTTTTTGTGGTTGTGCAAAGTCAACGGTGATCTGTGAAGTCGTACTGTTCTTTTGATGTACAGTTGTCAAGTGAAGAATAGAGTAGGCCTAGCTATATAAATTTCACATTTGATCAGAGAAAGATTACTGTGTGCTGGAATTATGTCAGCAATGTGTTTCTTTTGGCTTGTATTTGGAATAGTTGGTTACCAGGTATAAAAAAAAGGGTTGAGTGAAAAGATAGCTAGCTGGCACAGGCCATATATTCAGAGTTTGAGAGGACTGATTGCGTATTCTGTACTGGGTAAAGATTTTATTTTCACAATGCCAGAAATGAATCGATTTTATAGAAATTGAAAAGCCTTGTTATCCCGTATTTGAGCCTTCTTTCCAATTAGAATCAGTGACAGCAAACATGTAGATAATTTGTGGTTTATAGGAAGAGTTAGTTTGATTTTATTGTTGTTGTTGCTTTCACAGGTAGCAATGCAGCGATTAAGCAGTGATCAATGAACCGATAGGAGCTTTTGTGCTCAGGCAGGCATTATCATGTCACATGAATAGGCTTCTACGGTACTATAGGTCGTTGGTTGATATCCGAAAAGGGGTGACTGGGCACTTCATTTATTTTATTTCTTTGTTGATGTTCGAGGCGTTAGTTCAACGTTATCCATATGTGAAAATACGAAAGGCATAAGAATTTTCAGTTGATATTTAAGTAACTGAGGAACAATTAGGATGGTAAGATATTTGAAGAAGCACATGTATCTCTTTCAGGTTGCTGCAGACAAGTGACAGTCATGTGATTCAACCTATCATTGAAAGTAATAAATCAAATGAAGCTTCTTCTTTGTAATTAAATTCTCAGGAAACCATTGTTTTTATTTTTATTTTGTTTGTCGAGGACATTCATGTAATTTAAACTTACAGTTAATTATTAAATTTGTTGAATATAATGGTGATATATGTAAACTTAGACCCACATGTCGAGTGGGTGTTAAATCTGAAAGTCATTTCATTTTTATATTTGTCATGGAAACCTCACTTCCAAATAATTAAATTTTAACCGTTCTATTAGAGTTTTGTTGTTGATAAATGCACTGAGCATTTATTAAATAATTAATGATTCATTCTTTAACTTTTTATTGTGCATGAAGATGCAGTTAACTTTTTTCTTCTATTTGCTCTACGTCACACCGACACAGATAGGTCTTATGGCGATAGGGATAGGGAAGGCCTAGGAGGGGGTAGGAAGCGGTCGTGGCCTTAATTAAGGTACAGCCCCAGCATTTGCCTGGTGTAAAAATGGGAAACCATGGAAAACCATCTTCAGGGCTGTCGACAGTGGGATTTGAACCCACTAACTCCTGGATGCAAGCTCACAGCCGTGCGACCCTAACTGCATGGCCAACTTGCCTGGTGAGTTAACTTTTATTTCAGATCTTAAATCCAATAGTTAACCTAATAAGATCTTAAATCCAATAGTTAGCCTAATAACTTAGACTCAGTATTTATAACAGTCAATCCATAAGGACATCAGCTCAGGTGATTTCCAATGGTCCTGTATGATGAAGTTAGTGAGCTGCCTCAACAATTAAGAGAAAGTCTGGAGCTCGAGTCTCAGGACCTATACTTTCCAGAATCACATGGAACAACCCATGACTGTCAGTAGAAGTTGATATATTGGCTTTCAGGTTATTATTGTGGTTGTTTATGAGGAAGTGAGTTTCAATCATGATGGTTTTGTTTGTTCTTTGCCCTTCTGACACCACTGTAAGTAGATATGGCCATACAACTCTTAAATAATCACATAAATTTTTTATCAGTGTGTTCATTAATCCCGGTAACTTGACGAATTTAAATTTTATTTGATTAACTTTTTATCCCAATAAATGACAGCCTACCCTTTCACAAGCCTTTAATTTCATAGTAAATTAGAAACTTAACTGTTTCCGTAGTCGTATCTGCAAGTGACAAAGAACCAGAAGAACCCCTGAGAAGGTAACAGCGCCCATTAATGCCACCAACTGAGTCTGGCAACGGATAGGCTACACACTCAAAGGTTCAATATATTCTTGCACACTACATGGTGTGCTACGCGCCCCTAACCGCACAGCCAACACGCCCGGTTAAACTGCTTTCCAATGGTTTGCGAGTCTTTGCAAGATTTAGTAGCAAGACGAGTTCATAGGGTACACTGTATAAATACATAATTACACAGAAGTCCAACAAACCGCTTTCCCTTCCCCCCAATACATCCTGGTGGGGTTGCAGGAGCTAACTGTGTTGCACAGGTCAATATGGTCCATTTTACAGCTGGATGCACTTCCTGACACCAACCCCATTTAAAGGGATGAATTTCACTATTGCGTGTCTCTGTGGTGGTTGATAGTGTGGTGTGTTATGTTCTGTGTGTATGAAGAGATGCATATTGAGAGAACATTAAAACCTAGTCCCCGAGCCAGAGGAATTAATCAGACATGGCTAAAAATCCTCAACCCAGCCCAATATCGAATCCATGATCATCTGAACCAAAGCCACAGAGCCACATGCCCTGATAGTCAAAATGCTGTCCTAGACCTTAAGACATGCTAATAAAAGTAACATATTTTCTTACCTGCCACCTTTAGAGTCAGTTTGGGCTTGGCAGTTAGAAGTAAATTCTGAGGTTTCAAATCCATATGACATACATTGTGAGACCTAAGAAACCTTAAAGCTAGAGCCAACTGCTGTAGAAACCTTTTACAAATAGCTTCTGGCAACTTCCTTCTCTTATGTATAAAACGCAATAAATCACCAGCTTCACAGAACTCCATAATTATGTAGATGTACCTGTTTAAAACAGAACAAAAATACTTAAATATATATCTTACATTCCTACTATCAAAGTAAAAGCATAATATGTCTGGGTATTAACCGTACACACTTTGCTCAAAACTAAGAACTAAATATTAGCACTTCATAAGCTGGCCTTTTCAAATTCAAGGTTTTACCAAATTTTTAAGATCATAAATCTTTGTTTTTCCTGTGCATCTCAATGTTATTTGCCAAATTATAACGTTGAAATTTACAGTCCGTCCATCCAGTCAGTCCTGTAGTCTTTATTGTCTTCACTAGTTCAACAGAACCAAACCAATGTGATGTAAAGTAACGTGATGATGTGTGGACTCCAGAGAGGCCTGGCACAGGTCTTTCTAGTTGATACCCATGGTCGACCAGCATGTCAGGCTGTGTGATGATGATATGACAATGAGGTAAGCAGAGTATGACACCCAGTGTCAGCATATATGTAGCTAGCTACTCCAGTAGAGTAACACCAAGGTATCTGCTCAAGGCTGATGATGATGATGATGATGCTTGTTGTTTAAACCAGCCTAACATCTAGGTCATCAGCCCGCTCAAAGATGAAATGGGAAAATCATCAGCGGCAGCATCATAGGCCTTCATTCCGCATGAATAATGCGCAGAGGTTTGGAATTTAACCTGATCTTTTGGCACAAAATCTAGTGATTAGAAATTATGTATCACCATCTCTCCTACCCAGCCTATCAACATTCTGATGGTGAAATTTATTTCCACTAAGGCTCAAACCAGCTAACCACAGTTCAGACCTTAAAGAATTCACCTCTTAACAATCGCGGCCATCAGGCAGACACCAAACCAATTACTGGGTGTGACATTTCTGTTCAAATTTCAAAGATGATTAGTCAAACAGACAACTGACCATGTAGATATCAAAAGTTTCCGGTTTTCCGGTGAAAGAGTCTTTCAATCTTAGCCTCTCCCTCTGTGAATATAAGCATTATGAAGGAATTTGTAAGGTACGTAATTTTCAGACCATATTTTGCTGGTTTCTTTCGGAAATACTGTACATCTGAAAATGTACAACCACCTTAAAGCCAAAAAAAAGGAATTTCAATTCAACCACAACTACATCTTGACATATTTTGCACCTTTATACTGTATATTATCCTCCCTTTCTTAATTTTGACATTGGTCCACTTCAAAACTATGTTCTGTAGTTCTGCTAAAAAAGTTCCATACCTGTGCTGGACTAGCTTTGTCCCTTATTTTGGTCTCTCAATGCAAGTTTGGTAGCTGTAGACCAATATTACGATGTTATGTTCTGGAACAGCTCAGAGTATCTTTAGATGACCTATTAAGCCTGTTTTCCCAGTAATAGTTGTTGGGAACACTGCCATTTTCCACACCTAAATTTTCATATCCCAAGGAGTGTAATTCACTTTCATACTGATGCAATCACAAATTTTAATTTCATAGTCCAAATTATGGTAAAATTTATTTCAAAATGTTCAACACAGTTCATTTCACCATCACTTCCACCTTCATTCTTGAACCATTCACTAATTACACTTTCAAAATTTTCATCAGTGGTGTTTACTTTATGCATGCTTCTGGCTGTAGAAGCCATAACATAATGGTGATACCCAGAACTAGTCAGGCAGACCATGTGAAAACTATGAATGCTACAAACCACACAGCATGACAGCTAGCGATACAATTATATTCTCCCACAATAAAGTATATGCCAATAATAGATTATGGAAGACCGAGTTATCTTCAGGTCACAATAAAGAAGAGATTCAGTCACTGTTACCAAAATATGAGATCTTGCAGACCAATCCTGCAGGTTAATAAACAGGTGATTCAGGTCTGTAACATTTCTTAAAATACACACACATGCCTGTATTGAGGGTGGTGGAAGACATTTCGAATATATGCTGTAAATGGAGCTGATGTTGAGTATTGTACAATTAATTCAATACATTATGCATTAAAGGTTCATTATGAAATATAGAAAGACTCCTATGTACTAAACAAAATATTTCCAGACATAGGTTCCTGAATGAAAATTGTTCACATCAATCCCCTCTGTCAGCCCTGAAACTTTGTAATAGTCACAGGTATACAGAATCCACAGATATCACACAAACTGGTTACTCCACATTACAATAACCTCTCCACCACATAGGAGAGATCATGCGCTTTGCTGTATATACCTTTGCTGTATAAGATGCCATGTATTTTATAGTACTGTCTAACAACAATATTCAGTTTTGGAAGATGTGACAAAGTGAAGTGGCTTAGGAGAGGAAAGCATTGGTCTTATCTGGGCTTAATGGTTCCAGATATTAATAATATAATGTATTTTTGAACTGTACATTTCTTTCCTTGATACTGGTTTCAAATGGAGAGCAAGCAAGTTCCAAGACTGAGCTATAAAAAATTATTACTCTGGTATTTCACGTCCTACAATTTTTTTAGGCCTTCACCTACAATCAATCAATCAATCAATCAATCAATCAATCAATCAATCAATCAATCAATCAATCAATCAATCAATCAATCAATCAATCCATTGTCATTCACCATTGCTCTGCATTTAGGGCTGTCACCCAGGTAACAGATATGTTATCAATTGTTTACCTAAGATTTTCTTAAAAGATTTCGTAAAAGTATTATGATTTCTCCAACATTTAAAACATCCATTCAAGCTAATTCATCTACTAATGTCATTCCACTCCACCTTTCCAATGACACCGCGAAACATACCACTTAACTGAGCAGTTCGTCTCCTTACTCCCAAGTCTTCCCAGCTCAAATGTTGCAACATTTTCATAACACTGCTCTTTTGACAGAAACCACC
This sequence comes from Anabrus simplex, assembly GCF_040414725.1. Lineage (NCBI taxonomy): Eukaryota > Metazoa > Arthropoda > Insecta > Orthoptera > Tettigoniidae > Anabrus > Anabrus simplex. Next base: position 1,055,292,602 of record NC_090265.1, read on the forward strand.
CAGAACAAATTGTACTGCTTCCTTTTGGACTTTTTCCAGTTCTCAAATCAAGTAATCCTGGTGTGGATCCCATACAGTGGGACCATACGCTAATTGGGGTCTTTAAATATTTTGGTGAAATTATAACCTGGAACTCCAATAAAAGAGCTTCAATAGAAGGCAGAACATTTGAATTAAAACAAGCACAATGAATTACCTGTGGCCAACATACAAGAAGAAATCTCTTTCGATGAATGCCAAATTTCAACATTACTATTTTGTCATCGAGTCTGAAGTGACTTATGCTAGTGAAACACGATTTAAATTGAACACCAAATCAACAACAGATAGACTGCAGAAGGTTGACAGAAGCATTATCAGAACAATCATTAATAAAAAGCACCAGGTAGATGAAGAATGGAGATTGTTGCGTAATGCAGTGGTATACCAGGAAAGTGAGTCAATGAAAGATACAATGAGAAAAAAGAGAATTGCCTTTTTCTGTCATATATCAAGAGAGATGAAATCTGGCTACTGAAACAACTTTTTTTTTTTTTTGCTAGCGGCTTTACATTGCACTGACACAGATAGGTCTTATGGCGACAATCATTTGAAACAACTATTTGACTACTTTTGAAAAAGAAAAAGAAAAAATCATTGGTTCAAAGAAGTCCAAGATGATTTAGAAGAGCTGATCATTACTACAATACAACAAATTGTAAATAGAGAAGAGAAAAGGATTCTGAAGAACAGACACAGAAGACTTAAACCAAAAGCTCTGCAACAAAAACAATAGGGCTTATGTCATATCTGATGAAAGAAAGGGCAGCCAGGTCAGAAAGAATGAAGAGGTTTTGGGAGAGGGGAAAGATGGTGAAAGCTAAATTCCCAGTATTTGTCCCAGTTTGTCCTCCAACTTTATCTTCATATTAAGATGTATATGGCTTCATTTAAGTGATCCGTCTGTCCATCCATAAGTAACTGCAGACCACGTTGTTTCAACCGTCTCCTTCCCTGGGCTTTAACATTTGCCCAGTACTCCTCTATTCATTGCTGCTGTTGTTCTTTACTTGCTTCAACGCCTTCCCTGTTTTCAGCTTTGGCTTTTCTTGAAATGGCTTTTTTTGGATAGCCCTTGTGGTCTTGAGATTCCGTATTAAGTGGGTTGTGCTCCTGGATATCATTATGTGTGATGTCCACCTCCTGTAGACCATTTTCTAGCCCATAGAACCAGGCCCCTAAGAGACCATTTTCAACAGCTTCAGTATGTAAATGATTAGTCCTTATTTATTCCAGGTACATACATAAATAGACTCATTTTTCTTATTATTCTTTTCACACAACCCGGTCGCTGTGAACTGTGTTGAACAACTTTATTATTATTATTATTATTATTATTATTATTATTATTATTATTATTGTACCGGGCGGTACACCTCCACGCCGCTTATTTAAACTTTGCGCCAGTTGAAACTCCTCTATTGGAAGAAGTCTGAACTTTGTCTTATGTGTTAATTTTCAAGTTACCCTGAAGTTACTTGGAAATTTTGAAGTTTCTGAACTGTGTTGTTTTCGATGTATTTTTGTTTTGCTTGTAGTAAGAAGTGTGAACATTCTCTTCTAGAGGACACTACTGAAGAACTACAACGGTGCACCCTAGTGCGAAGTGAAAGAACTGTTTTTTTGAGAAAATTTAATTTCAAAAGTTTGTTCTTTGCTAAATATTTTTCAGTCATTGTTTAAGTTGGCAATATTAACCCTTTCTTTCCCCTTGTTTTGAATTTAGCCAATCCCGAATTTCTTTAATTAATTTTCCACCAATAACGTGTTTCTTCTTCATATTGTGTAGGGGTTTCCTTTATCCACCAATAAAATAATTGTGGGCGGGTGTTTTCCTTCCTGAAACGCCTCGAACTTTCCGCGAGAGTATATAAACTGCGGATTTTAGGGTCTCTGCGCCACTTCAGTACCATCTTTCAGTGTGTAAAGTACATTGCAGGGGGCGGGAAGCGCCTCTTTCTTCAGGGAGCAGTTCAACGCCAAGGTAATGGCCTTTTAATAACTTCTTTTCTTGCTAGCTCAGCAGTTTAACTCTCGGGGCGGGTCCGAAGCGTTTCTACCATGTAACTTTCCCTAAAATGTAAAGACTCTTAGCATCTATTCTCTTTTAAAGCTACATATTGGGATAGAGAGTGCTTAACCCTCTCGAGCTCCCACTCATATTGTTTTGAGGTGAACTTATTTCTCACAACCGATTCTTCCTTAATGTAATGTAAATTATTCTTTCCGTAGTATGGGATTAGCCCTTGCATTAGCGGCCTAGAGCCAGATTAGGTTTTAAACAAAATGTATTAGGAGTGCAGATCGCCTCCTCTCAAATTGTTATTTTAGAGGTCATGTACTTAACCTTTTTCTCACTTAATAGACCTCAGTAGGTTGGGTATGTTACCCCTGTGTATATGTCCTTAGAGGACAACTTGAAGGTGGAGTTTGGTGTGGCCTTTGATAGGCTTAAAGTTGAGAGCGAGTGGCTCTTTTTCAAAAATTGAGTGTTGTATGCCTCGAGGAAGGCTTTACTGTGTAATTTGGAGCAAGTGCTCCTGGGCTTGATTGGGGTCTTCTGCCCCTTTGTTGAATTCTGTATATCGTAAAGTTGGGCTAATTGCTCAGAATTGTGTGTCTGGCTCTCGGAGCCCAAATCCTGTAATTGTACATTCTCGATTAGGGGTTTTGCTACTCTGTACCTGCCATTATTGTTATTTCTTGTTTTTTGCTAAGAAAATATAACCTTGTTAAATTTTAAATTCACTTTAATTTCGTAGCCTGAGACCTGTTCACCCCCCGCACCTTCTTTCACCTCTAACTACCACAAAATACGGTAACAAGTGGTAGCAGAGCGTGGTTGAATGGGTCTCAATTTAGCCCCTTTTTACGGCTAAACATTGTTTGATTCGAACTCTAACAATTTTCTCTGTTGCTGGAAATTTTGATTTTTTTCTTTTTCAAAATTGTTCTGTCATCATGCCCGGCCCTCGCGATGTTCTCCATCTCAACTATTTGCGCAAGGAGGAGTTGATCTATGAATTAACTATTAGAAATGTGCAATCTGGAGGCACGGTTGCGGTAGACACAAACAAGCTTAGAGAGTCCCTTGATTTGCCCATTTCCATCCCCCCTTTGGGAGAGAAAGAAATTGACGACTCTCTTTCCACGATCACCGAGAATACTACTGGGCTAGCATCTGTAGTTAGTTTTTTTGACGAAAATGATCCTTCTCCGAATCAAATTAAGCGGGTGCAAGCCAGGCTATTTCATTTTTCAAATAGAGTTAACGATCTGTTGTCTCTGAAGTTGAATGACGTTCAGAGGAAGGAAGCTAGTACATTGCTTGAAAGTATTTCTGAATTATCCAGTAAGGTTACCTAATTGTTAACTGGGGAAGTTCCTCCCAAAATCGATCAACCCACCACGGTAAATGTAGGTAGCGAGGAAGAGCCTCCTAAGGGAGAAGTCAATAGGATAACCGTTGGAGCTCAAACAACCTCTGCCCCATTGGACAACGAGTCTGAACGCCGTATGTCGTTGAATAATGTACGTTCTGAACTAACTTTCTTTGTCACTGAAACCTTTACCTACGATGTCACCTGGGTTCAGCAGCTTGCCTCATCCATTGGCAATGTTGCTCAGAGGTATCTCGAAGTTTTCAGTTAACACTACCAGTGAAGTAATTTCATTTTTAAGATTTTTAGTTGAATTTCAGGATCATGCCCTTGTTTTTTCTCTTTCTCCATGTCAGATTTTGCAAATCATCTATCCCTATGCAATAGGTATTCTCTCGGACAAAATAGTAAGAGCCATAGCTGAACAGTCATCTATTGAAGATTTTCACGCACACTTACTTGCAAATTTTATTCCTGCTCGCGCGAGGTCATCTCTGATTCAGAAGTACTATTATCGAGTACAGAGATTGGATGAAAATCTGGCTGATTTCATACAAGACATTAAGTTTTATACTAGGGTTTTTGCTCTTCATTTTCCTGAAGATCAGATTGTACAGGCTATTGTAGAAGGAATTTCACCATCCTATAAGTCATATTTGTGTTTCGCGGCGTGCCCGCAAACCTTCTCTGAACTTGAAGCATTGGCCGTCTCAGCGGAAGGAGTTAGATACGCCGATTCCTTGCGTGTCGCGAAAGAACCCCCTCCTTCGTTTAGTAATACTCGGCCTCCACCTCGCCGATCAGTCACACCTCGTAAATGTTACGCTTGCAGGTCGCCTGACCATCTTCGGAACAAGTGTCCATTGATCAAATCTAGTAGGGCAAATAATGGAGAGGGGTCATCACAAGGCTGTTTTAAATGTGGGGCTTTCTCACATATCGCCAAGAATTGCCCAAATTCAAATAGCACCCCCTCCTGCTCAACTTCTGGTGCAACTTCCACCAATGTCACTAATAATAAGTGACTAGCGGCTTCGGCTGAGTCGACTAATTCTGCTTCCCAAGGCTCAGCCCCTGGCAAACAGGTCGTAAATTCAGGGAACGTTCAGTCTTCAAATTCATCTTTTGAATGCCCCAAAGAGTGTCTTAGGATTGCGGCGGATACCCACGCACCTGTTCCTTTTCTTAAAATTGAGTTAAATAATGAGCCTATAACAGCTCTATTAGATTCAGGCAGTGTTTGTTCGATTATTTAGGATCTATGGTATTCAAAATTGAAATCGGTTTGTAAACTACCGGACTATGGCTCATCTCCTGTTCAATATGTTTCGGCTAATTCATCTCCATTAGAAATTCTCGGTTCTGTAAATGTCAAAATTCGTATTTTTAAATTTACATGGAAAATCAAATTGTTTGTGGCTAAGCACTTGTCTTGCCCCATCATATTGGGAGCCGACTTTATTTCTCACACGGGTCTTGTGCTCGATCTTCAGAGTAAGTCGTGCACATTCAAATTTGCTTCCAATTGTAAAATCCCCTTGTTAAAATGTAATTCTGCGTCATGTTCATCTATTTCGCCTACCCAGGATGAGATGTTGTTAGACCTTAGACATCTACCTGAGGAGCAGGCTGATAGTATTCGTAAGTTGTGTCAGTCGTTTCCAGAGGTGTTCTCTGATACTCTTGGTGTTACTGACCTTATTGAATACAAAATTGAGGTCACGGATTTGATTCCTGTCCGTTTTCCGCCATATAGGCTATCTCCACCTAAAATGAAGGCTCTGAAAGAAATCATCGATCAGATGTTGAAGGATGGTATTATTAGGCCCTCTAAGTCGGCGTATTCTTCGCCTATTTTTCTAGTCCCGAAACCCCAAGGGGGCTTCAGGCCTGTCATTGATTATAGGGCTCTCAATCGGAAGGTGGTGTTACAATCTGTGCCCCTTCCCGACCTTCATTCTTGTTTTTCATGGTTCCTTAAGGCCAAGTTCTTCACCATCTTGGATTTGAATCAGGCCTACAATCAAATTCCCCTAGCGGAAGAGTCTAAACATCTTACAGCGTTTGCCACGGATTGGAATTTGTATGAATACAACCGCGTGCCTTTCGGGCTCCCCACGGGAGCAGCTGTACTCACTAGGCTGCTAGATAGGGTCTTCTCCGACATCAAATTTGAGTACTTGTATCACTACTTGGATGATGTCGTCGTATTTTCGGAGACCTTTGAAGAACATCTAGATCATCTGCGAGAAGTTCTCAATCGCCTTCGTAAGGCGGGGTTAACTGTCAAGTTGTCCAAGGTTGCCTTTGCTAAGCCCTCTATGTCATTCCTAGGGCATATTGTGTCACCTGATGGTGTTGCCGTCAATCATTCTAGAACACAGGCCATCCGTGATTTTAAACCTCCCAAGGACATTAAAGGTATCGCCAGGTTCATTGGTATGGTGAATTTCTTCAGGAAGTTTATTCCTAACTTCGCTAATAGAGCGGCGCCCTTAAACCTTCTTCGTAGGAAAGGCATCAAATTCGAGTGGGGACCTTCTCAACAAGCCGCTTTTGAAGATCTTAAATTAGCTCTCTGTAATGCCCCTGTCCTTGCTATGCCTGATTTCTCAAAGAAATTCATAGTCCAAACTGACGCGTCATCGTCAGCAGTAGCTGCAGTCCTTCTTCAAGAGACAGAACTAGGGAGGCGACCCATCGCCTATGCATCTAGGACTCTATCGGCTCAAGAAGCCAAGTATTCCATCTATGAGCTCGAAGGTTTGGCAGTCTTATTTGCCTTAGAAAAGTTTCGTCTCTATCTGGAACATGTCAAATTCGACCTGGAGACAGATAATCAAGCCTTAAGCTGGGTCTTAGGTAGGCCGCGTCGTACTGGTCGTATAGCCCGTTGGGCCATCCGTATTTCTGCCTTCCAATTCGATGTCAGGCATATCAGAGGGACCGAAAATGTTGTGGCCGATGGACTCAGCCGTATGTTTTCCAACGACGTCGAGACCCATGAACCGGTCGACAAAAAGAATCTAATTCCCTCCATGGGAACTTAGAATTTCCATTTGGAATTGCTAGGCGGGCATTAATTCCATTGTGGAGTTTTATCTCCCGTATGCAGTTATCAGACTGTGCTTCATAAATAAGCTTCTGATAAGTTCACCTGCATACACCCCAGCGTCAGTGGGTAGGGTCTGACACATCCCACTCTGAAGAGTCTAGTGTCAGACCTAAGACGAAACGCTGGTTAATAGAGCAAACGCCGGAAAAGCCATCCATCTAATTTTTTATCTGATTTTTGATATGCTCTATTGGTGGAAAAGAATCTAATTCCCTCCATGGGAACTTAGAATTTCCAGTTCATCACCTCCCGAGTCCATACTATCTGATGTTAATGCCATCTTAACAGATGCTCCCATGCTCTTTAGGGATATCGAGAAATACCAACGTGAAGATCCGACGCTGGCTCCGATAATGGAAACCCTTCTTCTGGGGAACATGTTGTCCCTTATGTTCTGAGGAATGGTGTTTTATGTTGCCCATCGAGGCATGATAAGATGATGAAGGTTGTCGTTCCAGCTGTTCTTGTACCTATGATCTTCAAGTACTATCATGAGACCCCATTGGGCGGGCATCTTGGAATCTTTAAAACTCGTGAAAAGATTCGTGAAAGGTTCATCTGGAAGGGTATGGACGGTGAAATCCGTGAACTAGTAAAAGCTTGTAAATCTTGTTTGCTTAGTAAACCCACCATGTCCACCAAGGTAGGCCTTTTGTCTTCGCATCAGGCTTCGCGCCCCATGGAATGCCTGTATATTGATTATGTAGGACCCTTCCCCCAGTCAAAGGGAAATGCCAACAAGTTCATCTTTGTATGCGTAGATGGTTTTACAAGATTTTCCTGGTTATTTCTGACTAAGCTGGCTACCGCTCAGTCCACCATTACTTGCCTAAATTCTATTTTTGCTTCTTTTGGTCCGTGCCGATATATTGTGTCTGATAATGCTAAGGCGTTTACATCAAATCTTTTTCATAAATTCTGTTTTGACTTGTCCATCTCTCATGTGACGACTTCTGCTTATTACCCTCAACCATCTCTGGCTGAACGGGTTAACCGTAATCTCAGGTCCGCGCTTATTGCATATCATCATGAAGATCATTCTAGATGGGACACGTCCCTGCATTGGTTAGCTTTTGCTTTGAATTCGGCGGTTCACGAATCTCACAAGTTTACTCCAGCTTCTTTGATGTTTAAGTTCGTTCCCAACACGCCGCTCTCTAACCTCTGGTCTCTGAGTGACATTCTACCTGAGACAATAGACCCAGACAACATTAAAGATCTTTGGAAGAAGGCTAAAGTCAATCTTAAAGTCTCTCATGAAAAGGTTAGGGAAAGATATGATCGTGGACGGAGACCCACCAATTTGAAGGTAGGTGACCAGGTGATGGTCAAGAACTTTGTTCCCGCGGGCAAGCTTGCCCCCAGATTTCATGGGCCGTGTATCATTCTCGATTTCCTTACGCCGGTTACGTTGTTATTAAGTAATCCAGCCACCGAGAGGATATTTAGGGTTCACCTGTCACAGGTGAAACCTGTATAATTTCTGTGTTAACTTGCTTCATATAATTTTAAAAGAAATAGGAAGGTTATATTTTTTTTTGAGGGGTTTCACTTTTAAGGCCTTCTGGCCTTTCTGTAATATTTTTTTTATATTTAAGCATTTATTGTAAACCCTCCCCGCACAGTTAAACTGCCATCCTGTCCTTGCCACGGCCATTACCACGCTCCCGTCTCCTGCTCCACTACACACAGTGGCTGGCTTATGAAAAGAATTTCTCCACGCCGCTGGCCCCTCAACCTCACCACAATGAATGTACCCTACTATCATTCTGGTTCAACAAAAATTCTGCCGTCGAGCTTTAATGTTATAGTGCCCCCGCAGCCGTGCGGCGCTGTGCCGCGACTGGGATAGAGGAAGGGCCCCCTCTACTCCAGCGAGGACGACAGGTGCACGGCGAGCCGGAGCCCTCCTCCCGGCCAAGGCTGATGTGCGGCGCACAACCTGTAACTGGCCCGCGACCTGCATGTTCACCGCGGGCGCGGCGTGCTTCAACACCACTGCTCCCCTCATAGTGCGGGCGAGCGGTATCTCAGGGTACTTGAGGGGTCCGAGTGGCCGCCTTTGGACGCAAGCTGCAACGGCCGGTCTGGCCATCCAACTTAATCAACATCGAAATATTTAATCAACTACATGGACATTTACTATCAGCAATTACTACACTTGGGAATTCAACAGCAATATTTGGTGGACTTAGAAAATTTTCTTCACTTTCAAGTATTAAAAGTTTTCCTTTTGAATTCTACTTCTACAAACATAAAGACATTACTTCAGCAGTTACTACGAGAATTTTTGAAACTGGATGAAATCAAATTTTCACTATTTTGATAAATGCTTCTGCAATTAATCTCCAAAGCAACATCATAACTTGGACCTTGTTTTCAAACAAAAGTTTATGTTCTTCCGTGTCACCCCCTTGGAGGAACTTTTGGGGGGGGAGGTCTGTACCGGGCGGTACACCTCCACGCCGCTTATTTAAACTTTGCGCCAGTTGAAACTCCTCTATTGGAAGAAGTCTGAACTTTGTCTTATGTGTTAATTTTCAAGTTACCCTGAAGATGCCACTACTTGGAAATTTTGAAGTTTCTGAACTGTGTTGTTTTCGATGTATTTTTGTTTTGCTTGTAGTAAGAAGTGTGAACATTCTCTTCTAGAGGACACTACTGAAGAACTACAACGGTGCACCCTAGTGCGAAGTGAAAGAACTGTTTTTTTGAGAAAATTTAATTTCAAAAGTTTGTTCTTTGCTAAATATTTTTCAGTCATTGTTTAAGTTGGCAATATTAACCCTTTCTTTCCCCTTGTTTTGAATTTAGCCAATCCCGAATTTCTTTAATTAATTTTCCACCAATAACGTGTTTCTTCTTCATATTGTGTAGGGGTTTCCTTTATCCACCAATAAAATAATTGTGGGCGGGTGTTTTCCTTCCTGAAACGCCTCGAACTTTCCGCGAGAGTATATAAACTGCGGATTTTAGGGTCTCTGCGCCACTTCAGTACCATCTTTCAGTGTGTAAAGTACATTGCAGGGGGCGGGAAGCGCCTCTTTCTTCGGGGAGCAGTTCAACGCCAAGGTAATGGCCTTTTAATAACTTCTTTTCTTGCTAGCTCAGCAGTTTAACTCTCGGGGCGGGTCCGAAGCGTTTCTACCATGTAACTTTCCCTAAAATGTAAAGACTCTTAGCATCTATTCTCTTTTAAAGCTACATATTGGGATAGAGAGTGCTTAACCCTCTCGAGCTCCCACTCATATTGTTTTGAGGTGAACTTATTTCTCACAACCGATTCTTCCTTAATGTAATGTAAATTATTCTTTCCGTAGTATGGGATTAGCCCTTGCATTAGCGGCCTAGAGCCAGATTAGGTTTTAAACAAAATGTATTAGGAGTGCAGATCGCCTCCTCTCAAATTGTTATTTTAGAGGTCATGTACTTAACCTTTTTCTCACTTAATAGACCTCAGTAGGTTGGGTATGTTACCCCTGTGTATATGTCCTTAGAGGACAACTTGAAGGTGGAGTTTGGTGTGGCCTTTGATAGGCTTAAAGTTGAGAGCGAGTGGCTCTTTTTCAAAAATTGAGTGTTGTATGCCTCGAGGAAGGCTTTACTGTGTAATTTGGAGCAAGTGCTCCTGGGCTTGATTGGGGTCTTCTGCCCCTTTGTTGAATTCTGTATATCGTAAAGTTGGGCTAATTGCTCAGAATTGTGTGTCTGGCTCTCGGAGCCCAAATCCTGTAATTGTACATTCTCGATTAGGGGTTTTGCTACTCTGTACCTGCCATTATTGTTATTTCTTGTTTTTTGCTAAGAAAATATAACCTTGTTAAATTTTAAATTCACTTTAATTTCGTAGCCTGAGATCTGTTCACCCCCCACACCTTCTTTCACCTCTAACTACCACAAAATACGGTAACAATTATTATTATTATTATTATTATTATTATTATTATTATTATTATTATTATTATTATTATTATTATTATTATTATTAAAGATTATCAGGATCCTTAAAACCAAAATTACTACACAGAGAGATAGCATGTTTCACAATCCACTAAATTTATGGAACTACTCTTTACAGTTAAGCAGTTCATTAGCATTTGAGTTTTTCGCTCAACCAGCTTTTACTCATGATCATAAAACACACACACGCAAACACCAGAACGTCAAACTCCTGTTCTCCACATAGCACAGTGTCTTTCCAGAACAGTTTACAACTAGCAAGCTCCATTGAACTTCATGTAGCTGTCTGATGGACTCACTCATGCACTTGCAATTGTTTCGTATTACTTCCTTTCATCCGTGATAGATGAACTCAAGACTTGTTCAACTGAGACTGACCACAGACTGAGTGAAGTTCACCACTTGTGCTCTTTATAAAGGCCAGCAGAAGATTGTAGTAGTTCTTACTTTCAGATCATTCCGCGTGCCTGGTCCAGGCACTTCTAGGAGCTTCTTTATCACGAATCTCAATAGTTCACCAGTGCTATTGTTCTACGAGGGTGAGTCAATAAATAAGTCACAAACATTTGTGTGCCTTATACCATTTGAAATTACGCGCGCAAGTTTTGCCAGCAGATGTCAGTATATGTATGGTTGTCGTACAACATCTCGCAGACACTCAGTCAGTCAGAGGCTGTTAGTGCACGATGGCACATGTGTTGTATGACTGTACACGAGAAGAACAGCGTGCAGTTGTGCGTTTTTTGTGGGACAAAGGACTATCTACAGAAGAAGTGCATCGCGAAATGCATCCCGTCTATGGTGAAAACTGTTTCTCACGGAAAGCTTGTTCAATTGGATCCAGAAGTTTAACCATGAAAGGAAAAGCATCAGAGATGGGGAGTGCCTGGAACATCCACTGTACAGTCCTGACTTAGTTCTCAGTGATTTTCATCTGTTGGGCCCCTAAAAATCATTTGGATGGCCGTCATTTTGATACAGATGATGCCGTAATCTATGAGGTTACACGTTGGCTGCGACACCAACCAAAGGACTTCTTTGCTGCTGGCTTTCAAGGACTTGTAAAGAGATGGGATAAGTGCTTGAATGTACAGGGTGAATATGTGGAAAAGTAAAATAAATGTCAGAAAGTTACTTTGATTATTTTTGCCTCAATTCAGTTTTGCGACTTATTTATTGACTCACCCTCGTACCTCCTGCTGGCTCTGTCCACACTGTTACAACTGTGATGCAATATTTTGGCTTTTCTTGGAAACCCTTGCAGTCTTGAATCTTTCACAGACATTATTGTGGGTCATCACACACTTGGCCTTCATTGTTGCATTATTATAATATATTGTGTAACATCTCATTTTATTCAAAGTTTTGTCACGCGGTGAGACTTATCTTAGTCAGTTATGATTTTTATTTATGAGGAAACCTTACGCAAAAATTTATAGAAATGATCAGTGAGCAGCAGAATGCAGTAAGAAAAGTGGTGATGTCCAATCAGTGAAGATGAACAGGAATCAGTCGTCTGAAACCTAATCGTACATAGTAAAACTAGAGCAAAAGCCAAGTAGACAACTTTTGACATCATCAGTATGTAAATGGTTAGTTGTTATTTATTTCAGACAATGAAAGAAATAGTCTCACTCCTCTTCTTCTACTGTTTTTGCACATCCCAGTGGCACTGTGGGTGTGAACTGTGTTGCACATATAGATTTGGTTCTGTTTTACATCCAGATGCCCTTTCTGACACCAATCCTATTGGAGAAATGTAGCTACTACTGCATGCTTCTGTGGTAGTTGGTGGTGTGTTGTGTGTGTGTGTATGTACGGGTGTGTCTGTGTATGTGTGTGTGAAGAGGAGTTTTAGAACAAACAAGCACACAGTAACCAAGTCAGAGAAATTAACCAGGTGCAGTTATAATCCCCAACCTGGCCAGGAATCAAACCCAGGAGCCATCTGACCAAAAGGCCTCAATGCTGACCATTTAATCACGGAGCCAGGCATGTAAATATTGATAGTAATTTGAATTGCAGCCATGCTGGAAAGATGATGTCATTGAATTATGTCCAAAAAAAAAAAAAGACCATTAGGGCCTTGGCCTGCAAGGATGGCTACTACCCAGGTAACTGGCACATGATCAGTCTGACACCATTCGCAACTGGTTTGCATAGCGCTCTGGATTGGGTCCACAGACTCTCGGATCAATAGCTCCTCAGCTGGTCTGAGTTTCAGTAAATCCCGTTAAAGCCTGTAGTCCAGAATTAACACCCGACTGGACATGGGAATAATACCAATATAAATGGTTCGTTATTGGACATTATAAATTTTCCAGCTAACTCATTCCTGGTTGCCGGTGTTTCGCTGCCGTGTGCTAGGTTGGGCTCATCACTTGGTACCTAGCACACCTACTAGCACTAGCCATGCGTCTTGGTAGGTGTGCTAGGTACCAACTGATAAGCCCAACCTAGCACACGGGGGCGAAACGCTGGCAACCAAGAATGAGTTAGCTGGAAAATTTATAATGTCCAATAACGGACCATTTATATTGGTATTATAAATTTACTCATTCGGGACAAATATTTCAGATTCCCTATGGGAATCAACATCTGTATCATCTGATGGCCAAACAGGCATCAATTTTTGGTAATGGGACATAGTCTCTCATAGTGCATTGGCACTGCCGGTGGCTCCAAATAGCCTAAGCAGTGGCCTCCACGGTATGCACTAGCCATGCGTCTTGGTAGGCGTGCTAGGTACCAACTGATGAGCCCAACCTAGCACACGGCGGTGAAACGCCGGCAACCAGGAATGAGTTAGCTGGAAAATTTATAATGTCCAACAACGAACCATTTACATTGGTATTATAAATTTACTCATTCAGGACAAATATTTCAGATTCCCTATGGGAATCAACATCTGTATCATATGGTCATGGGAATTTAACATTAAGTCTCTGGGTAAGAGGTGGCCATGTTACCCCTACACCTCTATACAGTCAAATAGCAATACATCAAACAGCAGCTGAAGAAACAAAAATTGTATTTTCTGTTTACAGTTCCTTTAGGTGCAATGAAAAGCAGTTTCATATGAGCAGACACCATTCAGTAAAAATAGATTTGTCCCTTTTTTCACATCACAGTGGTTTGTTATAGAGTACATTGTGACACTCTGGAGATATTTAATTAATAAGACCAAAGGAGGAAATAGCTTAAAGTAAGATAACAAGAAATACAAAAATGAATAACTGAAATTACACTGCATTTGAAATATAAGAATTACTTTATAAACTTAATTAAAATTATGATATTCTCACCTAGTCATATTTGAAAAGGCCTTGCAAGAAGTTATTTTGATCATTAGGTCCATAGGTGCGACAATCTCATAACCACAACCAGTCCATCATTTATTAAAACGTAAAGAAATATATGTCCCTTCATCAACATTTGACCAGTTTAATGAATTATTTTTGTAAAAATATCTCCCTCCGCTTGTGTATTGTGAAACATAAGCTGCATATAAAAAAAGCAACTGTCTGAAAGCACCATTATAGTATTCTTACATGGAATGTAGAGATACGGAAGGTGACAGAGAAGCATAGAATCAGCAATTGCACTAGTTTTGAAATATCCTTTTATCTCTGATCCCATCTACAGTCAACTGTTGATCTTTTACTGTTGAGGGGAATCCAGCGAGAGTTGCAGTAAGTGGGTATTTCTTGTTGTCTTGCACAATGATCAAAACTGTCTTGTCGTTACATTTGTAATGATGTCAAGATTTTCATGTTGGTCTGTACTGAATAGAGATTACAAAACAATAAGTTAAATTGTACAAGATCCACCTTTTCTATACAAGATATGTTGTTGATTAAAATTACAACCTCATTTATTAAATGGTACCGGTTTCAACATCCATGAACGTCATCATCAGCCAAATAGGTCATTATACAAATACATTATACATTAAACTTAAAACACACAAAATTGACCCTCATAATTAAAACTGTCTATAACAAGTTAAAATACAAAACACATGTATGCTAAATGTCCAGGTTTGAATATGTAATTAGTACAAGTTTGACAACTCTGTTAGTCACAAATAAAATAAAAAACGGAAGCTGAGAAGCCTCGCAGAAAATAAGTTCGAAATCTTTGACAGTCTTAAAATTTTTAGATTTGGGTGCTTTGTACAGCATTGACAGCCAACGTATGTAGAGAAATGTATGCTAAGTGTGATCAAGGGTTATGAATTTCATGTTGTTGGTCCGTACTGAACTGAGAATAACATATGAATAGTAACACAGTAAGGTTTCCACCTATTCAGTACTAATATGTATTTACAATGTTATAAATTACATGGAACTAGTTTCGACCCGCCTAGGGGTCATCATCAGCCATATTAAAGCATACATACGTATTTTGTCGAATCCTGAAAACATGTTATTTTTAACTGTAATAATCGTATGGATTTTATAATTTATAAAGTGAAGTTTGGTAATGAGATGAGAAATGTTAGTATGGTACAGGTGAGTGGTAAATAATAATATATATACAAACAAGTTTGGAACAAAGTACTAGTGGGGTGCTTAGAGTTGTAAAATATAACCTCGTGGATGTCAGTAGTCCTCGTACTAAAGAAACAATGTAAAATAACACATATAAACATATATACAAGTATGTACAAAGTCTGGAGAGTAAAGAGTGATACTCTTTTTAATGTTGAGTTGGCTTGACACTGATCACTTAAGCGGAGAAATTAGGTATTTGGTGTATTAAAGCTGTGTTGGTCAGTTGCGTTGTTGATTGTTGGACGTGAAGTTGTTTTTGAATTTCTGGTTGAGAAGAAGGTGGAAACTGCGCGTGGATATATTGATTCTCAGTTCTTAGCGGAAACCAAATTGGACCTGTTTAAATGGAGAAAGTCAGTAAAAACAAAAATGGAGATAGGAAAAGGTTAACATAAAGTGAAAGGACGCTTACCTCGCGCTGCGGTGTGTGTAGTATAGCTGATGGTGTGCGATTGGTGGCGGGGAGAGAAGTGTGGGCAGAGAGGAGGGCAGGCGCGTGCGGGTTAGGAGGGGGTTAGGAAGAGTGGGGGTGGCTTGGGGTGAGGTGGGGGTGGGGGTGGGGAGCTTTTTAAGGCGGGGCTGAAGGGTGCGGGAAAAAGGGTAATTGTCTCGGAAAAGTACCTTTGATTAGACTTAGGATTGAGTTTTGGTTGGCTGAATTATTGTTTCTGAGGAAAGTGATGAATAGATCGAAGAGTATGTTGGGTTTCTCTGAGATTTCATTGAGATTGTGACTGGCGTTGAAGTATTGGTCTAGGTGTATGTAGTAATTTTCCATTATGTTGAGTAAAGGGCCCTTGTTTGCTAATTCGAGGATGTCCATGTCCTGTTCGATATTGGTGAAATTATGGTTATAATCATGCATGTGTTGGCCGATGGCTGAAAACCTGTTGTATTTTATTGCATTAGTGTGTTCGTGGTATCTGGTATTGAAGTTTCTACCGGTTTGTCCGATGTAGGATTTTTCACAGGTGTTGCATTTGATCCTGTAAACTCCTGATTTTACAAAACAGCTGGTCTTGTTGATGTGTGAAGTATTGTGTAAGACGTTCGTGTTCTTATTGTTGGTTTTGAAGGCTATTTTAACGCCTTGTTTCTTGAAGGTATTGGTTAACTTGTAGATATCATTGTTGAACGTGAAGGTGGAGAATGTTAGAGGTTTAGTCACTTCTTTTTTGAGGGTAGTTTTAGGGCGATGTTTTTGTTTATTGATTATCCTTTCTATAAAATGATTGCTGAAGCCGTTGTATTTTGCAATTCCGCGAATTGTGTTAAGTTCGTTCCTTAGTACAAGTATCAAAATTAAACCCAATAATTAAAAACAATTTAAACAAAAACAGCCACTTAAGCAAACTAGAGACACAAGACTTTATCACAGTATTAAAACTAATCATCAACAACAACTTCTTCACTTTCGACAATGTTATATATCAACAAGATGGCTTGGCAATGGGGTCACCGGCCTCAGGCATCTTAGCAGAAATATACCTGGACTTCCTCGAACACACCAAAATTGACAATGAATTTGAAAACATTCTCTTTTGGGCCAGATATGTTGACGATGTCTTCGTAATCATGAATGAGCAATCAATTAATGCCTCCACCACCCTCTTAAAACTCAACACTATTGATTCTCACATCAAATTCACACTAGAATCCGAATTAAATCAAAAAATCAACTTCCTAGATTTAACTATCACTAGAAACTCAGATTCTTTCAGTTATAAAATATTCAGAAAACCTACTCAAACAGCCTCCACCATTCGCCAAGATTCAGTGCACCCCCAGTCCCACAAACGAGCCACATACAACAACCTAGTTCACCGAGCCTTCAGCATACCCATGTCCAAGAAAGATCTAAAGAACGAACTTAACACAATTCGCGGAATTGCAAAATACAACGGCTTCAGCAATCATTTTATAGAAAGGATAATCAATAAACAAAAACATCGCCCTAAAACTACCCTCAAAAAAGAAGTGACTAAACCTCTAACATTCTCCACCTTCACGTTCAACAATGATATCTACAAGTTAACCAATACCTTCAAGAAACAAGGCGTTAAAATAGCCTTCAAAACCAACAATAAGAACACGAACGTCTTACACAATACTTCACACATCAACAAGACCAGCTGTTTTGTAAAATCAGGAGTTTACAGGATCAAATGCAACACCTGTGAAAAATCCTACATCGGACAAACCGGTAGAAACTTCAATACCAGATACCACGAACACACTAATGCAATAAAATACAACAGGTTTTCAGCCATCGGCCAACACATGCATGATTATAACCATAATTTCACCAATATCGAACAGGACATGGACATCCTCGAATTAGCAAACAAGGGCCCTTTACTCAACATAATGGAAAATTACTACATACACCTAGACCAATACTTCAACGCCAGTCACAATCTCAATGAAATCTCAGAGAAACCCAACATACTCTTCGATCTATTCATCACTTTCCTCAGAAACAATAATTCAGCCAACCAAAACTCAATCCTAAGTCTAATCAAAGGTACTTTTCCGAGACAATTACCCTTTTTCCCGCACCCTTCAGCCCCGCCTTAAAAAGCTCCCCACCCCCACCCCCACCTCACCCCAAGCCACCCCCACTCTTCCTAACCCCCTCCTAACCCGCACGCGCCTGCCCTCCTCTCTGCCCACACTTCTCTCCCCGCCACCAATCGCACACCATCAGCTATACTACACACACCGCAGCGCGAGGTAAGCGTCCTTTCACTTTATGTTAACCTTTTCCTATCTCCATTTTTGTTTTTACTGACTTTCTCCATTTAAACAGGTCCAATTTGGTTTCCGCTAAGAACTGAGAATCAATATATCCACACGCAGTTTCCACCTTCTTCTCAACCAGAAATTCAAAAACAACTTCACGTCCAACAATCAACAACGCAACTGACCAACACAGCTTTAATACACCAAATACCTAATTTCTCCGCTTAAGTGATCAGTGTCAAGCCAACTCAACATTAAAAAGAGTATCATTCTTTACTCTCCAGACTTTGTACATACTTGTATATATGTTTATATGTGTTATTTTACATTGTTTCTTTAGTACGAGGACTACTGACATCCACGAGGTTATATTTTACAACTCTAAGCACCCCACTAGTACTTTGTTCCAAACTTGTTTGTATATATATTATTATTTACCACTCACCTGTACCATACTAACATTTCTCATCTCATTACCAAACTTCACTTTATAAATTATAAAATCCATACGATTATTACAGTTAAAAATAACATGTTTTCAGGATTCGACAAAATACGTATGTATGCTTTAATATGGCTGATGATGACCCCTAGGCGGGTCGAAACTAGTTCCATGTAATTTATAACATTGTAAATACATATTAGTACTGAATAGGTGGAAACCTTACTGTGTTACTATTCATATGCTAAGTGTGATGCGGTAATGTTAAATACGTTGAAAGTAGTGGATGATGTTCCTCTGTGAGCATAAAAACGATACTAAGTCAGTAGATAATACATATAAAAACCATCTTCGTAAATACGATGTTATGTCGTATTGTGCTGGAGCGAGTGGATCTTGTGACCGGAACTGAGTGTTGAAGAAGTTAAAATATTCTCGATCCCATGCAGGCCTTTTGTTGGCTGGTTGTGTGTGCTGCGGAGTTAAGTTTAAGTTCCGGTCACAAGATCCATTCGCTCTAGCACAATACGATATAACATCATATTTATGAAGATGGTTTTTATATGTATTATCTACTGACTTAGTATTGTTTTTATGCCCACAGAGGAACATTATCCACTTCTTTCAACATATTTAACATTACCGCATCGCACTTAGCATATATTTCTCTACATACGTTGGCTGCCAATGCTGTACAAAGCACCCAAATCTAAAATTTTAAGACTGTCAAAGACTTTGAACTTATTTTCTGCAAGGCTTCTCAGCTTCAGTATTTTATTTTATTTGTGACTAACAAGTTGTCAAACTTGTACTAATTACATATTCAAACCTGGACAGTTAGCATAAATATGCTTTGTATTTTAACTTGTTACAGACAGTTTTAATTATGAGGGCCAATTTTGTGTGTTTTAACTTTAATGTGTATCTTTGTATAATGACGCTATTTGGCTGATGATGACGTCCATGGATGTTGAAACAGATACCATTTAATAAATGAGGTTGTAATTTTAATCAACAACATATCTTGTATTGAAAAGGTGGGCCTTGTACAATTTAACTTATTGATTTGTAATGACTACAATGACCAATCCTAAAATGTAAAACTGGATTGCTGACACTCACCTCACTTATAGTTAGCAAGGATTCAAGTGCTTGTGTATCATGAACATCTGAATTAAAGGCCCTTCATTTCCAATTTCAGTGTGCAGAGAGTACATTCTGCGCATACAGAACAATTTGTATAGTCAGGTCAGGTATGTCAGCTAAATCAACAGGGAAGGAAAAAACGTTTCTCTTTAAAGGAGAAATTAAGAATTTTAGAAATAGAGAAAGGTCGCAAGAAATCTGATGTTGCAAAGAAATATTCTATCAGCACATTTACACTTTTGATATTCATTAAGGACTGAAATAAAATAGAGGAGACTGTTAAATCTGATGCCATCAGTCCACAACAATAGAGAATGAGAGCCGATGAGCACCGGAAACTATGAGAAAATCATCAAAGCTGTTTATGCATGGTTTGCGGCTACCCATAAAAAAATGTGGAAGTTGATGGGCTATTTCTGTGTGCTCAAGCTAGATCATTTGCATCATCTTGAAATGTCACTAATGTCTTTATTTTTTAATTTGCTTTACGCCGCACCGACGCAGACAGGTCTTATGGAAACGATGGGATAGGAGCGGGAAGGAAGTGGATGTGGCCTTTATTAAGATACAGCCCCAGCATTTGCCTGGTGTGAAAATGGGAAACCACTGAAAGTCATCTTCAGGGCTGCCGACAGTGGGGTTTGAACCCACTATCTCCTGGATGTGAGCTCACAGCTGCGTGCCCCCAACCGCATGGCCAACTTGCCCAGTGTCACTGATTTCAAGAGCAGCACTGGATGGTTATATTGTTTCAGACAGAATATGGAATCATCCACCGTACTATGAGTGGGGAAGCAAAAGATGCACTGACAAGAGTTGGTGCAGACTTGGAAGGAGGAACAGTTGAGGCAAGCTGAGATAGATTCTGCTGCAGACAATTTATTTAACGCTGATGAAACAGCCTTATTTTATAAAATGATGCCAAATATATATTGGCATGGAAAGGTGCAAAGGGTAGAAATCTAACGAGAGAATAGCACCAATGTTGTTCATTATCTCAGCAGACACAGAAAAAGTGTCCTCTTGATTATTGGAAAATACGGATGTTCAAGGTGTTTTAAAGGAGTAAATTCCCTACCGTGTGAGTACAAAGATAATCAAAGAGCATGGATCATGGCTGAAATTTTTCACTCGTGATTGCTTGGACTGGAAGGAACAATGCAAGCCTCTGAACGAAAAATTCTACTTCTAGAATACAATTGCTCCTCCCAAAACAATATTTAAAGACAAAACCCCATTTTGTAACAGCCCCGAATGGCCTTGGGCTACCATGCAACCGCTACTCAGCCCTCAGTCCTGCAGATTATGAGGTGTCATGTGGTCAGCACGACAAATCTTCTCGGCTATTATTCTTGGCTTTATAAACTGGGCCCCCTATCTCACCATCAGATAGCTCATCAACTGTAATTATGAAGGCTGAGCAGACCTCGAAACAGCCCTCAGATCTAGGTCATAATCCCTGAACTAGCCAGGAATCAAACCCGGGGTCTCCGGATAGGAGACAAGCACGCTACCCCCACACTACGGGGTCAGCATAACAATATCCAAGACAGATGGAATTTGTTAAATTGACTATGTTACCAATTACCTGTATGTCTTTACTGCAGCCTCTCAATCAGGGGATAATCTGTGCAACCAAAGTGCATTATCAGTCATGATTAATACAGCAAATTCTCGCAAGACTCACTGTTGGAGGGAGTACAAACTTAACCAATCTAGAAGCCATGGAAATGTTCACAGCAGCATAGAGAAGCTTGCCTTTGATAGCAACGATGAATTGCAGGCGGAAGTCATGGATTTCGTCTGTGGTCGAGGATGAAGGAAACACTGAATCTGCTGAGGTAATAGAAGAACTGGAGGCAGAAGTTTTGGAGAAATGTACAGTAAGTGAGAAAAATCTCACCTCTGCAAATGTAACCACAGATGATTTTATTGACAATGACAGTGGAGTGATTGTGGAAAACCAGACTATGGAAGAGGACATCATTCACAGTGTAGTGTGAGAAAAGGAAGGTGGACATGTGGCGTAGGGATGTGGCGACCCCACCGCCCAGTCGGCAACCACTGCAATCAACCTCCCGAGTATTGGTGGGTAAACCATAGATTTAACTTACATGAGGAAATGCGTGTCAGGCACTGACCATCTAGTGCATAACAAAGTATCAACGCGAAGATTCATGGTAGGCCTAGCAAGCCAGTGGTAGCGTCTTTGAATTGCTTTCAACAATCAAATGAGCCTTGGATGGAGATAAAAAATAATACTGAAATTGACAAAGTCTTTGAGCAGATCTGGCAGGTATGGCGGCCAACATGGCTCCAATGAAAGACAAATATGTCCGAAGAACAATGTAGGAATTGGGACTATGAATATTTGACCCTGACTAGGAAAACTGAAGAACTTATCGATATGATGAAGAGGAAAAATCTATCCATATTGGGAATGAGTGAAACAAAATGGAGAAAGACAGGTAGCAAGATTCTCAGAGATGGCTACAAATTAGCATGGAGTGGACATGAGGAAGAGGCCAGAAATGGTGTAGCTTTCCTGATAACAAAAGACATGGACGCCATTACCGAAGTATCCTATAAGAATAATAGGATCATTATCTACGCAGCTGGAGTCCACAAATTACACGGTAGTGCAGGTATATGCACCACAGGTTGGATGTAGTGCTCAAGAGAAGGAACAATTCTGTCAAGATCTAGAAGATATAATTGATGAAGAAAATGTCATCATCACTGGGGACTTAAATGCACAAGTTGAGACAGACAGACTTGGTTATGGGAACAGAAATGCAGAAGGCAAACAACTGCTTGATTTGTGCAGAAGAAATGGGTTGATCATCAAAAATACCTTCTTCCAAAAACAAGACAGCCACAAGATAACAAGATATAGCTGGGATGGAAAACATAAGTCTCTCATCGATTATATCATCACTAACAAAGGAGGAGGGAAATATGTAACTGATGTCAAAGTTATTCCCCGTGAGAGTATGGACAGTGATCATAGATTATTGATTGCAGACCTAAATCATGTGGCTAACACAACCCCAAAGAAAAGAAAAAGAAAACAAAGTGAAGACTTGGAAATTAGAAGAAACCAAGCTGAAGGAAGAATATAAAATAAGGATACAGAGACACTTACCAAAAGGGGAAATGAATACAGTACAAGAAGAATGGAAAATTTTTAAGGATACTTTGGTGGGTGAAGCTAAAGACCTGTGTGGAGTAACAGAATCGACCATGAAAGAAAAAGACACACCTTGGTGGAATGACAGAGTCAGATTGGCTATAAAAGAGAGAAATTGGGCCAAAAAGATGCTAGACAAAGAAAAGCAAAGAGATGCACAAGGTCCAGGTGGCCAAGAAATAACTACAGGAACTCTGCAAGGCAAAAAAACTTACAGCTAAGAGGATAGTAAGAGAAGAGAAAGAGAAAAAATGGAATGAGTTTGTGGAAAAGTTGGAAGAGGACAGCAGAGGAAACAAGAAACTTCTTTACAGAGTAATTAAAAACAAGCGAAATAACCTAGAAGACATCAAGGTAATAGAGCAGGACAGTGGATCAGTAGTACAAGAGGAAGATGGAATCAGGAGAGAATTCAAGATCTACTCTGACAAGCTCCTGAATGGAGAGGTATCAAATGTAATTCAAAACAGAGAAGAATCTGAAAAAAGTGAAGAGCCCAGTAAAAATACGGAGCCACCAATCAAATGGCTGGAGATAGAGAAGAGCCTTAAAAGTATGAAGAAAGGGAAAGCTGCAGGAATAGATGAGTTAAGTGTGGACACGTTAAGAGCAGGAGGAACCCCAGTGATCCAATGGCTATATAGACTCCTAAATGTAGTATGGCAGAAAAATACCATCCCAGAAGACTGGAAGAAAGGTATAATTGAACCTATATTCAAGAAAGGCAGCAGACGGAATTGTACCAACTTCCGTGGCATCACTCTACTCTCTCATGGACTAAAAATTCTGGAAAAAATTATAGAGAATAGACTACGAGAAATTGTAGAACAACTTTTAGAAGAGGAACAATATGGCTTTAGGCCTGGGAGATCAACAACAGATCTTATATTTGCTGTCAGGATGCTGATGGAAAAATATTGGGAAAAAGAGAAGCCTTTATATCTACTGTTCCTTGACATCGAAAAGGCCTATGACAGCATACCAAGGGAGCTTATTTGGGAGTGCCTGAGAAAGCTTGAAGTTCGAGACAGTCTAATTTCAAAAGTTAAGGTGCTTTACAAGAAAACCAGAAGCTGTGTACAAGTCAGTTCTGGACTGTCAGACTGGTTTGAGACAAAAAGGGGAGTACAACAAGGTAGTGCTTTATCGCCCCTATTATTTATCATTGTAATGTATACCATATTAAAGGTGCTAAAAGAAAAGGGGCAACAAGACTTAAAAGCATTTGCAATTGCAGATGATGTAGTAATTTGGGGTAACTCAGAGAAAGATGTAGAAGAGAGACTGCAGAGGTGGAGTCAGGAGTTTGAGAGATATGGATTAAACATCAACAAGGCTAAAACGGTGGTGTTGAAGGTACAGAAGGGTGACAATCAGCCAGAAATCATGCTAAATGGCACTAAGCTGGACTATCACAGAATTTAAGTACTTGGGTAGTATATGGCACTAAGCTGGACTGTCACAGAATTTAAGTACTTGGGTAGTATAATGTCCAAGGATAACTTAGCTAAATATGAAGTACACAGTCGAATCAGCAAAGCAATACATTTTTACCTCCAAATAAGACAGCTACTATGGGACAAACAAGTACCACTCAAAACCAAGATGACACTGTATAAATCATACTACACCCCTATCCTCACATACAGCCTGGAAACCGCTACATTAGCAAGAAAGGACAACTTGAAACTCCAAGCAGCAGAAATGTTCCTACGCACAATGATCCAGAAGACCAGGAGGGATAAAATCAGGAATAAAAAAGTCAGCGAAGACGAAGGACTAGAATACTCCTTACTCCAGAAGATCCAAAAGGCAAGACTGAAGTGGTTTGGTCATGTGAAAAGAATGAGTGCCAAAAGGTCTGCAAGAAAGGAGTATGAAAGAGAAATCTGGGAAAGAGACCAGTGGGCAGACCTAGAGAAAAATGGACAGACTCAGTGAAGAAGGATGTAGAGGAGAGAGGACAGGATTGGGAGCGGATTGTGAACGAAGAATGGTTCATGGACAGAACAAAATGGAAGGGGTTCGTATACCACATCTGGGAAACTGGAGTTGGTCAACGATGATGATGATGATGATGATGATGATGAATGTGAGAAAAGGAAGCTGGACATGTGAGTGAAAATGGTCACGATGACTGTGATACTAGTGCTGGTGAATGTGAAAGAAAATATCTGTCTCTTGCCAAGGCTGTAAGTGTTTCTAGTGAATCATGGCATTTTCTGGTTAAAGAGAACAATGGTTCTGATAATGTGAAAAAGTGTGCAAGTCTTATCACTGACTACCTAGAAGAGCCAATAGTAAAAAGTTCAGTACAATAGATAATTACTGATTGTTTTCTCTAAATGATACAGGTGAGTTACACTACAGTCAACATAAACAGGGTATCTGACATAGTAGGCCTAAGTAAAACATATACTTGTATCGGTAATTGTATAATTTCATGTTTAGAGTGGATTATTGTTGTGTATGCTTGTGTACTTGTACAGAGTCACGTCTAGAATGGATTTTTCTTGTGTACGTTCAGTTGTACAACATTTCAATACAACAAAATAATTTAATGGACCCCAAGCATTTCGTTATACCGGCAATTGACTGTATTCAGTAAAAATAGATTTCTCCCTTTCTTAACATCACAGTGGTTTGTTATAGAGTACATTGGGACACTCTGGAGATATTTAATTAATAAGACCAAAGGAGGAAATAGCTTAAAGTAAGATAACAAGAAATACAAAAATGAACAACTGAGATTACACTGCATTTTGAAATATAAGAGTTACTTCATAAACTTAATTAAAATTATGATATTCTCAGTCATATTTCAAAAGGCCTTGCAAGAAGTTATTTTGATCGTTAGATCCATAGGTGCGACAATCTCATAACCACAACCAGTCCATTATTTATAATAATGAAATCTGTTCCTAGGCAATAGACATACAAATTCTGATGATTCCCATGCCATGGACACAAGTTTTGATTGAGTTGTCACCTACTCTATATTAAAATAACATTATTTGACAATAAGAATTTGTATAGTGTGAAAGTGAAAAATTGTGCAGAAAAGATCTGTTTTGTATGGCAGCTAATGAGATACACAGCATTAGTTCATAAGATTTTTGGGAACAGTGGTCAACTTCTTCTAGAACCATGCAAACTATTCATACCTTAGTAAACACACTGTACAAGGAAAGGTAAGCCTGCAAGTAATCATGACAAGAAGATCATCTGAAGACTGTAAGTGGAGTACATAACATAATCTCTATGTCAAAGTTCAATGAAGCTACTTTAAATTCCATAATCCTGTTGGTGAGGTTCAAAATGGTTTGTGGTATGGGCCTACAACACATGGCCTGAAGGCAATTTTGAAAAAATAACTACTTAAATTAATAAACAATTAACCCCCCAGTACACGTGTCTAATCCTAACATGAGTACACACATGAACACAATTGTGCTCCACAGTTGGATTCATGTATTGCACTACATAAAATAATGTATTGGTTTAAATAAAATATACACCAACATATCTCATTATTAGAGCCCAGATTTCCATGCACTATCAAATCTCAAAATATGCATGCATTCATGCACTATCATATAGCAAAACATGCACGAAAAACTGGAAATATGCACAATCAAAATTCACTTCCTTTTGAAACATTTGTACAACAACTAATTTCTACAAATTGCCTTGATTTAAGCTCGTCCATTTATCTGTCAGCACATCCTTAAGCACAGAAGTTCTATGTCACAAAAAGTGAGGTCAAATTGTACGTCTTTTACATTTTCACTACAATACATCTTATATAAGCATGACGAATCAAAATCAGGATTTGAACAGATCACTTTTTTCAACTTATATCTAGCTGCTGCAGTTATACTTCTCCGTGGAATTATGGCAGACACATTTGTGTCTCCTCAATAACTGGCATTGATTGCCTGCTGCGATAACAAAGTGACGAGTGACAGTTCCCGGTAGGAAAATCCAGGATAAGAACGGAAGAGGGTTCTGTGCAAAACCAGCTGCTAGCTCAGTAACGCGGCGTCACAGAAATGCGATACAAGTTTTATTTTGTTCGTCTAACACAGACGAAAGAATGAGCCGTCAATGAGTAATGCACAATTTATGGTTCGATTTATAACAATGTATAACTGGGACAATTTAGTCCCAAGAATTACACACAGATCGACGTGGGGCCTTCCGGCTTACGTCAAGCCAGGAATACATTCTCTCAGTTTCTCAGTAATAGACATTCTGTATAATGTGGAAAAAAAGGCCCCAAATTCTGCAAACCAACATTCCTAAAAGGCACTATCATGCAAGTTAGCATTATATATGCGTCAAAGTCACAAGAAAAGTCATATTATGCAATATTAAACATCCAAATATTCGCTATTAAATCCAAAATCTTCAAAATATGCATTATGCATGAATTTTGTCCTAAAAAGGCCAAAACATGCAAACATGCACGGAAAAGAACGATTATTTGGAATCGTTAAGCCATAAAACGAATATTTGCGAAGTTTGAGAATTGTAACCAGCTTATTTAAAAACATGCATTTGCATGGAAATCCAGGCTCTACTCACTATATTAACTAAGTTCCTTTACTACATCATACAGAAAAATAATGAGAATACAACAAGGAATGCTTTTTCATCTTCATGACTAAGCACTTTGTCACTGTTTTCTGATGAAGGTTCATTTAGCCACCTTGCAATTTCTGAATTACTTGCCATAGTCGGATTACTTT
Source organism: Anabrus simplex (assembly GCF_040414725.1). Classification (NCBI taxonomy): domain Eukaryota; kingdom Metazoa; phylum Arthropoda; class Insecta; order Orthoptera; family Tettigoniidae; genus Anabrus; species Anabrus simplex. The sequence goes on from NC_090265.1 coordinate 1,055,319,923, forward strand.
CTTTTCCAATTTGTTTTACGTCACACCAACACAGACAGGTCTTATGGCGATGAAGGGATATGAAAACGCCAGTTGTGGGAAACCAGTTAAGACCGCCCTCAAGGCTGCTGACAGTGGAATAAAAATCCATTATCTCCTGAATGCAATAGAGGATGGTTGCCCAGCTCTACTTAAAACAATAATCACCACCACCAGTTGAAAGCTAACTGCCATGTGACCCAAACCACGTAACCAACTTGCCTGGTAGTCAGACTATCACTGACCTACTCCTAACACCACATGGTATAAATCAGTGCTTTACAGTGGAAAAAGTTAAGTGGCATGGTTCGACAATACAGAGATGCAGAACAATGATACTTGACTACACTTCGAGAGTGTTCAGCCAAAACAAAGCATGAAACTGGCTGAAATTCGAGGAAATGTGACAGGAAGGTATTACACATGGAGTTGTATGTTCTGCAGTTTTTACATTTGTATCAGAACTAAACATGGTATTTCATACAGCACTCCAAGGTCTGTTGTACCTATCAGGAAGGTACAGTAATACCATATATATATATACATACGAATAATCCCTGCACCCTAATTTTAGGAAGGAAAGATTTTTAAAAATTTTTAAAAATTATATATTTGTATAGCTTTGTTATATATTTATACTGAAAACCATAAATACTGCAGTATAATAAGGTCTGGATTACCAATTTGCTGGAGTACATACGAATTTCTCTGGTACGAACCAATAACAAATCTGTGGGAATTCACAATATTTTCTTCATAATTGGCAGGGAGGTGTTGCATTTCTTGGTAATTTATTGGACTTGGCTTTTAGTGCTACAACTAGTTACAATGTCTGGTTTTTTCCTTTTAAGTAACAAATGAATAGGTCAGAGAATAAATGAAGTATATCAAAGTGCTTATATTGATCATTTGTGAGGTCCTGTATTAGCAATATCATATGGATAAAAATATAATATTGTGCTGTTAGTCTCATACAACAAAGGAATAACAGTTGTAATTAGGATGTAAAGGAAAGGGCATATGGATCATTGTGCCATCATAATATGCAGTTTTCACCTTCATGATGCTGCAACTGCTTTCACTGTTGGTGGGTTCTATTCAGGTCTCCACGACCATTGTCCTTTCATGCAGGGCACTCATTACCTCTGTTGGATCTCAAACTACGGACTCCACAACCTCGGGTATTGCTTCAGATCACTTCCCGATCAGTTTGTTATCATCCCGCACAATGTCACTCTTCAACTTAGTTTTGAGAGAGAGCAATTTGTGTTCTAACTTAAACCGTCCATCTCCTGATTTGCTCAGTTCCAATTTCAGTTGGTTCTGCTTAGATTTCAGTTTCAACTTAACTTCACTAATGAATTCATCCAGTTCACTGAGGAGAGTCTGGAAATGTTCCGTGTCCATTTTGTTGCTCACTAGAGATTTCTACGAACTATAAAATTTGCTACCAGTTTGCTTCTGACACTAATTGTAACATACCAGTTTATCCCACTTCTGATGCCTGTTGTAACATATTGGCAAGGTAGATACACTAACACAACAACTCTAAGATATATTAATTAATTTTAATAATTACTTGCACAATTACACAGGTACACAATCGTACTAGTTCACTCTGTCTCTCTGTTCTTTCACTGTTAAGTCACACTAGACTGCACACGAGTCTCACAATCCTGTATGATATACATTGTTCAATCCCATGTCAAACTCACTCTTCCACGTTGGGCTAGACACAATGTCCACTTAACAGCAGCTGGACCGAGATACTCAATATTTCAATGTCAGATAGACGGAATGAACACTCAGGTACACGGACAGAACACTCACAGAGACTGACACAAAGACTGCCTCCTCAACTCAAACTGTTACTGTCCACAGCAGCACTCACTCTCAGACTGAACTGACTGCACTCTCACACTGGACTCACAATGAACCCTCAATTCCAACTGCTCTGGCCCACCCTACAGAAAGGAACAGCCTGGGAGCTGGACACACCCAGAAATCTCTCAGCCCCCAATTGTCTCTAGGTTTGTGGTTATCGCTAGCTGATCCCAGAGAGACACCAGAGTGAGACTGGCACATCCTACTACAAGCTCCTTCTTCCTGGAGAAGACAAGCAGGTAACGGCTAATGGCCCAGCTGTGATGTTGCTCGCTGTTGACAGCGAGTTCATCCTACAGTGGTACTAATCACAAGTAACGTAGACTCATGGTGTTTCTTGCATGGTGGTACTAATCACAGGTAATGTCACACATAAGAGCACGACTCACAAGCAATGCAGACCCATGATGCTCCTCACCTAGGTGTACTAATCACGGGCACCAGTATATCCATGGCGTTCCTCACCTGGTGGAACTAAACACATGTCACATATGCTCATGGAGTCGCTCACATAGTGGTACTAATCATAGGCAATGCAGACCCACGGTGCATCACACATTATGGAAATGCCCACGGGCAACATAATCCCCTGGTGTTCATCATGTAATAATACTACCCTCTGGCAATGCAGTTTTCTTCAAATAGTGGTACTAATCATGGGCGCTGTTATTCCCGTGGCAACATAGACCCATGGTGATGCACATAAGGTGGTACTACTCATAGGTAACACATACCATACTGAACACAGTGGAACGGACCAGTGGAATACACATGACGGCCTCTTTCACAAGCAACATTCGACCCATAATGTTCGACACAGAATGGTACTGCTCCCACATAACGTAGACCCTCACAAGGTGGTACTAGTCGCAAGTAACGTCGACCCATGGTGTTCCTCACGTAATGGTACTAATTACAAGTAATCTCATGGTCCTAATGTCATCATCTCTTGGTCGCTCCTTTTAGTCGTCTCTTATGACAAGCAGGGGATACTGTGGGTGTAGTCTACGTCTCACTCAAATACAAAAACATACTTGCCTGATTGTCTTCACGAGCAACAAATGGATAGCCTGGATAATTTGGATAATTATGCATCTTGCATATGCTATTTCATATTTGGAGTATTTTTTATCTTAGTAGTGCATATATGGTGCTTTCCTTTGGAGAGGGCATATTCTGAAAGTATTCTGCATCTTGAGCGTAGACACAAGCTTTTGCATGTATTTAAGATAACTTAAGTGCTGGAAAGCTGTGCATGGCTCACGCCAAATTCAAGAAGTTGAGGTGGGCTGTTTATCACCAGGTAGCCTGTTTGACAGGTAGGCAGCATGTTTAAAATTAGCAACACCAGCTCTAAAACCAGCCATGGCTTTGTCTACCTGCAACCCAATTAGGCAAGTAGGCTACTGATTCCTGGAATTCCTGGAATTAGTTCTTGTCAGCACTGCTTTGGTCATGTTGAAACAGGTTTTGGTTCATAGTACATTAAAGGATTGGGTTGTTGCTACTTAATTTATAATGCCTAAGGAGAAGAGAAATGTTAAGAGATATATTGAAAACATATAGCCTATATGCAAATTTGAAGGCTTTTAAACTGACAAAAGTATTTTGTTTTGTAAATACTGTAGCAGAGCCATAACAACTAAAAATATGAAGTTCAACAGCATCTTCAAACAATAAATTTAAAATGGTAAACTTGAAACAAAAACACTAGCCTTTTATAGCCACAGCTTTGGTAAAACCTGAAGTAAATTCAATGAAGACTTGTTTAAGTTGTTGTTATGGATGTGCTACAATATTTACAAAACAAAATACTTTTGTACGTTTAAAAGCCTTCAAACTTGCGTATATACCATTGGCTAAGCTAAACAATAAGACTTAGTTCAGTTTCTGGAGGAGTATACCAAACAACCAATCCGAGATGAATCAACAATTAGAAAGAATTACGTTCCTGAACTTTATAAAGTGGAGTTAGGTAAACTAAGGGAAAAGGCTTATGGAAAATATATTTGGGTCTAGCTAGATGAAACAACGGACATGGATCAAAGATCTGTAATTAACTTCATGATTGGAATTTTAGGAGAGGAAGAAGTGAGAAACAAATCATAATATTTACTAACTCTGGATGTGCTAAATAACAGTAAGGTGATGAATCGCTCAAAAGTTGCTGCATTTTTCAATGATACTACTTAGTTTTTTGTAGCCATCACACATTCTTTATGATCATTTTTTCATTGCCTACTCTGATGCTACACATTAAATGTGCAAAGCCATGGGAGGCCTTGGGATATTATATCCCAAGATGATACATGTTGTGTGTGTAACACATGAACTTCATTAAATCGCTGAAGCAGTCCAGGCTTCCTTTCTTGAAGTAAATGTTTCAATCTCTATAGTGAAAAGAGTATTCTGAATGCTCCTCATTGCAAAGATATTTGGACAGAGTTGGTAATGTAACACTCCCAACTTCACCAGTTATAAAATATTGGGAATGTGGCTCAGAGCCTATACGCATTATGCTAATTTTTTTGGTTTTTGAAGTAGTAAAAGAGGTAGTTGAAGGCCTCAATTCTGAAGAAGCACAGAAAGTCTTCAGCAAAGATGGTGTTTGTGAGCAACTTATATTCATTTGTTTTAATTTGACGTGCATGCCTTTAACCATCAAGAAATCGCAAGCAAAAGAACTGTCACTTCAGGTTAGTACCGGAATTGTTGAAGTTGAACGATCCCTAACAAATCAAGTTTTCTTGGAAAAAATGCAGAGTGTAGTATTTAAAAACCCTGGTCTCTGCAAACTTTTTGGTGTTCTCCAAGGCAGAGAAAAAACTGACAGTGCATCAATACTGGAAGTCTCTGATTTTGTTAAGTTGGAGTATGCTCCAGTTGTGGCATGTGATGTAGACAGAGTGTTTTCTGAGTATAAAACCATTTTAAGTGAAAATAGGTGCAAGTTTATGCTTGAGCACATGTTGCATCATGCTGTGATTAAGTGCAATAAAGACTTGCGAATTTCATTGAGAAACTGGAGCATTTTATTGTGGAACGGAGAGTAATGTTTTTATTTATTTTGGCAATGTTTAAAGTATAACATTTATATTTATAATATAAATTTATTGCTAATTAATATCAGATTTATGTTTTTCAGTGCATATTTTGACAGTTTTAGTGAATATTTGCATGCATATTCTGGTATTTTTAAATGCATAATTATCCAAAGCCAAGTCATTAAACCTTTAACATGAGGCCTACTTGTACTGCTCCCAAGATTCACCAAGTTATGCAATAATCACATCTACCTAACAGTAAGGTGAATCACTCAACAGTTGCTGCAAGCTATAACCAGTCCCCCAGATATGGCGAATGATCTCCGTTTTTGCAACAGATAGAAAAGCCGTAGGGTGCTCTTGATTCCCATCCATTCTTTGATGTCATCCAGCCAGATTCTTCTCTTGCGACTGATACCATGCTCGCCCTCAATTTTTTCTTGTAGTATTAGCTTCAGATGGGGGTAGTTGCTCCATCTCAACCTGAGCCACGGAGGCTCTGCTTGCATTTGATCACTTAACTAAAATAAATATTTATATCAAATATAGCACTGCCAAACTAACCTCTAAATACTATGTCTTCCAGTTTTCTAGAACAATTTCATTTAGTTCAAATTGCACATGGCCACAATATTGCTGTTTCCTGGTTCTGGTTGAGTAAAAGAAGAAATGGGCGTAATAGTTAGGTCAAGAGCTCCTACATAGCAGCACGATCTAGATATCACGTGGTTCCATCTAAATAAAGCAAATGAATTTGAAGTGTCCACATGAGGGCATAACTCAGAAATATTAAAAATAGTGCTTGGGTCCTTTTACATAATAGCTGTCCAAATATGAATATATATATATACAGTTTTATTATTTTAAAAACAAAAACCAACCTCCTGTATTAACAGGCTGCCATGAATGACAAAGTAATTCAGATCAAATGTGATAGAGACATTACAAAGGAATTAACACAGAAATTATATTTCAAAAGTTCTTGTCAGTAACGGCATTATGCAATGAATACGTGGTGCCTCAGGAGCCTAATGGAACCTCGGGGAGCTATCATAAATATTTTATGCCGGCAAAGTGTCGAGGTATGGTGCCACGTTCTCTGACCATTAGTCCTACTATTTCAATCTCTTGAAGATGGTATTTGGATTTATAAATCTATAAATCTCATTTTTCCCTAGGTTTACCTCTTTTGGTTGGCCTTTGTGATGTTCGAACAAATTTCATTTAGTTCCAATTGCACACGGGCACAATATTGTTGTTTCATTTAAATAAAACCAACATCCTAGCATCACCTGGTTCTGGTTGAGTAAAAGAAGAAATGGGCAAGGCTATGTAACAGTTGGGTCAAGAGCTGTGTTCACTGAAAGCTATCACGTCCACAGCCATTCACAGCCAATCCGTGAACTTCTTCCTGGACATTAAGACTTCTTCCTCAGTTCTTTGGCTATGAAGGATCTAATTTGATGGTGCTGAGAGTTTTGCATAAGCTCTCTGTATTTGCAGGGCCCTAGGACATGAGCAACAGCATCTTTCACTCTGCAGTGGTGCTGACAGTGGTTGTTGTCCAGGGATCTCCTGGACACAAAGCGCACTGCAGAAACGTTTGTAATTTCTATCGCCTCTCATCACTCATTATTAAACAGACCGCTGTGATTTCTGACCCAAGACTTAGCAGGTGCATACACTTTGATTAGTTAAGCCCTCTCTGAATCAGTGAACACGAAGAAGAGAATTAGCGATCTCTCAATTCTTAAATCAAAGTATGTTACAAGTGTTATTTTAATATCCACCTATCCACCTATTCAATACATTCAATACATTGAATAGGTGGATATAAAAATAACACTTGTAACATACTTTGTATTTACGTACATTTCAATACGGACCTAACATGAGAATTATAATTCTTAATTCTTGCCAAATTGTTTAGTATCGTACATACCGTTCTGGGCATTCACAGTTTTTGAGGATCAATTTCCAAAATGTTCAAAAGTTTCAAACATTCCTTATTATCTGTATGGGAATCTCTCAAGGTGTGAGCCAACAGATTATCATTCTTAAGGAGTATGTTACACCTATTAATGCACAGAAGGTAAGTTTCCCCATGACGATGCCCTTCTTTTCTGAATTGATCATGCTGTCTGTTGTGTCAGTAGGAAGTTGCAAGATTTCCTTAGCTGTGCTGTTAATCATTTTACTGGCATCAGACAAAAGTTCATTTGGAATTTTCATGGAATCACGTTAGGAATAAGTATATAAGACTTGGGAAGATGGAATAAATCAACACTATGAACTTCTGGTTTTCCTTAAGTAGTGGCGATGAAACTGAAAACTGTAATTTATTGTAGAGTTTTTTCATCACTTCACTCTCGTCGAAGACCAGTTTGTCTCGGAAGGTAGTACCCATCTGATTGCCATTCCCAAGAGTGTCTACTTTACAGATTTCTTCTATATCAACAGACTCTTATGTTAACATACCTGTAACTACACATATCCCCATGCATTTTTGAGAATTAATATTGAGATAAGGTTATAAAATCTATGAAGAAAATGGACAGAGAACCAAACGCCCTGGTATTTGCTAATGATAAGCTTTTATGGGGAGAGAGAAGCTGAAGTTCAGAAGAAACTTAACGAATAGAAATATACATTCAAAACTTTTGGACTGAAGATGAGCAAAACAAAGACCGTGGAAATGACCATCAACAGGGAAGGAACAAGCTCAAATATATTTCTGGAAGGAGTAAAAATCAAATCAGCTTCCCACTTCAAGTACCTCAGAAGCACAATCTCGAAAGACCACACTGTTAGGCAGGAAATACTCAGCAGGACACAGAAAGCATCAAATTTCTACAGTCAAGTCAGAAATACTCTGGAACTGCAAAATACCACAAAAAGCAAAAACAATAATGTACCACACTTACATGGCACCAATCCTCACGTATGGTTTAGAGACATGTATCCTACTAAACAAAGACTTCAGTAGAATCCAAGCAACTGAAATGAGATTCATCAGAACCATGAACCAAACTACCAGAAAGGACAAGATCAGAAATGAAGTGAATAGGAAAGTAGCTGGTATCGAGGTTCCTATTACCATTGTCATAAAGAAACACAGAATTCAGTGGTATGGGCACATAATGAGAATGAACAGGGAAAGAACTGACAGAAAATATTTTGACCTTAATCTCATAGGAAGAAGACCACAGGGAAAATCAAGAAAATGCTGGATAGAGACTGTAAGATCAGATCTGGAGGAGAGAGGGCACAAATGGGAGGATGTACTGGAACAGAAGATGTATGAAGACAGAAGGAGATGGTGAGTGCTTGCACACCACACCTGAGAAACTGGAGTTGGGAAATGATGATGATGATGATGATGATGATGATGAATATTGAAACCATTTCTCCAAACTTTCAATCAATCAATCAATCAATCAATCAATCAATCGATCAATCAATCAATCAATCAATCAATCAATCAATCAATCAATCAATCAATCAATCAATCAATCAATCAATCAATCAATCAATCAATCAATCAATCAATCAATCAATCACTACTGATCTGCATTTCAGGCAGTTGCCCAGGTGGCAGATTCCCTATCTGTTGTTTTCCTAGCCTTTTTTAAAAATGATTGCAAAGAAATTGGAAATTTATTGAACATCTCCCTTGGTAAGTTATTCCAATCCCTAACTCCCCTTCCTATAAATGAATATTTGTCCCAATTTGACCTCCTGAATTCCAGCTTTATCTTCATATTGTGATCTTTCCTACTTTTAAAGACACCACTCAAACTTATTCATCTACTAATGTGATTCCATGCCATTTCTCCACTGACAGCTCGGAACAGTCTTCCCAGCCCCAACTTTGCAACATTTTTTAATGCTACTCTTTTGTCGGAAATCACCCCGAACAAATCGGACTGCTTTTCTTTGGATTTTTTCCAGTTCTTGAATCAAGTAATCCTAGTGAGGGTCCCATACACTGGAACCATACTCTAGTTGGGGTCTTACCAGAGACTTACATGCCCTCTCCTTTACATTCTTACTACAACCCCTCAATACCCTCAACCATGTGCAGAGAACTGTACCCTCTATTTACAATCCCGTTTATGTGATTACCCAAACAAAGATCTTTTCTTATATTAACACCTAGGTACTTACAATGATTCCCACAAGGAACTTTCACCCCATCAATGCAGTAATAATTAAAACTGAAAGGAATTTTCCTATTTGTGAAACTCACAACCTGACTTTTAACCCTGTTTATCATCGTACCATTGCCTACTGTCCATATAACAACATTATCAAAGTAATTTTGAAGTTGCTCAAAGTAATTTTGAAGTTGCTCACAATCTTGTAACTTATTTATTACTCTATACAGATCATCATCTGCAAAATGCCTTATCTCCAATTCCACTTCTTTACTCATATTACTGCTGGCTAACATCTAGAGATTGATGGCTGTTTCACTGTTATGACCGATGACGACAGGATCATTTGCGAAGCTCATGGCGGTTAATTGTGGTAGCCCTGGAATTGGAGGTTTTCCATATTGACGTGGGAGACTGTCTTCATTTAATTAGTCCAAGATATGGTCGACTGATTAATAAAATTATAGAGGGCTGGTGATAATGGAGAGCCCTGTATCACACCTCTTTTTTTGGGTGTAGGTTTTCCATGTTTCAATACGAGCAGTGTTTTCTCTTTGCACATTGAAAATGATGTTTGCCAGATTTTTTTAAAGTATTCCTTCGGATTGAAGGGTTTTAAAAGGATGACTATGACTAATATTGTCAAAAGCTTTGCGCATGTCCAAAAATATTACTGTAGCATCTTCCTTCTTCTGTTTTTTTTTTTTTTTTTTTGCTAGGGGCTTTACGTCGCACCGACACAGATAGGTCTTATGGTGACGATGGGATAGGAAAGGCCTAGGAGTTGGAAGGAAGCGGCCGTGGCCTTAATTAAGGTACAGCCCCAGCATTTGCCTGGTGTGAAAATGGGAAACCACGGAAAACCATTTTCAGGGCTGCCGATAGTGGGATTCGAACCTACTATCTCCCGGATGCAAGCTCACAGCCGCGCGCCTCTATGCTCACGGCCAACTCGCCCGGTCCTTCTTCTGTTTTACCGATCATAATAATCCGCCAAGAAGTGAAGTAATTATGATGGTCCCTGGTGTTCAACCGAAACCCCGATGGTATTCATTGAAGTTTGTGTAACAGCGGAGGTGGCTGTCGAATACTCTCTCAATAACTCTTATGATGGAGCACATGGTTACTGATCGCCAATTCAATTTGAGGTTGGGGTCACCGTTCTAGTAAAGCAGGGTCATTCGAGCATTCTGAAGGCACTTGGGAACATCACCGGTTTCTAGAATCCCAGTAGTGATTGTCGTGATGATTGGAAATACCTCAGAGTCTTTAATAGCTCTCATCAGGACAAGATATGGACCCAGTGCGGTATCTGCGGCAATATCTTTGGTGACAACAGCTATTTTTTCTTTTGATATAGTGGTGACGACAGTATCATCCATTTGTACATGGTCTGCATTAGTGATTTTTGGTGGATAAAATTCCCTTTCATGTTTGTTATCAATTGAAAATGTATTTGAAAAGACACTGTGTATACTTGCGACTTCTATTCTAAATGTCTTGGACTTGGTTTCCAATAAACGCCTTAGGGCCTTGTGTCTTTGATTATTAAACTGATACTGTGTTAGTTCATAGGAGTATTTATTTTTTCTATTTTCACGGGACCGTTTGTCTGCTCGTTGTGGATTTAACATGAGACCATGGCGTTTACCATTAGGAGCTAAACATTAACATTTTGTGGCTGGATGTTTAGGGCCCGGTAGGAGGTTAATAGATGTAAACAAGAATTTCTCTAAGTCTTTTTTTTTTTTAAAACAATTTGCTTTTACATCGCACCAACACAGATAGGTCTTATAATGACAATGGGATAAGAAAGGGCTAGGAATGGGAAGGAAGCAGCCATAGAATTAATTAAGGTACAGCCCCAGCATTTGCCAGGTGTGAAAATGGGAAACCATGGAAAATCATCTTCAGGGCTGACAACAGTGGGGCTCTAACCCACTATCTTCTGAATGCAAGCTCACAGTTGTGCACCCCTAACCGCATGGCCACTTTCGCTGTTGCTAAGTCTTCAACCAAGATATGATAGTCTTGCTTGTTACTGATTTGTTCGAACCTGACTTTCCAATCGTGTACTTCTTGTTTATATTCTGATGATGGTCAGTTAGATGGCCTTATGTATTCATTAGTAGCAGGTTCACCACTGATACATGAATGCTGCTGCCATGATGCATCCATGAAACCAGCCTTGTCAACATAAAAGTAATAAACAGTCTTAAATACCACTCCTGACTAATCAATATTAAGTTTGGAATAAATTAATGGGAAAACCAAACTACCTCTCTTTCCTTTTCTACTGTGTTTTCATCTGAAAATGAAGTTTCCTCAGTAGAATCATTGTTATTGTGATCATTAACTTCCAATAAAATACTCTCTTCAAAATAACTTGATAGGTAAACCCATTTCCCTTCATATTAATTACAATTACCGTACCTCTTCAGAAATAAGAACCACGCCACTGGAAACCATTAGAAGATCAGTTCCAGTAGTATCAGTTTTACTTCTAACCATACCTTCTTGCCCAATGTTCCATTTCCTGGAAAGTCATTTGGTCAGGACTGGTGATTTGTGGAAACATAGTAACATACTAAATGAAGTAATATTTTGGCTGTTAAATTACTTGGAACATGTTATAATGGAGATATTTGTCATCGCAGCAAAATGCGCAGCGATGGTCCAATTCTACGAACTTGAAGGTCCTGAAAAGGACCACACATCTCCTTCTTGTTCGCTCTTTGACCGAGAGGTCGTTTCCGACAGTTTGGTCTCATCTTATCACTGTTGCTTTCTTAGCACCACCCGGGGGACACGTGTAGGGCAGTGTAGTGGTTAAACCTACGGACGTGAAGCAACGATCAGAAGCACTCCTAAAGGTTTGGAAGAACATTCAGCAGAACCCCCAACTACCCATCCATCAAGATATTATGCACATTGAACATAAACGACTAAAATCAAGGAAACCACCCTGGCATACAGCAATGGATCTTGAAAGAACCTCTTTTCATGTTAACAGTTCATGGAAGGCCCAGTGGGACCAGTCTTCAGTAGTGAACAAACATCTAGTTGAGAATCCTTCTAAACGCGTACAAGGATTTGATCTTCCAAGACGACAGTGGAGAATCATCAATCGGATAAGAACTGGACAAGGCAGATGTGGTTATCTGTTGTGCAAATGGGGTTGAACTAGCTCTGCAGATTGTGATTGTGGTGTCTCTTCTCAGTCAATCCACCACACTGTTGCCGACTGCCCAATTCGAGCTTTCAAAGGAACGCTAATGGACATTCACCGCACATCGGAAGAAGCAGTTGATTGGGTCAAAATGCTAGACCTCGAGTTGTAGTATTGTACGGACTTGTGACTACGCACATTTTCCCTGAAACTGTGTGTGTGTGTGTGTGTGTGTGTGTGTGTGTGTGTGTGTGTGTGTGTGTGCATAGATTCATCATACGATAAATAAATAAATAAATAAATAAATAAATAAATAAATAAATAAATAAATAAATAAATAAATAAATAAATAAATAAATCACAGCAAAGCATTTTCTCTCATAAAGTGTACAGTCCACCAGCATTTTGCTTTAAACTGTTCATATTTATTTATTTATTTATTTATTTATTTATTGTCAGGCTTTTAGAGCCACGATTGTCTGAGGACATGTTCAGCTCGCCTGGTGCCTGGGCGACCTATGCTTCTAGATGTGAGAAGAAGATGATGATTATGATAATGAAGTACAGCCTACGCCAGTCAAAAAACACCAACGGGTCTGTTCAAGCCTTAACGTCTCCATCCAGCATATGAATCACCATCAACAGCATCACATGCCCTTGCTTGATATAAACACTGTGGAGAGGTTTGGAACTGAATCAAGGCTTTTGGCATGTCATCTAGTGATTAGAAATTGTATACCACCACTACCCTGCCAACCAACATTCTGATGGTGAATTTTTTTTTCCAGCAACGCGACTCGAACTGGCTAACCATGGTGTCAAGCCACATAGCCTTCATACTTAAATGATCATGGCTACCAGACATGCAGAACCCTGAATCCCAGAATGAAGAAGAGAAGGGAACTGGTTTTTTTTTTTTTTGCTAGTTGCTTTACGTCGCACCGACACAGATAGGTATAGGTCTTATCGCGACGATGGGACAGGAAAGGGCTAAGAGTGGGAAGGAAGCGGCCGTGGCCTTAATGAAGGTACAGCCCCAGCATTTGCCTGGTGTGAAAATGGGAAACCACGGAAAACCATTTTCAGGGCTGCCGACAGTGGGGTTCGAACCTACTATCTCCCAAATACTGGATACTGACCGCACTTAAGCGACTGCAGCTATCGAGCTCGGTGAAGGAAACTGTGACCTACCTTGAATCCATAATACCACAGACTGTATTATACTCCACAAGCATGGTATAAAAACTGTATTTGGCATCATCATAAAAATTTGTCACCATTTAGACATTTTTAAAAGAAGGACATATTATTCCATAACACCCTGGGGTATAAGAAACTCCCTGAGTTTGCAGCAAGGTATAAAGTAATCAAACGTTGGTCCATCGAGACTCATATAAAGGAATAACAAAAAAATATCCATCTCAAACAGGCAGAGAAGCCTGCAATAACTGAACATACCACATCTTTGGTCATGATGTCGTGTTCCAAGCTGTTTGAGCTTTTACTCATACAGCACAGATCTCCGATCATACAGGAAGTGGTAGAAATACACAAAAATACCAATATTTTTAACAGGGACACTTCTTATCCATGATCCCACGTTTTATTTCTGGCCTGGTCAAAGATTTTTACCTGGATGTGAAGGTTTGTTGGAGGTCCACTCAGCCAATGTGAGAACACTTGAAGAACTATCTGACAGTGAGATAGTGACTTCAATCCAGAAAGCCAAGAATAACAACTGGGAGGATTCAACATACCGAACATGGATCATCTTGTAATCAGCCGGCCTTTGGACTGAGCAATGGTTGCTTAGTAGGCCAAGGCTCATCAGGGCTGTAGCGCCATTGGTTTACTTTTTACTGGCAATCAATAAGCACTATCTGGTTATCAGCTATTAAAGATCTGAGTGGGTAATTATCCCTTGCCTATCCTTCACTGAATCTATTTTGTTTCAGTTTTCCAAATCTGTACTCTCCTTATTACTAGATGGTTCACTCAATGTCATATTTTCATTGTCTATATGCACCCATCACTTTTTTTTTTTCCCCCTGCCATCTCTTGAACCTTGTTTATATTCATTCCATCTTCTCTTTCCTCCCCCCCCCCCCCCCCCAACTCCCAATTTTAGACTTACACTTGGTTCTTTATCTTCATCTCAATTTTATTCCACTCTGTCTTTATCTTTCTCTCATAGCTCTTGATTTTATTACTAATTTATTGTATTGTTACAAATAAAATACTGGCTGTTCACCTGAACTAATTTAATTGAGGATGACCCAATTAGTACATGCACCCATGCATGCACAAACTTACACACATTATACTCGACAATGAAGGACAACACTTCACTAATTGTTAGCTATGTACAATAGTCTCTTGTCCTCACAGTGGGTCTTCAGCTGGCAGTTTCTACCTGGAACAGCGATCATCCATAATCTTGACTTACAGGTTTCAACTTTTACTTTGCTTCGCACGCACCACAGTCATATTACACAACAGTTGCATGTGGTTAGGTGCAAACCCACATCCATTGGCTGGATCAACATGTGACGACTGTACAATTGACTCAACTCCAAACAAGACTGATACCGTAACTTGCAATCAACTCACGTAACAGCTCTAAACAATGAACTTTCAGCTCATGACTCATAACTGACTATTCAACACTCCACACAACACAACAACACAATATCAACTGCTCCTGTTCACGGCGAGCCTGCTTTTATACAGAGTGGTTCACCAGCCCCTTGAAATTTAGTTTTATGCACCCCGCCACATTTACTACAATTCTGAAATACGTTGGTCTCTCTACCTAAACCGTGGTAATATAACGAAATGTGTGGTTATGGGCTAAAAACCAGCAGAAATCACGAGTGCCACTATTAATTCATTGTGAGTACCTCAAATGAACCCATAAAAATGGTATGAATATATACCTTACAACAGGAGGTTCACACACAAACCAGGAACAGGTATTGAGGCTGGAAACTGCGCACTGCACGTCATGCCTCGCAATAGCTCACTTGGTGGGAGTTGAGATAGTGGACGGTGCTCGAAGGTTCGAATCCCACGCAAATAATGTTTTCCATTTTTATTTTTTTGTTTTAGAGCCAGTTGACTGGGATGTGGCAAGGTTGCATACTTAATAGTTTCCACAGACTGATTTGTTTATTTTGCCCTGAAAAGGGCCATTGGTATGATGGCATATGATATGGAGCTGGATTGGAAGAGGCTAAGAAACATATGGGGATTTCAGTTACCTACATTTTGTAACGCAGCATATGCTCAAACTGAGGACCTCCATGGTCGATAGAGAACTGAACGTGATGTTGTAAGGACCATATGGCATGTTGCAACATCTCCAGTGTAATGGATTGGCATGCCTCGGTGATCAGCCATCTAAGGTGACTAGGACTGCTCGGCTCCTGTGCATACACCAGATGTTTTACATGGTCCCAAAGAAAAAAAATCCAGGGGCGTAAATTCGGGCAATCTGATGGGGCAGGGGACAGATCCTCACCCTCCTATCCATTTATAAGGATAAGTCGCATGGAGATGGTTCTGGACGTCCGTCGCCAAGGCTGGTGGGGCTCCACGATGTTCAAACCATATCCTGCAGTGGTTAAGGAGTGGCACATGTTTCAAGAACGGTGATAGGTAGTCTTGGAGAAACTGGAAATAGCATTCTCCCGTCAGAGGTCCCTCAAAAATATGGGGACCAATGTGGTGATCACGCACGATACCACACCATACATTCACACCCCACTCTACCTGAAAAGCTGGCTGTCATACCCAATGGAGATTATCCACACTCCAGTAATGTATGTTATGTCGATTAATGGTTCCACTGTTGGGGAACAGTGCTTCATTCATAAATAAGATGGTCACTAAAAAGGCAGGAGAAGTGTCCATATGCTGTACGGTCCATTGACAGAATGCCACCCGTGTTTCAAAGTCATGACCATGGAGTGTAGATGGTACGGGTGAAACCACCGAGTATGAAATATCCGAGTAACAGATGCCCGGCTGATGTTCATCTCCTGTGCAATGGCGCATGTGCTAGTGCCAGACAGTGTCCAACACAACCTCGTCATTGTGAGCAGACATCATGGGATGACCTCAAACAGGCTGTGTCCTTCCCAGGGACAGAGTAGCCCGCAAACGTCTTTCCACATTCCGAAATGTCATGTCTGCTGGTTGTCACTCATCCGATAAGTAACATATTCACATACTCATTGCTGGAATACATCACGAGGCAGTGAATAATCTTTGTGTTGTGTTGTAACTTGCTTTGAAGAAGGGGAGTTCGTGCAGCTACATACCTGCCTGCCGTCGCATGTTGTAATCCTTCCAATAGGGCACACTTTGCCTTACCTGTGGTCTACGAAGCTTGGAACATATACGATGTAGCTAATTGGTTGCCTGTGTCCTAACCACAGACCATCACCTCCTCATCCTCATCCAACCCAGCTCAAAACTCTATGCCACAATATACAGAATATGGCCCATTATAGGGCCAAATAAACAAATCAGTCTGTGGAAGTTATCAAGAATGGCAGAAAAATAAATTTTTTAAATTTTAAAAATACTTGCCTGGGATTTGAACCTTCGAGCACCATCCTCTATCATAACTCCCACCGTGCCCCTGCCAAGTGAGCTATTGCGAGGTCTGACATGCAACGCACAACTTTTGTTGTAAGGTACGTGTTCTTCGTTACTGTGCCCGTTTTATGGGTTCATTTGAGGTACCAATAATTACTTAATAGCAGCAATCACGATTCCGGCTGTCTTCGCAACTGTAAATACACATCTCATTATATTACCCAGATTTAGGGAGAGGGAATGATGTATTTCAGAACTGTAGTAAACGCGGCGGAATGCGTAAAACTAAATCGTAAGGGGCTGGTGAACCACCCGGTCTACCTGGTGATGAAGTTCTAGTATCTTTGGGGTGCATCCCAAACACGAGTGTTGTAGATTCGCCTTCCAGAAAATTCGTGGAGACACCAGATAAAGTGGGCAAAGAAGCCAAGGTTATGTGCCCACAGGCTGGATGGTAGCTCCCAAGCCTAACACTGACTCCCATGAAATACCACAGGGGGCTTCAAAAGAGGGCTGACAGTCACATAACCATGCAACAGTATATTCTGCCCATCTTTGACTATTTCACGACCTTGTTATCATCACGAAAACACAAACTAGGGTTTCATCAATTCATCAATTCAGTACATAGTGAAACATACAGTGTCAAAGTAAGCATAATTTTATCAATAGAGCAATGGTCAATTGATTTCAAACCTTTCAGTATTTTTAGAATAGTCATAGCCAGTTGATTTTTCTTCTGAGAATGCAGAGCCAAGTTCTCACAAAACGTAAATATCACCTCCAGTTTCCCTTATTCACAGGGCATAAACCAAAAAAATATTTCAGTTCGATGTATGCTTGGCTTTCATTAATTCATCCTTTTTGACTCCTCTGTTAGCAACTTAATTTTGGGTTCATATATTTCAGGATGTTAATGGAAAAGCACTGGGAAATAGTGAAACGACTTTTTCTACTATTCCTAGACATCGAACAGGCTTACGATAGCACACCAAGAGAGCGTATCTGGGAATGCCTAAAAGAGCTGGGACAGTCTTATTGCAAAAGTGAAGATGCTGTATGAAAAAACCAGAAGTTGTGTGTAAGTGGGTTGTGGGCTGTCCAAACGGTTTGAAATGAAGAGAGGAATACAGCAAGGCAGAACTTTGTCACCCCTCCTATTTATCACTGTGATGGATGCCATAACAAAGATACTAAAAAGGAAGGAGCAGCAGGACTTGCAAGCTTTCATCTTTGAAGACGAGATGGTGATCTGGGGTGAAACCAAAAATGATGTAGAAGAAAAGCTGCAGAAATGGAGTCAAGAGTTTAAGAGATATGATTTAAATATCAACAAGGATTAGACAGTGGTGATGAAGTTACAGAGGAGAGATGACAAACCACAAATCAGAATAAATGACCCAAACTGGACAGTGTTCCAATATTTAAGTACTTCGGTAGTATAGTATCAAAAGACAACCTTGCAAAATATGAGGTGGACAGTCAAATTGGTAAGGCAACTCAATTTTAACACCAAATAAGACAACTGCTGTGGGATAAACAAGTACCATTGAAAGCTAAGATGACTTTATGAAAAACATATTATACACCCATCCTCACGTATAGCTTGCAAACGACCACATTAAAGGGACAAGACAACTCAAAACTCCAAACTGCAGAAATTAAGTTCCTACGCACCATGATACAGAAGACTAGGAAGGACAAGTTTAGGAATGAAGAAGTTCGAGAGTAGGTGGGAATAGGAGACTCCCTACTACAGAGGATCCAAAAAGAAAGACTGAAGTGTTTTGGCCATGTAAAAAGGATAAATGCAAGCAGGACTGCAAGAAGAGAATATGAAAAAGATGTAAAAGAAAAAAGACCAGTGGGCAGACCCAGAGGAAAATGGACTGATCTGCTGAAGAAAGATGTCGAGGAGAAAAGACATGATTGGGAGCAGATCATGAGAGAACAGTGGTTCATGAACAGACAAAGATGGAGGGGGCTCGTACACCACACCTGGGCAACTAGAGATGGTCAACAACTACGATCTTTATCATCATCATCATATTTCTTTCTACACTAATGTTCATTTGTGCACAGGAAAGTACTCCAAGTTTAAAACTAGCAGGCTAGGACTTATTCTTCTTTTCTTTATCATGGCTACTTTTTCATAAGACAAATGCAAGAAACTGGAATATTAACTGATCAGAAAGTAACTGAGCGTACAAACCATAGTATCAGCAGGCATGGTAAACGCCTGCCATAGATGGCCAGCCTATTTAAATGTGAATTAATATACAGTTTTCAATTTTACAAACAATGTGAATTAAACATTAAAAAAAAAAAAAAATTCAAGGTTATAGTATTCTGTAGATACTGTAGACACATCTGAGCATACAGACCACTGACCCAGGACTAAGTCCATCACCAGCAGCAGTTTCCCACGCTTCCTGCAACACTGACGTGGCCAGCATCCATGATGCACCTGCATTAGTTAATGGTTCATCACCACGTCCAAGAACAAACAACAATCTAACAGGAATTTCCTTGCTAAGGAGTCTTGTCAAGCAAGTATGCAAGCAAACAATTAACATTTACAATTCTAGATTGGTTTTTCTCATTAACACACACATTACTGGAGATCTTGCTGATGTGGAATTTTAAAAAGCCCGTCAGAAAATAATGGGTAGCATTCTACAGTCTATCTGTGAAGATTATCAAGAAAACAGCAAAGCAGCCAGCCAGCACCATTCAGCTTTTATACTGCCCTTCTTGGAAGAGATACAATGATTACATCTGTTTACACAGCAAAGGAGTTCATGTTATTAACTTTCAGTGTTTGTAGAGAAGTCAGAGTAGATGAAGTCCCTATATAGAGCCACATTCAGAGATTAATACTAATTTAGGAGACAATGAGAGGATAGAAATTAATGAATGGGGAAATGCGTTTGGGCTGTCCATGCATATTTGGATTTTATGAAAAGTTCCCTTGAAAGAAAAGGGTTATACAAATCTCTTAATGCAAACAGGGAGAATTATGGGAGAAAAACAGAATTTTTAAAATGCCATACACTAAAAGGCTTGGGGATTAAGAGGAATTGTGCAACAGGGGAAAATGACAGCAAGTATAAAATTATTCAGTAATCCCAAGGAAACGGTTCAAGCTAATACAATCAATAATGAAAAAGAGTAAATCAACAATACAAACCTGTCATCCCACTGAAAATCTTTCATCTCAACTATATTTTCATGTTTGAGTACTTTGAGTAGCGAGATTTCAGTTATAATGTTATCAACAGCTGAACCAGTCAGTTTCGATTTCTCTACGCATTTTATTGCAACCGCTTCTCTTGGACCATTCTATTGAGGAAAAAGAAAAGAATGAAATTCAGATACAAGAACATGAATTTTTCCAATACTTATAGAATATGATACAACTCTCTCTTATAATCCCTCATGCAAAACAAATATACAGTGCAGAACATGTTTGTATACACATACAGTGACAACTGGTACCAACAGATCATTCATTCAGCATGTACAGTACAAAAAGGATAGTCTAAAATATAAGGATTGTTCAACTGAAACAAACACACAGCTGGCATCAGGAAAGGCATTTGGCTGTAACCCCCTGCAAAAACCCAAAATGAGCCAGGTGGCCTGAGCAACCCCTTAAATACCTGAGATAAGCTTTTGAAAGTTACGTCCTTGGTGGAAAGATCTGTGTACTGGCTTTCGGATCACAGGGCCCTGGATTTGATTCCCGAATAGTGAATACATCCCTTCTACAGAGGGTTAGCATCAGGAAGGGCATCTGGCCATAAAATTGGGCCAAACCTTTAAGTTCTGACTCCAATAAATTGGAGAAATGCCAGGAGGAGAAAGTCCTAAAGAAGTTTCTAGATAGTAGTCTACGTTCCAGTTGGCACAACCTTTATGAATATCTGAAAGGAACACTACATTGAGACGGTACTGAAAAGAAATTCATTTTAGTGATGTGATATAATATGAATAATACTGTATAATATACACATAATTATATAAAATATGTATAAAATTGATGTATTGGGCCAATCAGTCAAACTCACTAAGTTACTGTTCTTTAGATGAAGTATATTACATACTGGATAGAACAAAACATCACTAATGCAGAATATTAAGAATCAAACTTTTTTACTTTTTATAGTACTTCAACGTCACACTAACTCATCTAGTTTACAGTGACTCAGATAGCAAAAACTAAGACAAGGAAGGAAGCATCTGCGGTCTTAGTTAATCACAGAAAATCATCTTCAGGACTACTGATAGTGAGGTACAAACCCACCATCTCCAAAATGCAAACTTACCGCTAAATGGCTATAATTCTAGGGTAAACAAATACAAAAATGTTTCAAATATCTCCGTGTATACATTTTTATGTATTTACAGGCTGCCATAAAAACAAGGCAAAACATATCAAATTTTTTCTATACAGTTCTATTAATTGGAGAACACTCTGTATCTTGATAGAGCCTCGGATGATGAGAGCCAAAATTTTGGGGATAAGCTTAATTGGAAGTTGGAAGCGTTTCCACGTGGCGATGAAGTAATGAGGTACGATGCCACAAGCTTCAAACATCACCATCTTCATCAATTTTCTTCCAAGTATTGGGCCATGTGTCCTGTTACGGTCTTGCATTTTCCCTCCATCTCTTCATCGAACGTCCTACAGATCCTTTTCCTCTGGGCTGGTATCGAAGAATCTCTTTTGGCAATTACCAGGTTCCATCCTTTGTATGTGAAGTTTCCAGCTCCCCTGATAACTGTAGATGTAGTTAGTTATCGGTTGTACTTTCAGTTCCTTTAGCACCTCTTCATTCCTTTTATGGTCCTATTTTGTATACCCTGCTGTACGACGCATGAATGTCATTTCTTGTGCTGTAATTTGAGACAAGTATTGAGATCTTATCGTCCATGCCTCGCATCCATAGCAAAGTGTTGGTTTAGCTAGGGTATTATAAAGGCGCATGATGTTATTATTCCTGTATTTTTGTGAATTTTTAATTTTTTCTGGTATATCTAATCCAGATTGGTATGATAGTTTGTACCCGAGATAACTGAACACATTTACTCTTTCCAATGTTGTATTATCTAAACATATTTTATTAGGAATCGGTTCTCTTCCCATGAAGGCCATTATTTTTGTCTTTTCTGTTGAAATAATCATATTAAAATCTGAGGAAACACTTTTTAGGTTGAAAACTGATCTTTGTAGGTCATCTTCCATCATAGCCAGCAATGCAACATCATCAGCATATAATATGGCGTCTAGGTGTTCGAGGCGTCTATTTATTGATATTGATCCATGACACTGATATATATTATAAAAAGTAGAGGGGAGAGTCCACAGCCTTGTGTTACACCACCATTTATTCATTTCCACTCCATCTGGTTCTTGTTCAATTTTACAGAAATGAGATTGGATTTGTAGATGTTGTAACTATTGTTAATAATCTGTTGACACACATTGTCTTGTTTTAGAATTTCAAGCAAATTGTTCCTGTTTACTCGGTCAAAGGCCTTTTTAAAGTCCACAAATGCAATGTGTGCTTCCAAACTGAATTCTCTATATTTTTCTATTAATATCATCATAGTGAAATATGCATCAGTGCAGGAGCGCCCTTTATGGAAACTTTGTTTTCATTTCCCACTTTATCTTCATAACGTTGCTACAACTTATCTTTGATTATATTTGCATATATTTTATAATCTGAATTAACAATGCTAATTTCTCTGTAATTTTCATGGCTTTTTTATGTCACTTCTTTTTATGAAAAGGGGTAACTATTGCTTTCTGCCAACTTTCTGGTGGATTGTCTCCATTCCAAATTTGATTTTAAAAGCTGAGGGATCTTTGTTTGAAAGTTTTACTTTAATATTTGAACAGTTCGGCATGTATTGCATCCTCTCCAGGTGCTTTATCATTCCTTAGTTTCTTCAAAGTTTGGTATAACTCTTCTGATGTTGTAGATTCCAATGTATTGTTGTTAGATATTGGCAAAGTTAACACTTCATTTCTTGAACTTGTCCAGAATGTTTGAAAATAATTAAGCCAGTCATTTGGTGGTATTGTTTCAAGTTTTACCACTTCCTTAACTTCCCTGTTTAATTTCTTCAGAATTTTATAGGTTTGTGGTTGTGGTCTTGTTAAGTCTGTTTCCAATGAAGATACATTTTCCCAACCTTCTCTATGTTTTTGTCCAACTTCTCGTTTAGCTACTGCTCTCTTATGCTCTAAACATTATCCCTATCATTTCAATTTCCTGAAGGTGGTATTTAACAATTTACATATTCATCACCTTCTAAAGGCAAGGCTTTGTCACTGCAATTATTTCTGATGGTAGACTGCCATCCTCTTTATATGACCATACGAATCACAACCTAGTTCATCTACATGTTCTTAATGCAGAATTTTCTTGGTCATTCTCACATTCTCCTCCCCAGAACATTACCTTCAATAAGTGTGTCGTGCCTGAGTATGTCTCAATAGACATTACTTTTCCCTTGATATTTTTTACAAGATTATTTGACTTTCTGTCTTTCCAGCTTGTTTGGTCATGCTTCGCCACAACCACATTTTTATAGCCCCCAGTCTTGCTTCTTCCAGTTTCCTAAAGTCCAGATTCACATCCATATGTCAGTACACTCCAAACAAAAGTCTTGAGGAATGACAGTCTCCACACTGATGTGTTTATTTAGTAACAAATTCTTCTTGATTTGAAAGACATTTTGCCACAACTATCCTTTTCTTGATTTTTGATAGGCATTTATGGTCAGAGTTACACTTCCCATGTACTAGAATTCCATGACTTTAAAGTTATGTTAGCTTGAGCTGGTCATTTATATTTGTTGACCACCATTGGCACAATCCAATTCATGTTAACTTATATAGTTTACATACAAGACAAAAACAGGATTCATTAATCACCCTGTATACTGATATTTGTTTTTCCCTTGAGGCCTGCAAGTATGGTGTCAGCATGTAAAAGATCTCTGGTGACACATCTGGTGTTTACCCAACAACTCAGCCAATGATCACCCAAGAGACATCCTGTTTACTATGCATCTAACAGAGTACAAAGGGGGACCAAATATAAACAGGATATTACTTTTTATTTAAATTCATTTATTAAAAAACACAAGCCAATTACAATTCAGTTATTCTCATAGGTAACCTATCCTACTCTCTTCGTCACTGATACCTGTTCATATGCACAGTTTCATCCATCAATTTCATTACTAACTTAGCCTTTGTCACCTCATTCTAAGCACTCTGCTGCCATTGTTCACACCTGTTTGTACCAGCAATCATTCTTGTTACTTTCATCTCTATTAGTGTCAGTTTGCAAATAAGATACCCTGACTCCACTCAGGTTTCACTTCCTTCTTGCAAAGTTTGTCTGAAAACAGAAGTAAAGAAAATTTTGTCCGAGAACTCATATTTTTCTTACAGACTGTCGTTGGTAGGTCACTATTAGCTCCCCTACACCATAATTCGATTTCACTTAGTATTCTACCATCCTATGTAGTATAAAGTGGGGGGAGGGAGAGAGGAACAATTTGTCAATTTTAACTGAAAACTTATTTTGTTAGCAACCGAGTGAGTTGTCCGTGTGGATAGGGGCATGCAGCAGTAAGCTTGCATTTGGGGGATAGTGGATTTGAACTTCACTGCTGGCAGAACTGAAGATAATTTTCCGTCGTTTCCCATTTTCACACCAGGCAAATGCTGGGGCTGTACCTTAATTAAGGCCATGGCTGCTTCCTTCTAACCCATTGTCTCCTCCAAGACCTATCAGTGTTGGTGTGGCGGAAAGCCACTTGAAAAAAAAAAAAAAAAAAACCTGTTAGCAGCCAGGACAAAGTCAAACTACTCATTCTCACCTCTTTTCCTGTTCTAAATAAATTAAAAAATAAAAGCTATCAGTCTCATACTGCCCTTCGGGGTGAGATAGATTATGGCTTGTTTAGATGGTTTTCCATTTTCACACTAGACAAATGCTGGTGCTAACCTGCTTAATTTCATGGTCGCATCCATTGCAGTCCTACTTCTGTCCTGTCCCATAATTGCCGTAAGACCTCTCTGAGTTGGAGTGAAGTATTACTGATGTGGTGGGATCATCATGAAATTTTAAAGGCCAACCTTGTTGCTGCAGCCATAGATTTCTGCCCTGAGCTAGTCTTTTTAGTTCGGGATAAGATCTACAACTCGCGTGGAGTAAGGTGCTAAAAAAAAAAAAATACGATGTCTTGGTCGCCCTCTTCCCTCAGAGATGTTGCACAGGAAGTTACTATGCCATATGGTGTAACTAATATCTTCCTTTTCTTGATTTTCAATGTCCTGCTTTTACTCCCATCGAGAAGATTCTCCATACTGCACAAACTCAAAGCCTGAGTCCCAACCAGCATTTATCTCAGGGGTGTTACAGTTCGAATCTAACGCAACTAATAAAAAACAACAAAAAATACAAAGATATGGAATCTCCAATTAAATATCTAGGCGCCATCTAATCAGTACTACAAGGTTGAACGGGGCACTCAAATTATTAACTTTAAGGCTCATCATAAAAACAAACAAAATACATTAAAACAGATCAAAGGGAAAAATTGGAGGCCCCATCCTCGGAAAGGGGAGAGATATTTTATACGGTCACCAAGGGTTTACTATTCTACAAGTACAAGAACTTGGAACTGTTTCCTTGCAAATGCTTAAGGAGCATTTTATTTAAAGATAAACTGGAACATACACAAAAATTTGCTGACCCTTATTTTGCCCATAATTTGGCAAATCATTCCTGAAAATTTACATATTAAAGTTGTCACTGTAGACCACCCATCCACTTAGGTTGTTGAACCGTCGATTGCCGAGGGTTGAAACAAGACCCCCGTGACAACACCATGACCACTTCTGGTCGAGACCAATTACCTGTTGGCAAGGTAGGCTCGACGAACTTTTTCCAAGTGTCTCCTCAGTCGCCCTGACCTGTTATTTAAGAGAATGTTTATTCCCTCTCCGAGTTCACAAGAGGTCACGTAAGAGTGACCATTTCCAGTTTCGCCATTTGACAATATGCAGACCTGCCAGTAGCTTGAACTTGGGATCCACTGATGTGATTATATGATTCTTGCCTCTATGTTAAATCTCGACTCATTTCGATCGTTGGTACTTAATATAATTGTGAATTTAGCTCCTGTATTCTTGGCAGGTAAATACATGCCATTTGTAGCGTCCCTTGCCTTCAACCAAAAAGTGAATAGTGTCACTAATTTCTAAGAATTATGATAGCCAATCTTCATTAATTAATAACTTTTAACATTTGGTTGTGTTTCTAAATTTTTCCTGATTATGCATATGTGTTCAGTTTTCCTTTATAGATTTAATCAGTGAAGTAGTGCCTCTTATGATATGATGCTGGCTTGGCTACTTCTCCCTGGCAAATTTTACTATTGGTCCATAGCTAAGCGGGAGTTTGAAATCTCACGTATTTTTTCTTTAAATACCAACTGCATGCTTCACACCCGTCTGCAGCCCTGGCCTTTCCCTGACGTCATTTCCAAGAATCTTGCGCACCATAATTTCCTTGTTCTAAATATCACTTGGCCCTCAGGTTCAGGATTTTCCACTGACTCGGAAATAACCATCCCGTTCTCTTTCAACCTTGGCAATAATCTCTGGGAATACTAATTTTGCTGGCCATTGTGTTTCATAATCTCTAGTGGAGACAGAAGTCTGTGGTAGGTTTCACAATACCTTCCGAACTGGCCAGTAGGCCTACAATATATAATGTAAGATATTCTGGCTTAGCGAATATGAAATATATTCCTTAACAAATAATTATAATTGAATGACGCAGCTGACACCCCCTCCAGGGTACAACACAAACAATTGTTATCAAGATCTTCAATGTTGCAGTTTATTGAATTTTAAAAAAAGCCTATATCGGCACAATATGTCTTAACTCATTTAGTCCAAAACTGGCTTTTGAAATATTCCATCTTCAGTGGATTCATTAGAAATGTTGATAATATACTAAAATCCACAATGGTATGTCACTGAGATTTTAAAATGTTGCTGAGCATAATTATGCTTGCTGTGACAGGACTGATTGGACACATTGCCTCAGCTGTTAGTACCTGTCATGTGAGCCAATAGGGCCATTGAAGTTATCCCTTATAATGATGATGTCCTTGTCTCCAACCAACTGTAGTAAGCTTTCAATTTATGTGTAGGTCACTTCTACTTCACCATCAGGACATTTTGACGTTGGACAGTAATACACCTGAATGATCACCAGGTCCACTGGGAATGTTTTAATTAAACCTTATGATCAACAGTCTGTTGTTTACATACATAGTAGGCGTCAATTGCATTTCTAGACCATTTTCCTTGCAGGATAACTGCTACACCATCACTTCTCTGCTGTTCATTACCACTATGAATAACTCTGAATGCATCTGTAATGAAGTCTCCATTTTGTGGCTGCTTTGTCTCTCTCACACACCCAAAATATCAAGCGATGGTTCCTGCATAATGTTAAGTCCCTCTAGTTTCCCCAGCTTTCAGTAATGTTCTCACATTCCATGTTACTAGCTTAAACATTTTATGTGCTTTTGGGCAAGGATTTTGCTTGATGATGACCCGAGAGGCCTTACTATGATCTCATCCCCTGCCAGATCTTGGCTCCCGAATACCATGATCAGTAGTGATAGTTTTGCCAAGTTTCTCTCCATGACTGCTGTTCTTGGGAATTAAATTTGTGTAGTGGTTTCCCATTGCCTTCTACATGTGATGTGAAACAGGCACCCCTAACATGAGGAACATATGCTGCTCACAAGGTGCCCAGTATGGATCAGACTCTTCCATTTCTTCCACTGAGGGTCCATCACCCTATTGTTCTCTTCAACCCCAACGATATTAGGTTGCGAATCCTAGGGAGTCTTTCATTTTCACGTCCTTCGTGGCCCTTGTCTTCCTTTGGCCGATATCTTCATTTTTCGAAGTGTCGGATCCTTTCCATTTTTCCTCTCTGATTAGTGTTATATAGAGGATGGTTAGCTAGTTGTACTTCATCTGAAAACAATTATCACCACCACAACCTGACACAAAAACATACTTCCTTCGAGTTGATCTTTTCTATGGCTGCAGCGCATGCTGTTCGCATGGCAAGAATTTGCCACAGGCCAATCTCTGTTTCAAAACCACCCTCCCTTCAAGACGACCTTCTCCATGGCTGCTGCGCATACTGTTCACCCGGCAAAAAAAAAAAAAGGTAATTTATTAGCTCCAACTTATCTGTCATCTTTCTTGTTATTCAGTAGCCGTGTATAATGCGCCAACATTGGCAAGCCTGTTCAATGCATTGCAAGGTCGTCGGAGCTGCCGCCATGTTTGATCTACAACCTACATTTCACAAATTGGCAATAAAAGAATTACCATGTACTGTACATTCTATGACACCAACTGGAAGAATTTATGCGCTATCTCAAAATGAGACTTTGTAAACCAGTCAGGCATTATCCAGTTACTTCCATTGAATATTAAAATGTCAAGAGTGTGAATGTTATTTTTCTATTTCAATTTTTTCTTATTTAAAATTATTTTATGCTTTCCTCTGCTGCATGCAAGTTGATATAACTTACGCTGAATTCTGATGAAAGGGATTTTGTTTTAAAATATTTTAACGGTGGACCCATAACCATCCCACTTTTTTAAGGTTTGTAAATTGTTAAACATTAGCATAAATTGTTTTCCAGAATTTTTGAAAATGCTTGAAAATTTTTTGAAAATCAAATTTGAAAAAAATCATTACAATATTGCCTCATAAAAAAACCTATAAAATGCTGAAAACTCTGCTGCAGCACATTACAAATATGTTAATTATGTGATTTTGTATGGATCTTTTACATGGCACTATTTTCAAAATGGGTTGAAATATTCTAATAACATTTTGTATTTCCCTTAGTACCCATCAAGGCTACTACAGTGCCGAATTTGTTCAAAATCTGGGGTGGCAAGTTAAAATTTTAATTAAAATTTGGTTATTTGACCAAGAATGACTATACTAGATTGGCTTTGGAGCAGGGTCAGAGTAGTAAAGTGTTCTGCAAGTCACCAGAGTTACTTTACCTATCGTACCCATCTTTAATTTCAGTTCTCAGTGGAACGTTAGTAGTGTCAGTGTCTGGCTTCCGGTCATAGAAAGTCAGATGTTTGAAGAGTGGAAAAAAAGTTGACACAGTACTCCAAATTTGAAAGTGACACAAAGGCAGCATAAATGTTGCCACATAAATTTGTCTAAAACACAGTAACAGAGGCTTTACAATTATTACCATAATTCTCTTACTGTTTAGTCAGCCTCTCTGCCCATTCCCAAGCCAGGTAAAGATCCAAAACTTCTGGATTGTTATAGGCCAATATGCCTTACAAATGGCCTTTGTAAGCTATCTGAAAGGATGGTTAACCGGCGTCTTTTGTGGGCCATGGAAAAGGGAGGTCTCTGTCTAATTACCAGTGTGGTGTTCGCTCTCATCGGTCTGCCACCGATCATCTGGTCAGACTGGAGATCACCATTCAGGAGGACCTTCTCCGGAAGAAACACCTAATCGCCATGTTTTTTTACCTGGAGAAAGCTTACGATATTACCTGGCGATATGGGATTCTCTCCACACTACACCAGTGGGGATTCTGGGGAAATGTGCCAATGTTTATTGAGAATTTCATGTCTTTCCGGCTCTTTCGAGTCTGAGTAGGGAATGCATTTTCTCAGTATTAGGTTCAAGAAAATTTAGTACCACATGGATCTGTGCTGAGTCACGCTGTTCGCAATCGCCATCAACTGCATAGCTGATGCTGCTGGGCCCGCAATCGTTCCATTGCTGCATATAGACGATTTAGCTCTACATTACAGCTCCGGAAGGGTGGCGTTTGCTGAGAGACAACTACAGCAAGCTATTAGCCGAGTTGACAGATGGGCCCTGTGACATGGTTTTTGATTTTCAGCGGCGAAAACCTCAGTTGTACACTTCTGCTGACGTCTGCTTGTGCATCCTGAACCAGAACTCCACTTGCAAAACAGTGTCTTACCAGTGGTAGACACCTGCACATTCCTAGGTCTCCATTTTGATAAGAGACTAACGTAGCAGCCCCACATCCACCAGCTGAAGGTTGCCTGCATGGAGAGACCTAACATGCTTAAGTTTCTCAGCGGCACTTCGTGGGGGGTTGACCCTGCGGTGCTGCTTATGTTTCTACACGGCAACGGTCCTCTTCCGAATGGACTATATTTTCACAAACGATTCTAAGATTGGAGAAAGTGTTGGTTGTTCTTTCGTCACAGACCTCACTTCCTAGTGTACTGTATGTAGTGTGTATACCGTGGAGCTTTAGGCTATCGTAGAAGCTCTGCAGTTTATAACGGGTGACAAAGGAAACTGTTTTCTCATGCGTAATGAGTCGTTAAGTTCTCTGCAGCAGATTCATGACCTAGCCAAGTTAAGTAATGCTGGCACCAGAATCACTTTTGTTGAAATCCAAGCCACATGGGGATTGCGGAAAATGAACTTGCAGATGAAGCTGCAAAGGAAGTGGTACTTTTACCTCCAAGACCAATAAACGTACCTGCTAAGGATATTTGTTCTCAGTTACGTCGAACAATCTTGGCGTCCCGGGAATCAGAGTGGATAGCTCTTCGAACTTTCAACCAGCTGAGAGCAATTGACAAGACAACTACCGTGTGGCAGTCTTCTTTCCAGCCTTCACAGAGAGCGGCACAAATAATATTGTGTAAGCTGAGGATAGGTCATGGACGATCTATGCACAATTATCTCCTAAAGAGGGAAAAAATCCAGTGTGTTCTTGTGGTGCTGACTTCATTGTGGCTCACCTCCTCACAGTGTGTGCTGATCTCTCTGGCCTAAGACGGAGCCTCGGCTTGCAGAAAGCACTCAATCGCATATTAGCCAATGACGCAACTACTGCTGATCTTGTCATCTACTTTATTTGCAACAGTGGATTAATCAAGGGCATTTAAATTGCAAATGTTCTGTTACTTAGGGAACGCACATTCCCTTTTGATTTGTTAGAAATTTTTCGGCTTAATTCATTACTTTCTCGTTGTACTTTGTTTTGAAATTTCTTCATTGAATAAATTTGTTTTATTTTAAATTTCTTTTTCACTTAATTTGTTCAGAGAGGATGATTAAATAGTTTTACTTCCCCTTAAAACAAAAATCACCACCACCACCATCTTCCTCAGGTAGTGTTTGAACGTCCAGAGATTTCATCCTCCCGAATCACAAGCTTCCAGGTCTTGCCGACATGATGTGGTGACTGGGAAAGCCACTAGTGACCCATCCCTAGATATTAGGTACTCTGGGGAGTTTTGAAGCGTTATGTCATCATGTATCTCAGCAAAGAGCTTTGTACTGTCTAGCACAACTACTAGGCACACAGTGAACCTTTTGGCTAGCCACTGGCAAGAGAATTATCAAGAGTAATGAGTAGGGCTTGGATAATTATGTGCTATGTTAAAATTAAGTAAATTATGTAGATATCTATGTATTTAAAAATCTTGAAATATGTACTGAAAACATTTAAAATAAGGTGAGAAATATGTAACTTTGTACCAACAGCATTGCTGTCCTTATTTTCTTGTAGATTACCTGTAAGCAAAAAATCTAGTTAAACATTATGGACCACAGTATTATTTTACTTTAGTGAACAGTTAGTTTTCCAAGTTGTGATCTTTGTAACAATAAGGTTCAAGGACGTGTTTCAAATTGTCAAATATGAAACTTCTGCTGTTATCATGCAAGTTTCATCAAGAGCAGAAGTCATGTCAGTTTTAATTACTGTGTTGATGGAGTGATAATGTCTCATGGTGAACACTAAGTACCTAGGTGTTAATATAAGGAATGATCTTCATTGTTGTTGTTAAGAAAGGTTACAGATCTCTCAACATCGTTATAAGAGTATTTAGGGGATAAGGATGTAAAAGACCGAGCTCGATAGCTGCAGTCGCTTAAGTGTGGCCAGTATCCAGTATTCGGGAGATAGTAGGTTCGAACCCCACTGCCGGCAGCCCTGAAAATGGTTTTCCGTGGTTTCCCATTTTCACACCAGGCAAATGCTGGGGCTGTACCTTAATTAAGGCCACGGCCGCTTCCTTCCCACTCCTAGCCCTTCCCTGCCCCATCGTCGCCATAAGACCTATCTTTGGAATAAATTATCAAGGGAAATGTTTGATGAATTTCCAAGTTCTTTGAAAACGTTTAAGAAAATGCCAGGTAAACAACTGATAGGGAATCTGCCACCTGGGCGACAGCCCTAAATGCAGATCTTTGATTACTGATTTATTTATTTATTTATTTTTCAACATAGTTTCCTGCTTTGGAAATGCATTTGCCCCAGCGTATGGGCAGTTCTTTTGATGCCCTCATCTTAACCCTTTCAGACCTGAA
Organism: Anabrus simplex; assembly: GCF_040414725.1. Taxonomy (NCBI): domain Eukaryota; kingdom Metazoa; phylum Arthropoda; class Insecta; order Orthoptera; family Tettigoniidae; genus Anabrus; species Anabrus simplex. Next base: position 1,055,352,277 of record NC_090265.1, read on the forward strand.
AGAAAACTGGAGGTGTGAATTTTTGTTTGTACGTCAAGAACTGACTAAAATGCTGCTCAATACACATATTAATAGTTTATTTTACAAAATAAAAACTAACATCCTAAAAACAGGACCCACACAATTGTGCGTATCAAAATTCAAAACCTCGTTGTATCACGTACGATGGTGTAGCTTCAAAATTTACGTTCACTAACCAATGTACACACTTCATTGAATATATTCCGGTATTCAGTAAAGCTTCTAGATTAATATAAACGCAGTAAATAAATACTTACTTTCGGCACTACTGCTTCCTGCCATCTCACCGATCAACTGTGCTTTTTAAACTCTTCTTCCTTCGCCCTGGCGGTCAAGCGCATACTAAAATCAATTGAAATACATGCCACGTGTCCTGCACAATCACTGCAGTCCGGTGTAGCGCCGAAAAAACATCAAATACGGTCAGGGATAACTAAAATACGAACCCGCACAATTGTGCGTACTCGGTCTGAAAGGGTTAAAAAGAACAGGGTCGTGTCAGCATCCAGTTGCACACAAAGTCTTCCACACTCTCGTCATCTTCAAATTGTTGCCCTCCTAGAGCTTCTTTACGCGGTCCGGACAAATGGAAATCACAGCGCAATAAGTCTGAGTTGTAAGGAGGGCGACCAAGTGTAGTCCAGTGCATTTCCTGTAGCTTGGAGACAGTTAAAGCTGTAGTATGGGGTCACACATTGTCGTGGAGGAGGGCGGCATTGCGAATCGGTTGGTCTTGCCTTGTTCAACAGCTTGCAGTGGTAAGCAGCATTGATTGTACATTGCTCACGCAAAAAATCAATCAGCAAAACGCCTCGCCGATTGAAAAAAAAAGGTTGCAAGAACCTTGCCAGCTGACAGTCGAGTCTTGGCTTTCACTGGTGCTGCCTCCCCTTTCCTCCGCCAGTCCTTACTGGCTTGTTTGGATTCGGAAGTGTAGTGATAGACCCACGTTACGTCGCAGGTGATGATCTGACTCAAAAATGCATCACTTTCTTCCACAAACCTTGCTGTAAGCCTCTGACAGACCTCCAAACGTCTCAACTTCAGATTTTCGGTCAAAAGGCGAGAGACGAATCAGGAACACACTTTATGGAACTGTAGGTCATTTGTGATGATTGCTTGACAGCTCCCATAACTAATTCAGACTTGTTCTGCAATTTCTGATACTCTTTCCCGTCGATCGTCGTCAATGTCTTTGACTACAAGAATGTTTTCGTCTGTAATGCTGGTCCGAGGACGGCGATCGTGTTGCTGATTTTCCACACGTTCTCATCCTTCCTTGAACATTTTATGCCAGGCAAACACATACATTATTGACAATGTTTAATCAACGAACTGTGCAGTCAATCTCTGGCAAATTTCCGCCGCTGTAACTCCTTCACGACCAAGAAATTTTATAATTATGCGTTGCGCAGTGGAGGGGTGCACCTGTTGCTTCGACACTGTGAGTGTTACTGACGAAACGGCGGGAAATATCTAACAGCACGCTCTCCCCACTCCTAATGGTCCCACCTAAGCATAGCAGAAGCATGGAGCCAGTCCTACAAACTGCTGATGTTCAGAAACAAAAAATACAGTTTATATTTGATCGGCCTTCGTAAAACTGAACATCAAAATAGACTCGCAGGCTGCCCAGATGGCGTCAAAATAAAAATGCACACACAGGATTACCGAGGCCAAACAGTTGCTGTACTTTACTGACTTGCCTCTCATTGCCATTGGTTTTTCTTTTCCTTGAAGATATTTATGAACATCCTTACATTCCATTTCCTAAAAGTATTATTGCACAAATAAATTTCTAATGTCGACTGAGACAAGATTTCTTTCTTGTGTCCACTGACTCTGTACTAAAGAGAATTTACGTAAGTTATATTCTGTAGTGCCAAATATGTTTAATTAGAAATTACCTGCATATCTTTAAGATGTTTCACTGTCAGCTATAAAGTATAAATAATTCCATGTGTGTTCTCCACCGTGTCACCTACAAGGAATAGAGTCAAAGAGCAAGATCCCAGAAATAAATCGATAGATTGTTTCCATATTTAAACTCAGACGATACCAGAGGTTGTTGTAAACATTTCAGTAACACCAACTCCCTTCATGCATAAAAAACTTTTTTTACAATTGCCCTTACGTAGCATCGACTCAAGGTGGTCTTACGACGACGACGGGATAGGAAAGGGCTAGGAGTGGGAAGGAACCAGCCACGGCCTTAATTAAGGTACAACTCCAGCATATGCCTGAAGCAAAAATGGAAAACCACAGAAAACCATCTTCGGGGCAGCTAACAGTGGGGTTTGAACCCACTATCTTCCAAATGCAAACTCACAGCTGCGCATCATTAACCGCACGGTCAAGTTGCTTGGTGTAAAAAAAATCAAGATCTTTATCATAAAATAGATTTACAGGCCTAGACATGTGTTTTAAAAATGCAGTTTTAATACAGGACCTTGGCAATTTACAAAACCCCCTTGGACATCACCAGACCCATAAAAACCTAGGACTTGTGCAGAAAAACATGGACATCCGGTACACCTACGAAAGCCGAATGCCAACAACATGGAAACGTAGTTACATTTAAACACCCTAAAATGTCACCACAGACGGAATCAAACCGACTATCTTAGAATAGAAGACAGCATCGACATGACTCTGCCACTACAGTCGGCTACTAGGTTTGACAGATAAGTAAAAGTAATAGTAATAGAAAAGAGTAAAATGCAAGGTATGAACTATAGTGCACCTGCGAACAGAATTTCAAAATATTCACAAACCAGAACCAGGTTTAGCTGTCTCATTAGATCAGAGGCAGTGTCGGACTCATAATTCCCAGATCACACATTTAATCATGAGCCTATTTTTGGGAATGACAAGCAAACATCTTGGCATACAATTATATAATAGTTGACAAGTCTAAGACCTCTATCTACATTCACTTGTCAAAATTAATCTTAGAAACAACCCAAAAGATATATAGCAGTGTATCTGAGACATCAAAACCAGGATGCAGGCCACCTAAATGCCCCACTTCAGAAGGTATACTTACTAGCTGCTGTTGCCATTAGTACCCTGGTTTGTATTTGGCCTCACTAACACAAACTGTCTGCAGCATCACCCCCCACCAGGTCCATCCTCCTCATATATTCCCTGACCTAATGCCGCCATATTTTTTTTCCCTCGTGGTTAGCTTACCTCTGGTACACACGACACCACACATTCTTGGTCATGGTATCTCAATCTCCTGCTCTTCACTTCTGCCATGACATCAGGGACTTTAAATAGTACTCTAAAAAAACCCAGTTATGTTTAATTCTCTCTTTGTATGCTGGTCCAGAAATCCTCTACCGTATCTTGTTTTCTACCCTGCATTTCAATCAATATTCAGTTATCTGCTTCATCAGATTTATATGCAGATTTTGGTGCGGTGATACAACAGTTTAGAAACCATTAGCTTCTTATACCCCAAATTTTTGCTGGATATCTCTACACAAACATTCATGTAAATTCATGTACACTTTGGAAGTCAGTTTTGAATGTTTAGTATGTTCAGACTGTTCTACTGTTGATGATCTTCCCCTGCATCATTTCTCATGAACTTTGCATCATACACTGCTGCGCAAAACTTAAGGATGAAAGTAACTTTCGCATGTTGTCTCGTTTTCAAGTAACATAACTCGATGAAACTTGAACCATACATAGAAAGAACTGCTACAGTATGGTACGGTAGGCAACTGAAAGAAATATGTGATGAAACGAACAGAAATGACACTTTTATACAGAGACAATAAATTACACGTAAGTCACTGCAAATCATGATGGTCCCCTGGACATCACAAAAGAAGGGATATGGTTCTTAAAAGGGTGTGTGATCACCACAGACAGCGATGCATGCCCTGCAATGTGTTCCCATGCTGGCCACAAGATTGGTAAGGGGTTCTTGTGGTAGGGTGTTCCATTCCTCCACCAGCACGATTGACAACTGCTGGATGGTTGTTGGTGCATGTGGACGTGCTGCAATACGACTGCCCAACATGTCCCACATGTGTTCGATGGGATTTAAGTTGGGGGGACGGGCAGGCCAGTCCATTCGCTGAATATCCTCTTGCTCCAAGAGCTCCTCCACCTGCGCTGTTTGATGCAGTTGTGCATTGTCATCCATAAAAATGAAGTCATGGCCGAATGCTCCCCTGAAAAGACACACATGGGGAAGATGTACACTGTCACAATAACAATGACCGGTGAGTGTACCCCCTTCAAAGATATGGAAGTCGGGGGTACGCCCATGCAGCATTATGTTTCCCCACAACATAACACTTGGAACACCAAAATGATCATATTCAACAATGTTCCTGGGTGCATTATACGTTCCCACCTCTCGCCAGATGAGGATACTTTTAGAATAACTACTGAGACTGAATCTGCTCTCACCTGAAAAGTGCACCGACCCCACTCGCCGGTCCAGGCCTGATGCTTCTGGCACCATTGCAAACAATGCCACCGATGTGCGGGTGTCAACGGAACACAACATAATAGTCGTTGGGCAAACAGACCACCCCCGTGCAGTCAGCAAGCCACTGTGGAGCATGAGATTGGGTGCCTTGCACTCCTGTTAAATAAGGATGCAGTTGCACCTGCTGTTTGACGTGAGTATCTTCTTGCCTGTTGCACAACGTAGCGGTCATCTGCTGCTGTAGTTCACCACTGTCGAACTACTCCTCTCCTTCGCGCAGCAGTGCCTGTGGCTCGGAATGCTCTCCATGCATGTGAAATAATGCTGCAAGCAATACAAACTCCTGGGCTACACTCATCATACTTTGTCCTTTCTTTTTTCAGTTTCCCGACGAATCTTCCCTGTGTGAAGTCATCCAAATGTTGTCTCCGGCCCATGTTGTAATGAATAACACCACCTCAGTGCACCATAACAGTTCGCTGATTGACTCACACTGTCTTGACCCATTCCTTAAACTGCCTCGTTTTGTGCGGCCAGTCCCATTTGGCGCTATAGTCACTCTGGACTCACACCAGGTTTCTATGCACGTGTGGGAGACCTCTGGCAACATGTTACTGCATTTTCATTCATTTCCACCGAGTAGTTGATATGTTAAGTTGCTTTATCTAACTCGTCCTTAAGTTTTGCACAGCAGGCCCATGTCCTCTGTTCCTGCTATTAAAATGAAATGTCGTATGGCTTTTAGTGCCGGGATATCCCAGGACGGGTTCGGCTCGCCGGGTGCAGGTCTTTCTATTTGACTCCCGTAGGCGACCTGCGCATCGTGATGAGGATGAAATGATGATGAAGACAACACATACACCCAGCCCCCGTGCCGTTGGAATGAACCAATTAAAGTTAAAATCCCCGACCCGGCCGGGAATCGAACCCGGGACCCTCTGAACAGAAGGCCAGTACGCTGACCGTTCAGCCAACGAGTCGGACTTCCTGCTATTAATCTTATTAAACTAGCGACTAATATCTTTAGCTTGTCCAGTTCTTCAGTAATCATTTCTACATCACCAGCAAAAGTAATGATATTAATTGCAGTTCCTACCTCGGTCTCAATGTTCGAGTTTCAGATTTGCTGCAATGTTTCTTCAAGTGCCATATTAAGTAGCAGTGGTGACGGACTTTCACTTTTTTACAGCTACATTTACTGAAAGATTTGGAGAGAAATTTGTCTACTTTGACTTTACATTTTAAGTTCTAAGCTCAAATGTCAACTATTCCTTATTAATATTTTTGTGTGTTCCAAATTGTTTCATTATTTCCCAAATTTGCTTCCTCTTTAGGCTATCATATGCCTTACCGATATCTATGTTAAGGTTAGTATTCCTTGTTGTATTCCCAATCAGGCCCAGGAAAGGGATTCTCAAGGACCCTGGGCAACTTAATTTGGACCAGAACTCGCAGGTTATTTTATAACCAAGACTGACTTGATTATCAGCCTCTGGCGGTGGGGTTTGCACCAAAAATTGGTATAACATTGGTGCAAAATTTATATTGATGCAAACGTAGTGTGTTTGTGGTGCTAATTTGGTGCAAAAGCAACAATGAATACACCAATGAAAAATGCACCGAAATTGCACCATAATTACACCACATTCATATTAATTTTCACCACTTTTACAACAATAAAGTTGCAAGAAGAAGTGACATTTAAATTATCGTTACACCAAAAATGAAGTACATTAATCAGAAAATTTCTGCACCAGGTTCGTGTCAAAAATACACCAAAGTTTTTCTTTCAAACTTCTCTATTGTTAACACCACTGTTAAACCAAATTTGCTTCAAAAATGCTTCAAAGTTACACCAAGGATTTGGGTGCATTTGTGGAATCGCCTTGGTGTCATTTTAGTGCAAAATTTGTGCAATTTTCTTTGCATTTACCCCACAAATATAATGGTTCAGACTTGGTAGGTAATCTTGGTGTATTTTTTGTGTTTCTTTCGAAGCAAGCATTGTGGTACATTTGTGGAGTAAACTTTGTGCCACTTTGCTGCAAAATTGGTGCATATTCTATCGCATTTACCCCAACAAATATAGTACAAAACTGGCAGAAAATTGGTAACAACAATAACAACAACAACAATGCTAACGTCATACTTCTCTGCTGCACACTGACACACGCTCTACCTTGACTTGTATTTTTCACTTTTTAAACAAAAGTTTGTATTCGTAGGCATTGAAATTTATTTAAACTTCACGTTTTTATTTTTAATTCATTTTTTTGGTCCCGGAAGCCTGAACATGTGCCTCCTCTGCCCCTCCTTGTTGCTGGCCCTGTTCCCAATATTTTATGAATGAGTATTTGAGAATAAATATTTGATCTCTCGTGGATTTTCTATTGGTGAAACCTATGTGGTGTTTACCTATGACTGTTCCTATATAACTTTCCAAGTGCTTTTGAATTCATTTTAACAGGACCTTATACGAGGTATTCAGTAGCGATATGCCCCTGTATTCTTGTCTGTCACCTTTCTTTTTTTTAATGCACGGTTATCATCAACAGCTTGGTTCCATTTCTCAGATTTCAAAAATGAGTTTTTGCAGTACTTTTGCTGTGTTCTCTTTCGTTCTCAAAACTTTTGTTAATTCATCATCTTCTGAAGCTTATTGTTTTTTATTTTTTACATTGCACCGACAGATAGGTTATATAGCGACGATGGGATAGGAACGGCCTAGGAGTGGGAAGGAAGCAGCTGTGGCCTTCATTAAGGTAAAGCCCCAGCATTTGCCTAGTGTGAAAATGGGAAACCGCAGAAAACCATCTTCAGGGCTGGCAACAGTGGGATTTGAACCCACTATCTCCACGATGCAGCTCCCAGCTGCGCACCCCTAACCACATGGCCAACTCGCCCCGTCTTCTTGTACACCATTTGTTACCTTTTCTACAGATGAGTTTGGGATTAAGGATTGTATGTTTTGATATCATATAAATTCTTCCTCGCCCTCACTCACTTCTCGAAATAGAAGCTCACAGGATAATTCTGTTAGATTATAGTCCCTGGTTGTTTTCCACAATAGTGACTTAGATACACTTTTTTCTTGATGGGCATAATAACAAAAACATATTTTAAATGGATTTTATTATATACCGGTACCTTTGTAAAAATAATAAGTGTATCTATTTATAATAATGAGTACAAGCACCTCATAGGAGGGAGAATATCCTCCTCATCTCCCCCCGACCCCTTATCTACACCGCTGTTCCAGAACTACCCATCTTTGTCCTTTATGGTACAGTAGAAATCTCACGAATTGTTTGCATTACGGTCATCATCTGCCTTCCTAGCAATTTGTATACCCATTCTTAAGATTCTACTTGTTTCTCTAGCTTGGGTTTTGTAGTTTTCTCCATTTTCCTTGATTTATTGCTCTAACCATATGTCCTTTTTCCCCTTTCTTCTTCTTGCTGCTTCTTAACAATCATCATTCATTTGAACATACATAGGGTGTAACTGAAATAAGGTAAGCCTATCCAACAAGTGATAGAAGAGATTATTACAAGTAACCTATGCAAAGTTGTCAGCCATCTTCAAATTTAAATATTAAAAAGTGAATGTTTTTAGATTTTCAGTAACACTTTACACATCAGTGGCAAATTAAGTCTGCTGTAGCTAGATGGGGTTGGGGTGACACAAGGTTGATGAGGGGAAGTTGTCGCATAATCCAATCGTGTCTTCGCCTGTTAGCAGGGCCGAGGAGTCAGCTGATATGAGAATGCAGTGCTTGTCTTTAAAATCCCTACATAAATAACTGTTGTCATTGTTGTTGCAATGTTACATGAAGGATTGGGATATTTGGATCGGTAAAGTACGGTGGTAAGTGTAGAAGTCACCTATTGATTGATGTTTAAAAGGACAAAATAATTTCTATAATCAGCCTCGGTGTGGAAGTCTGCAGAACCGTAAAAAAAAAAGCCTGGTGTGTCTGGTTGGAAAAATGTTCCTGATACATTTGTCCTGCTCTAGCTCTTTTACCGTTCCTGATACATTTGTCCTGCCCTTGCTCTATTATATCTTGCCCCACCATCAATTAAAATTGTTTCACACATTTCATGATTTAATAAAGCCTTTCTACCTGTACTAAGAGCTTGTCTGCAGGTCACAGCACACTGACTTCGAGACACATTTTACCTACATTGAACAGGCTTGGGGCGCATGGCAACCTGGGAAAATCACAACTATGTTGATGTTCTGTTCAGCAAAGGCATGTATCTGGTGCCTATGGACTTCTCAAAAACACTAACGGAAGTTTTGTGATTTATTTTCTCTCCCACTAATTAAGATAAGAGTAAAATTTTTGAAGATATTTGCTTAGAATACTATCTTCTACCTTATTTCAATTACACCCAGTATATCTCAGTCAGGTCTCAAAGATTCTACTAGTTGCGACATGTTTTTCCACTTCCTTTTTGCTCGCTGTAAAGCATCTCTAGATGTTACTCATTTCCCTTCAACTGTTGTTCCTTCTAAGTCATATTTTTATGTCTTCCAGAGCTTGGACGCTTGAGCTGTTTTGTTTTACCTTTCTCTACTGTTACAATGCTTCCATAGTTCTGTTTCTTTCTTTTTTCTCCATATTGTTATGAATAAAACTCCATCTGTTTCATTACTCCAATTTATTTCAGGATGACCCAATAAATGCACACACACATATTTAAACACAAACAATTCTAACAAGTTATGAATGGCCACACTAATTACTAGTCTATTTACAAATTTCTCTACCTTTTATGGCACACCAAGGGTCCAGCCCGTTCCTTTACCTGGGACACTAATCCTTACTTTCACTTTCCCCCAAGTCCAGCTACAGCCACTATGCATAGACAGCTGGATTTGAACACAGTGCCCCTGGCTTTACAACACACAACTGTTCGTTGGTTCAACTCCAATGATAGTCCAGTACTTGACACAGTCCCATGCAGTGAACAACTAAACAGCTTAACAGTATTCAACAGCAAACATTAACAAAGGTCCATTTATTCTTGCACTCACAATAGCGAGTTTCCTCACTGGCTCACGGTGATCCTCAGTCCACAGAATTACACAAACACAAGTACAGTCTTTCGTTCTGTCATCTTCACCTACACACTGGTCTCTCCGACACCACAACCACAGCTCCTCATTCAGACGTCGGTGGGACACTGGCGACAACCAACACCTCTGTTGCCCTCAGCCCAGATGCCGAAACCCAACTCACTGAGTGTCACACTGACTCCCGTACGGAGTCCAACTCTGACTGCCTGTCCGCGGCTAGCCGCCCTTTTTACAGTTCGCGTGATTTGATCCAGAAATTTCATGATGTCACTACAGGCAGAACATTCCCGTTGAATCTCCAAGGAACTCACAGGTAAGCCGTCCGCCGCGAACAATACACGGAAAGGTCGACCCCACCTAACAGCCAGCTGGGAGATTCCAGGTTGTCTGGGTCACCGGCCCCTTCCTGGAAGTACCGAAAGGAGCTACCATGGGGCTGGCACATAACAATATATATTCTTTGTTTAACTTGAACCAATACTAACTTACAATCAGATAACTTTAGAAGATAAACCATAAGTGTTTCATCACCATTATAAAATTTTGGGTACATGACTTCTGTGAGGTACACCTCAATATTTTTCTCATTTACAATGCCAGAAACTGATTTAAATCCTTCTTTGTAACTGGTCAAGACTCAGCTGTGTTTGTCATATGTACAGTATATGCCAGCGCAATATTTCTTTAGCTGTCAGTGTTATGTTACTGTTCTATAGCAGATTTTGTGTTCTGTTAGAGTACACATTCCTAAGTTCTATCCTTCTGCAGACTTCTGTACTCAGTCTTGAATTCTCTGTTAATTCACTACGGTACACAAGTAGGTAATTTATATATCTTTAATTATTAAATAAATAAATAAATAAATAAATAAATAAATAAATAAATAAATAAATAAATAAATAAATAAATAAATAAATAAATAAATAAATAAATAAACAAACAAAACAAAACAAATAAATAAATCAGCCACTTGGACTGCCTGCCAGGGTTCTGCAACTAGAGAGCGAGGACTTGAGGTCTGGCAACTACAGGGCCTCAGTTAAGTCTAGCACTGTTAACAGATCTTTTATTCATTCAACAGTATTATCAGCTAATAATACAGGCAGCGTTCATTATTATCCACCACTACAATCAAAGCAACAGTATCTCTTTTAGGAATTAATTTCAAAGCATTCTGTTCAGCCTATTTGTGTACAAATGCAGCATTTAGAAATACAGTATATTTCTTTAAAATTTTCTTGCCTTTCCTGTACTAGACTTCCTCAAATATTAACTACTTGGGTAGCTATAAATTTGATCACAATATTCAAAATGACATTGCCATACTAACTTAATGTCTCAGTGCTTGGTCAAGTACATTTCCAATTGGTATTATACTCAAAGAGTGCTATATGCTCCTACAGTGTGGCGCAGAGCCAACTGACATTTCAAATGATGGTAAATTATGAAATAAAAGCAGGAAAAACAAAGTGAAACAGTCTGTAAATACAATGAAACATGCCATTTATTATCCAAAGTTTACAAGTTTATTTCTTGAAAATTGTGTCATAACCCCTCAGCATCGCAGTCATTTAAAAAGCTTCCTACCCAGCGGCCGGATGAGATTTCAACTACGCGCAACTGAAATATACTGATTCACTTAAAGCATTACAAGTATAAGAGTAGCCCGATATTCACGAAATTTGGAATTCCTTATGATAGAACTATGTACATGCAGATAATTACATAATTGTTTCACATTACCTTAGTAATTTAGCTTCGTGTGATAAGAATTCGAAGCACTCTTCGAGACAGTGACCCACGACACACTCCTGGCAGCAGTAGCGGTGACTGGGAATAAGAAGTGGGGGGGGCCTAAAATATTATAGACAAAAAGTACCCGGATCTGAGGGATATAGCAGGAGGGAGGTTAGACATCAAAACTGAAAAAGAATACCCATAAAATAGTATGGTAATTTTTTACGCTTTCTAGCGAATTTCGATAGAGACATAAAGGTTGATGGTCTAACAACTTATGTGCGGTAATAATAGTACTATACAATAAAACTTTTACCAAAGGAACAATAATTACACATGTATTACAATTAAATAGAAGTTTGGCGTGATTATAGAATTTAAAAGTAATTTAGTATTTGACTATACAGTAACAAAGTAACAGACATTGGGTAGAACTGAAGAGACACATTTACCGACTGAGACTGACGAATGCAGGTGACAAGTGGGTGACCTTGGCAAAAATATACCCCTGCTACCCTTCGTCGCTACACACTTGATGTGGCGTTGTACAATTCGGTTAGCCGCGACGAACAACATTTTGTGTGTATTTCCGCTAAGTATTTTTCTTAATAATTAAGGAAATTAAAGGAAAGAATGAGCATAAGACAAACAGAGTTTGCACATTTTTATATAATTCCTAGTTTCAGGTGGCTAAAATGGAGTAAAAATGTATTTCTTTCTCCAGAAAATGGGAGGAGGGGCGACTGCCCCTCCCCCCCCTCATCGCAGCTACTGCCTGGCAGCAGAACACCGACGTCATCTCTTTGCCGTATTTTGAACACATCATACGTCTTTGAGGTTTGGATTTCTCACGCTTACGTGCTAATTTCCTGATAAAATGTCTTTCCTGCAACCTTGGAACTGTATTATCTGATGCACACCAGCCTTAAATATTTCGTTCCCCATCCGAGCGAGCGTATTTTATAAACAAACCTTCCACCAGCTAAACCCAATAAGATAACTGCTCAATGTTTGTCCCTGTGAGTTGTCTGAATATTATTAGAGAATTTAGGATGGCTGCATTCAAGAGTCTTTTGAACAGCTTTATATACCATTTAGTTGTTCTCTTTCTTTCAACTAAAAACATATGTAGTAACTGGTTTTTGAGATCAATGCCCCCCATGCCATAGTTGTAATCTATTGAGCATAAAGGCCTTACTGTTTCTTTCCCTCCTCTTAGTAACACTTTGTGATTCTCCATTGTGGTATGTGGACATGAACGTAACATGTTTTTGTAACACCATTTTAGCACAGTAATGGGACCAGAATGCCTAGCTATTATCTCCCCCCTTCTTAAAGTGGTGGTGGTGGTGATTATTCTTTTAAGAGGAAGTAAAACTAGGCAACCATGCTCTATATATTACTAATCAGACAGAAAAAAAAGGACGGGATCCGACACTTCAAAAAATGAAGGTATCGGCCAAAGGAAGGCAAGGGCCACGAAGGGCATGAAAATGAAAGACTCACTAGCCCTCAGAAACCTAATAGCGTTGGGGTCGGAAAAGAACAAGAGTTGAAAAAGGGAGGTCAGATAGGACAGATGAAAGTGAGGAGCCTGGCAGAAGTGGAAGCAATGCTAGGGCTCAGCTAAGGGCCCCATGTTTGCCAACCTACGCTCCAAAGATCAGAGCCCCTGGGGCACCTTTTAGTCACCTCTTATGACAGGCAGGGGATACCCTGGGTGTTACTCTGCTGCTCCCACCTACAGGAAGACCCCTTCTTAAGTTTTTTTTCTTTTACTTCCTTGGGAACGTTTTTTCTGTTCAGTTTCAGTGTCCAAACACAAACTGTTGAATGATGATGTTTTAGAACCCTCACTAATTCTGGACTGTTGTAGTAATTGTCCATCCATAAGGTGTGTCTGCAGCCTAACAAAGGTTCTAACAATTTCAAGACAATTGCTGCAGTCTTTGAGGTTTCTGGTGTGATAAGAGTTGATTGAGTTCCTTTCCCAGTGTATACAAGGAAACACCACATTCAACCAGTACTTGACTCACACAATTCGAATGATTTTATACAAAACTAGCAAGATACCCGTGCTTCGCTACGGTATTATACTGAAATTTATAACTGAATGCTTTAACGTTTTATGTATAATCCGCCGAAATTCGCAATCTGACTAGTTTTCTGAGAGAACCCGCCAAAATTCACGATCTGACTCGTTTTCTGAGAGATTACAGCAAAGTTCCTCTCATTTTTCAATCTTTCTTTCCAGCAATCGATTTCATACTTCCCAGGCTAGGTCCAGGTATTCAGCCCGGTCAGTTGGGTCCCTAAACCATTGCCGTCTTTTCCTATAAGCATTTTTAATATGGTTCAAATCCTTGAGGAGAACCGGAGTGGTGTCTTCTTGGGTGCCTTGGCGTTACAGAACCCATGGCCGGACTGCATTCGTAGTTATTACCCAGCCAGGACCCGTTTCCAGCGTGGTCCACACATTTTTATGACAATCCAGAACATTATTATTTTCATTATTATTATTAGGGTGGATGATATTAGTTGAATTTAGGTTGTTATTATTATCATTATTGATGTTCTGGACCCCGCAGCAAGATGCAAGACCGCTACTTGGCAGTAAATTACATCCGCTGCCATTGTCATTGCTGACAATGTGACCACCAGCACCACTGTCGCGCGTGGGCAAGTGCGCAGTATTTCTGGCGATATGAATTATGTACTTCCATGCATTACTGACCTTATTATAAAGGTGAACAATTGCACGGTCAATATCATTCCTATCGTTTATTTAAAATGTGTTTAAAGTTTTATTTATATGCCAGGAGAATCTACCGTAATCTAACTTTAAGTTCTCCACAGGAAAAGATGGCTGTTGAAAACGAACCCAGGAGAGATTAAAAATGATCGGTTTATGATCAGAATCAAGTACATTATGAATAGTTAAGTTGATTTACCCCCCCTCCCCCCAAAAAATAAGGCGTGTTTCTTTATGTTTAAAGGAGATTCCAAATACCAATGTTCACGTCTGTTATCTTCAGTTTTGTGATATAAGTATCCCCATAAAAGGAATTTAGTTTTTTTCACTTCCTTTCATACTCCTCCCCCCCTGTTAAGTGAATCTTCCGGGAAAAAATACTTGTCCTTTTATTAGTAAAGGATCTTATAAATACCAATTATCACGACTGTAACATCTTCAGTTTTTGAGATATGTGTCCTCATAAAAGGAATTAAACTCCTTTTCACCACCCCAGATGATTTTCCCCCAAAAATGCATTTTTCTTTGTTTTTAAAGGAGATCCAAATACCAATATTCACGTCTGTAACAACTTCAATTTTTATTAGATGTAAATATTCTCATAGAATTAATTCAATTTTTCAATTCTTTCTTAACCTTTAAAACAGATTCCAAACATAATTTTTTACGTCTGCAACAACTTTCGTTTTTGAGATAATAGTATCTTCATACAAATAATTCAACTATTTTTTCACTCCCCCCCCCCACCCCCCGTTAAGTGAATTTCCAAAAACAAAAAAATACGTATTTAATTTTAAAGGGGATTCCAAATACCAATTTTCACGTCTGTAACAGTTTCAATTTTTGAGATATCAGTATTCTAATAAAAAGAATTCAACCCCATTTTCAGGCATTTTTACCCCCCACCCAAGTGGTTTTTCCAAAAACAAAGAATACACGTTTCTTTATTTTAATAGAGATTAAAAATACCTTTCTTCACCTCTGTAACATGTTACGTTTTTGAGATATACTCTAGACATGCTCATTTTAAAATTTCACCCCCTTTTTACATCCCCTTAAGTGGAGTTTCCGAAAACAAATCACCTATGTTTCTTTATTTTTACAGGAGATTCCAAATACCAATTTTTACCTCTGTAACATTTTACGTTTCTGAGATATGCTGTAGATATAGTCTTTCTAAAAATTCACCCCATTTATCACCCCTGTTTAACCCCCATTAATTGGATTTTCCAAAAACAAAGAAATATGTGTTTCTTTATTTTTAAAGGAGATTCCAAATACCAATTTTCAGGTCTGTAATATCATCAGTTTCTGAGATATAATTATCCTCATTAAAGGCATTCATCCCCTTTTTCACCCCTCCTAGTGGGATTTTCAGAAAGAAAAAAGTGTTTCTTTATTTTTAAAGGAGATTCTAAATACCAATTTTTACAGGAGATTCTAAATACCAATTTTTACATTTGTAAAATGTGAACGTTTTGAGATATAGATGCACTCATTTTAAAAATCCACCCCCCTTTTCACCCCCTTAGTGACGGAATATCCAAACATCCTCCCTTAGTGAGCACCTACGTTGTAATATAAATGTATCCTCAAAATTTCATTTCATTTATGTCCAGTACCAGTAGTTTTGGCTCGGCAATGATGAATGGGTCAGTCAGTCAGTCAGTCAGTCAGAACATGTTCTTTTATATATAATTATACAGTATACAGAATTCGAGGCCTTTAGAGGCAAGTATTGCCGGAACAAGAAGCGCGCTTTCCACAGAGTCAAACTTTCATCAATAGCAATATTTTACTGTGGTAAGTACAGGGACTAAAACTTGTTATTCAAATGACACAGAATAGGATATATTCTGAACAATTTTGGAGGCCCTTGGTATGTAGACAAGCTGTTATTGTCTATAAAATGCAAAAAATCTACAGATCATTTCAAACCTGTCCCTACTTTCTGAAAACCCAGGTGTTGATATGACCCTGCTCTTCGAAAAATAAAATTGAGATGTTTGCTTTTGTACAATGCCCTTCAGCAGAAATAATCCTAATAGGCTACAGTATAAATTTCATTTACTGTGACAGGTGTCCAGAATCGAACGGGTGACGACACACAAAAAAATTTCCCCGAGCACTTTTATGTTGCTCCGCATACCTGTTAGTTTCTTTCACAATTAACTCTACTACACTACTGTCAAAGAACTTTTCAAAACATTCATTGAATTCACTGATATTTTCTGCACCATCTCTCGGTTGAGGTCTGGACACTTGGTTGCCCCTCACTTGAAGCTTGCCGGCATGAACCTGTTGGTAGGAGAGCTAGGGTAGAGATGGGGGGGAGATACTGTTCAGCTGAGAGAAAAGATCTTTTCAAATCTACTAAAGTGTTGATAATGGACTTTTAGTAACAATATACTTTGAAACACTTGTTCATATCACATATTCATAATCATTGAAAATGTATGCAACATGTTTAAAAGTGAGTTTATAAAATCTGAGGATGTTTTTGTAGAATGAAACATGTCATTCTGTAATTAATAAGTTCTTTTACAGGTATGTTACAGTGTTATAAATTTTGTATTTCATGCTCTAACAGACTGAAAAACTTAAAGATTATATTAACTGAGTCAACACAGAAAGGAAGGGCTTCCTCCTCCTTAAGAAATTAAAACACCTTGTGTTCAACCATGACCCCTGATTCAAAACTCATAGGCACATCATGCAGTATTATCAGTGTTGCTGTAAGATGTCAATGAATGGATACTAAAGGCTTTGTCAATGAACCAACTGCAGGCCTGTGAAATATTAATGTATCCCAGAATGTTGAAGATCCTATGGGTAGACCACATCACCAACAAGGAAGTACTTTCTTGTACCAAGAAGTCATGTAAAGTCTTATGTATGTTGGGTATTCAGCCCGAATGCTAGTTTGATCCTCCACAGCTCCACCAACAGCTGTCATAAATAGCCTAGGTGTCACTGATGAGGCATACTAGGGAAATGAGGAGTGAGGTAGATTCCCGTTGCTTTCCTCACCGGGCCAGAAGATGCTATTTCATTAACCCTCGCAAAATGCAGTCTCAGCCGCATCATCTGAGATGAAAAATACAGCCAGAAAAGCATACAACTCATCATAGAATGCAAGATAGAAAGGAAATGTGGATGTAGGCAGAGCAGAGTATCTAGGGTGCAGAACCTGCGACGATGGTTCAACATCCACAATACAGCAACCCTGATACAGGAAATGCAAAATAGGTAAAACTACTCCATGATAGTTGCCAGCATTCTGTGAAACAGCAAAGAAGAAAAAGTTATAATGACGATTATTACATCCTTCTTAACTCTTTCTTGAAAATAGTTACAATAATTCCCTTTTGGCAATTTTAAGGCACCTTTTTCTCTTCCTATGCACCTTTGAGTAGTGTTTTGCTCCTGAATATGATCCTTGTATGTAAAACTATCTAAAAGCACTGAAGACCGTCTATTATGTAAACTAGCAATGGTTGAGTCAATTACCTACATTACAAAATTATCTATTAGATACAGGATTCTACTGAAGGTACTGATCAGCTCAGTTTCCTTACACATCATCACTGCTACTTTTAATGAAGAATATAGACTGGAAATATGATTATACATGTCAATGAAACATAGTTGGGTTTCCACTCACGTGTCGCACTCACAATGTTACTGGTGTCATCAGAGTCTATAAAACATTATAAGTAACAATCATTAACCTGAACCATTTGACCAAACAAGATGGCCATGAAGTTTGAATCACACAGTTATGAGCTTGCATTCAGCAGATGATGGGTTCAAACCTCATTGTCCGCAGTCCTGAGATGGTTTTCCGTGGCTTCCCATTTTTACAGCCTCAGGTCTTAATTATGGCTACAGTTACTTCCTTTCCTATCCTATGCCATCAGAACTGTCTGTGTATGTGCGACGTATTTGTAACATGAACCAACAATGAAATCTCTTCTTGCTCATCTATGACTTTTGCACAAGATATATTGTAACTAGGCTATAATGCAGAAGGAGAATATTGGATCCTCTACACATAACTAAAGGTATACTCCATACTATTCATTTCGCATAATTTGTAGAATAATTATAATAAAAGCCTTATCAGATACTAAAACTTGTATAACTTAAAAGTAAATCCGAGAAATATAACATCTTTATAAAAATACTCTAAAGGCTTCATATTGTCATTGCAGCCAATCCCTCCACTCTAAGAAGTTAAGTGAGAAACTTATGTTAAGCAGAACATACTATAAATCTGCATTGCTGTTAAGAATTTAACCATTTTCATGTCAGGCAAGTTAAAACTTCCCTAAAAAAGGGGCACACGAGTGGTCAGGAATCCAACATGGTAGGGCATGCATGATGTCATAACACGCTACACAAAGCTCCCAACTTAGATGCGGCTAGTGACAAAACCATTGGTCTGGATTGGTTTGATAACTGGCTAGTGACAAGACCCTTGGTTAGACCATTTGGCTAGTGACTAGGCCACTGGTCTACTGTGGAGTGTAAATCCCCAGGTTAGAGTTTCAAAGTGGCCCATAGGTCTCTAGTATCCCTTAGGAAAGTATTGGTTAGTGGCAAGACTATTTGTCTGGCTAAAATTATTGGCGAATTTTACTCCTTCTGTACTCAATATATTCCTGTTGTGGATAAACTGGCACATGCCACAACATTTTCAAACATTGTGGATTTGTTTATTTCCACAGAATGTGGCAATCCTGTGGCCATACATGATGAGAACAGTATCAGAGAAAAAAGGAAACTACTCCAACCAATATGAGCAAAGAAAATGGTTGCATTTCCATTATAGGTTACTGTAGTCACATTCTAGTTTGTGAACTAAAGCCAATGGCTGAGTGGCCTAGTGAATGATTCTGAGTTGGGATACCAGTTGCTACGGAACAGAAGTGGGCATCTCGGACATATTCTGAGTCATGGTCCTTGTGCTCAGGTGGCTAGGACTATACAATTCACCGATGGTCCTTAACCCATTAGAGGAGATATTCTCACTGGGGCTATGTATAAGTAGGATATCATCCTGCTTCACAGAATTTACCAACCACAGCACATTTTGAACAAAGCCTCGGAACCATGGTAGTAACGTAGTCCCACTTCCATTTGACAGGTGAGGAACTCCTCGGAAACAACTTGGCAAACAAAATGGAGTTCAATGGGGAGCTATCACTATTAATTGAGCTTATGGAAGAAAGTATAACTGGGTGATTCAGCAAAGAGGATGTGTGTGGATGTGTTAGGAGTTAATGATATTTGGGTTCCACAATAATAAGGAAGAGATAGGAGATTATAAAGTATTCTTAATTGTTAATAAAAAAAGAGAAGAACAGGGTGTGGGGTAGGACTATTCATCAGGAGTACTGTTGCATGCAGCATAGCTTCTGTTAGTCAGGTAAATGAGTTAATGATATGGGCACAGTTAGCTGTTGGAGGAATTAGAATGAAAAATGTCTCGTCTCTGTGTATTCACCACATGAGAGTGCAGACAAGGATCAAGTTGGCAAGTTTTATGAAGCACTTAGCCCTGATCAAGCATTCATCAGCATGAGTCATGTAACTCATTGCTGAGCGTCGTGACCCCATTTGACTTCACACAATATTCTTGATTAAGCGGCGCCAACTTTGACGATGTTCAGCTTCTCTTAAAGCCCGCCGAAGAGTCAGACCGGTAGTACGCAGAACTTGATTAATCCACCTACCCGATGTCCTTCCTCGTGGCCTTCTGCCAACAACTTTGCCTACCATGATACAATTCTCCAGATTTTCACTATCCCGTCTTGCATTATGCCTGAAGAATTGGACTATTATCCTTATGATGCAAGAAGAGAGTTGTTCTTTCCATTCAAGGTACACGAAGCATCCCTCTTCAACACCACATCTGAGAGGCGTCGATATAGTACTTATCTTTTGCCTTGAGGGTCCAGGTCTCGGAACCATACAGGAAGACAGAGAACAAAAGTGAATCAACTAGTCTAATCTATGTACCGTTTGTTATTGCTCTGATCTGCCATATTTCTGTGAGTTTGCTCATGGTAACGCGTCCTAAGGCGATGCGTGTTCTAATCTCTTTGACAGAACTTCCGGTATCACAGATGGTCGACCCAAGGTATATAAAGTCATTTACCACCTCCAGTTCCCTTAATCGACCTGTCAGCTGGATCTGTGCCACTCCGTCAATTACCATTAGTTTCGATTTGCTCAGTCTGATCTCTAGCCCATATTCTAACCTTGCATCTTTTACCCTTGCTAGTAATTCTGCAAGTTCATCTTCACTGCTGGCAAGGAGAGCGGTGTCACCAGCAAAGCGCAGGTTACTTACTGATTTTTCCTCCTTTAATTTATATGCATCCAGTCCAGTCATTGTGGGCTTTCTTCATTGGATATTCCGCATAGATGTTATATAGAATAGGTGGTATTATGCATTTTGTTCAAAATTTAACGTTTAAGATCTATCCTAAAATTTCCGTAGTCTTATTCCTGCAAATATTTCTGACTTGTCTCCATGGCGTAGTCGCTAGCGCAATGGCATTGGGAATTGAAGTTTCCAAGTTAGAAACCAACCCTGATTATTTTTTACTTCTTTTCCTTTCTTTTTAATTTTTCTTTTGATTGCATGTTTTTGGTACAATATTAAATTTTTTAGATTAAATCATAATTAAAAAATGCTATCTGCTTTACGTCGTGCCGACACAGATAGGTCTTATGGCGACGATGGTATGGGATAGGTCTAGGAATTGGAAGGAAGCAGCCGTGGCCTTAATTAAGGTACAGCCCCGGCATTTGCCTGGTGTGAAAATGGTAAACCACAGAAAACCATTTTCAGGGCTGCCGACAGTGGGGCTCGAACCCACTATCTCCCAATTTTAGATTAAATCAAATACTTTATTATTATTTGTTGTTGTTTGTTCTATTTACAATATTAATAAACATTTATATCATTGTTTACAATATTTGTCAAAGTTTCACTGTATGAAAACAAATCGCTTAACTTTGACTCATTATTTTTATTACTTTACTCACTTATTTTGGTGGTATTTTTCAGAGAAGCATTGTAAACAAACCATTTCACAACAACAAACACATGTAATAAATGCAAGTGCAGAGCAAGAATAACACTTTGACCTCATTACACTTCATGCAGAAAACAGATGTTCACATTTTTTCCAAACACTGTTCTTTCATCTGTTAAACTTCGCTGCAAAGAAAGAATATTTTGTCTTCTTCTTAATCCATTTACCGTCCAGGGTTGCTCTGTCCCTCGGACTCAGTGAAGGACCCCACCTCTACTGCCTCAAGGGCAGTGTCCTGGAATGTGAAATTTTGGGTCGGGGGATACAAATGGGATGGAGGACAAGTACCTTGTCCAGGTGGCCTCACCTACTATGTTAAACAGGGGCCTTGTGGGGGATGGGAAAATTGGAAGGGATGGACAACAGAGCTTGATAGCTGCAGTCGCTGAAGTGCAGGCAGTATTCAGTATTTGGGAGATAGTGGGTTCGAACCCCACTGTCAGCAGACCTGAAGATGGTTTTCCATTTTCACATCAGGCAAATGTTGGGGCTGTACCTTAATTAAGGCCGTGGTCGCTTCCTTCCCACTCCTAGCCCTTTCCTGTCCCATCATTGCCATAAGACACATTTGTGTAGGTGCGACGTAAAGCAACTTGAAGAAAAAAAAAGGCAATGAAGAAGGGAGTAAGTAAGTGGCCATGGCCTTTTGTTAGGTACTATCCCAGCATTTGCCTGGAGGAGAAGTGGGGAAACTACAGAAAACCAATTCGAGGATGGCTGAGGTGGGAATCGAAGCCCCCCTCTACTCAGTTGGTCTCCCGAGTCTGAGGGACCCCGTTCAAGACCCTGTACTTCTTTTCAAATTTTGTGGCAGAGTCAGGAATCAAACCCGGGCCTCAGGGATGGCAGCTAATCGCACTAATCACTACACCACGGAGATGGACAAAAGCACTAGATGGAAGTTGGTGATGAATCAGTGAATTTATCTTGATGGTAGAGCAGAGCGGAACAGAGGGAAGGGCTCCTGCATTGCTGCATTAGACTCGGTGCAGTGCAAATGAACGTAGCGTTGCCGGCTACACTGTATTTAAATTCTAACGAATAAAAATAACGACATGTTCAGGCGAAAAGGACGAATAATGATTTAAAATATTGCAAACAGATCTAAAACAAAAGAGACTACAGCAAATAAATGAATTATTGAAAAATAAAATAAAAGGAATGTATCAGTAAAAGAAAAAGGGCTGACCAAGGTCGGACTCTAACTCGAAACCTTCAGTTCCCTACGTCAATGCGCTAGCGACTACACCACGAAGATATGCCAGAAATATCTGCGGGAATGAGACTACAAAAGTTTGAGTAAAGATTTTAAACGTTAAATTTTGAACAAAAGTATTGGCAAAAATGCCAAACAGGGGTAAAATATATTTTTAATGAAGAGAAAATCCTAAAAATTTGAACACTTTTCTAGTAAACCACATGTCATGTTAGTGACATCGGTGTCTGGGTCAACAACAAGCACAGGATAGAGCTAATAGGTGATTATAATGCTAGAGTTGGAAATGGAACTGAAGGATACGAAAAGGTGATTAGTAAATGTGGGGAAGATACAGAAGCTAATAGGATAGGGAAGTGTTAACTGGACTTCTGTTCTACTATAGGATTAGCAGTTACGAATACTCTCTTCAAGCATAAGGCTATTCACTGCTACTTATGGGAGGATAATGGCACCAGGTCCATATCAGATTATATAATAGCAGACTTTAAATTCAGGAGATCTGTTAGGAATGTGCAGGTATACTGGGGATTATTTGTGTGATATGTAGTGGACTAAATATCTCTAGGCCTACAATAGTGAAAGTGAAATCTATCTGCAGACGAATAAGGGTAGATATCTTCAGGACGAGGAAATTAGAAATACATGGATATGATTAGTAAGTTCTAAAACAATAGGCCTAGACATTAAGAAGGTTCAGGATATAGAAAGAGTATGCATGGCATACAGAGATGCTGTAGTAGAAACAACAAAGGAATGCCTAGGAACAACTGTGTGTAAAGGTGGAAAAAAGCAAACATCGTGGCGTAATGATGAAGTGAGGGCACCTTGTAAACAAAAAAGGAAGGTGTATCAGAAACAGCTCCAAAGGAGGACTGATGCAGACAGAGAATTGTAAGTATATGAAGTAAACAGTGAAACAAATAGTTGTTGAATCCAAGAAGTCGTGGGAAGATTTCAGTAATGACTGGGAAAGGCTAGGTAAAGCAGCAGGGAAATCTTTCTGGACAGTAATAATCTTAGAATTGGAAAGAAAAAGGAAATGAATAGTGTTTAGGGTACATCAGGTGAACTCGTCACAGATCCCAGGGAATCACTGGACAGGTGGAAGGAATATTTTGAAAATCTCAATGTAAAAAGAAACCTTTTGGTGACGTCACGACCAACCAAGTTCATGGGGAGAAATACAATTATGTAAGTGATATTAAGCTTGAGGAAGTGGAAAGGCTGGTAAATAAACTCCACTATCATAAAGCAGCAGGAACAGATGAAATTAAACTTAAAATGGTGAAATATAGTGGGAAGGCACGGATGAAATGGCTTCATAGAGAAAGAAGATTAGCATGGAAAATAAGTAAGGTACCTTCTGATAGGACAAAAGCAGTAATTGTACCTATTTATAAGCAAGAGAACAGGAAAGATTGCAACAGTTACTTAAGTGTGAACAGTATACCAGGCAAGGTGTTCATCGGCATACTGGAAGGGAGGGTGCAATCAGTCGTTGAGAGTAAGGTGGATGAAAACCAGTGCAGTTTCAGATCACAGAGGGGCTGTTTCAGTATGTGCCAGGTAATTAAAAAATGCTACGAGAGGAATTGACAGTTTATGTTCCGTAGATCTAGAGAAGGCATATAGCAGAGTACCAAGGGAAAAGCTGTTAGCCATACTGCGGGACTATGGGATTAAGGGTAGATTGTAAAAGGCAATCAAAGGCATTTATGTTTGCATTTGGGCTGCAGTGAGAACTGATGGTAGAACGAGTTCTTGATTCAAGGTACTTGGAGGGGTTAGACGAGGCTATAATTTTTTACCTTTATTGTGATTTTATTATTTACATGGATCATTTACTGAAAGATATAGCCTACAGTGGCAGGAGGGAATAAGTTAGGTTGAGCTGTAGTAAGCAGTCTGGTCTATGCCAACAATTTGGTCTTAATGGCAGATTGTACTGCATTCTAATATCTTGGAACTTGAAAATAGGTGTATTGAGTATGATATAGATGTTGATTCCCATAGGGAATCTGAAATATTTGTTCCGAATGAGTAAATTTATAATACCAATATAAATGGTCTGTTATTGGACATAATAAATTTTCCAGCTAACTCATCAGTTGGTACCTAGCACATCTACCAAGACGCTGGATAGTGCATACCGTGGATTTCAGATTTCCTATGGGAATCAACATCTATATCATCTGATGGCCAAGCAGGCATCAATTTTTGATAATGAGACAAAGTCTCTCATAATGCATTGGCACTGCCGGTAGCTACAATTAGCCTACGCAGTGGCCTCCATGGTATGCACTATCCAGCATCTTGGTAGATGTGCTAGGGACCAACTGATGAGCCCAGCCTAGCACATGGGGGCGAAACGCTGGCAACAAGAATGAGTTAGTTGGAAAATTTATAATGTCCAATAACGGACCATTTATATTGGTATTGTATTGAGTATGATATGAAAAATAACTTTTCCAAGACTAAAGTGATGATAATAGGTAAAAGCTCTAAAGCTGCATTTACACTAGCGAAACTCCTTCGGGAAAGTCGCTTGGGCAAAACTTACTCGCTTCAAGTGAAATTTCACACTACCCAAAACAGAGCGCAATTCAGAGCAAAAAATAGCGCGAGTGGGGCGATCCGCCTTCAACAAGTCTGAAAACTTCAGTTCTGGTTTTGCAGAAAAAATGGAAACTTGTTTTGTCCCTCCAGCCGCTGCATTACCTTTATGAGTTAATTTGTTTATAATAGTCATTTTTCATTGTTGTTTCATTGTTTTTCATTTAAGACACCTACATGGGACCGTACTACAATATTTCATCATCATATAGTAGATTAGTGTCATAAAGTTAAAATAAATTTCAGTTTTTGTAAGAAATTGAAGTGTTGCGTTTTTTGTGCCGGTCAGTGTAAGTTCTTCACAATGACCCAAGAATGCTTTAAAATAGTTACCAGCAGGTTCAAAAAAGTAATGAAATGACACAGTTTTGCAGTATAAACCAATACTAATTGCTTACCTGATCCAGTGACTCTGCTCTTATTTTCTTTCGATCTTTCGCTTCGATATGATCCCAGTAGCGCTTTCATCTTCCCTTTCACTGTAGAAATAGGAAAGTTTAGTTGAGAACTAATTTCCTTCCATGCATCTTCTCTTTTATTACGATTGAAATAGTTTTTGTTTTTTGGATTCCACATAAAATCTTGATTTTCGTAGAGCTCGATGAGCTGCAAGCACTGTTCTTGATTCATTCCTCACAGAACTATGGGGACCACGTTTACACAGCGAAATTCGATGAGCGAAACCGTTTGATGCTCACAGCGAGGGGCATCACTATACAATTACTCAGGGGTGGGGGAGCGTCTATACTAGGCTCAATTCCTTCACGAAATTACTTCGCGAGGAAATTGCACTTAGTGCAAATGCAGCTTAAGAGAACTGAATGTCAGGTTCAAATAATTAGGATGTGTATTCTCCTAGGATGGTAGTATAGAAGTGAAATTGTGTTTAGGTGCAGGAAAACTAATGCAGTAAGCTCGCAGTTCCGTTCAACAGTATTCTGAATGAAAGAAGTTTGCTGCTGGACGAAAGGATCTGTCTCCAGACCAACTTTGCTTTATGGGGTGAAAGCTGGGTGGACTCAGGATATCTGCATCTTACGTTAGAAGTAACAGATAAGAAAGTAGTGAGAATGATCGCTTGTACAAACAAGCGAGAACAATGGCAGGAGAATACTCTGAACGACAAGATAAAAGGCTAAATTAGGAATGAATTCCACTGATGAAGGTGTAAGCATAAACCGGTTTCGGTGGTGTGGTCATGCAAGGCGAATGGACGAGGATAGGTTACCTAGGAGAATAATGGACCCGGTTATGGTTGGTAAGAGAGGTAGGGGGAGACCAAGACTGCAATGGTTAGACTCAGACTGGATGCTCAAATGTATAACAATCTATAATGAAGATGTACAGTATGTATGCAGTAAGAATACTTCTAGGGGCAGGTTGGTGGGTCCCTGGTAAGCATAAAGGAAGGATCTCTGCTACTTCAGGTATCACTTTGCAAAGTGCTACCCTAGGTCTCGAACTTAATGAAGGTCAGTCCTAGCCATTTTCCATGTCACCTGTAGATCTCAGAGTGACGTTAAACTGCTAGCAATTACAAATATGTAATGCAGCCTAATGAATACCATTGGCAAAAAGAGGCATAAAAACTTCTAGGCTATAACTCTTGTGTAGTGTCCAGCAAATCTTCTGTTCAAGATCAAGGCCTACATTACTCAACTAAAAAGATTGATATGTTTAATTTCCTCACACTATAGGTATGATGGATTATGAAGGACAGCATTTATATCATCAAAGTAAGGTCCCAAATGATTCAGTTTGGTTTTATGCAAATATACAGATTGTTGTTACAGGATTTATGTCCATATTAAAATGAGAATGCTATTTGCATTAGCATGCATTAGTATGCAAACAAGAATGCAGTACCAATTCAGGTAACTTCAAGCGAAGTTCAAGACTTAATGCAAAAAAGCAATGAGTAAGAAAGCACCTGGTCCAGATCAAATATACACAGAATATATCAAAAGTTCACAATGCTTACTGACACCACTTTGGATGGACATATTCAACAGGTGTTTACTCACAAGGGTGATACCGGATAGTTGGGGAATATCCAGAATTAAAGTATTTTTCGAAAGGAAATAAGATCCAGATGACTAACTTGTTTTGAGGAGTAGCTCTCAAGAATAATATATTTAAAATATTCATGAAACTTCTGACAAGACGTCCTTGAAAAAGAAACATAATCTGTGATACCTGAATGCTAGTTTGGATTTAGGAGGTAGGAGCAAGATAGAAGCCATGGCCTACCTTTTGTGGGAAATTGAAGAGACTCTTAAGGAAACTGGCAGAAAAATATTATGCAGTTTTTATCCACTATAAGAAAGCCTTTGACACTATAACGACAGGGAAATATAAATAATGAAAATAAAAAACTATGTTGGCAAAACAGATGCCCGTATCAAGGTATTAGAAAATATCTTAATGCACAACAATTGAAATCACATCAATAAAAATAATTTTAAAAAAAGAAAATAAGAAAGCACTTGGTCCAGATCAAATATACACAGAATATATCAAAAGTTCACAACGCTTACTGACACCGCTTTGGATGGACATTTCCTCACAGGGGCGATACTGAATAGTACGACACGATTTGCGGTACATCACAGAATATATGACAATACAAGACATCATGATTCACAGGAGGATTGTGTGTGTCGGCTGTGTAAGAATCGTTGTGATCGCTATCACTTTCAGGAATGTGGAAAAAGAGTGGTGTTTTTGTCCAAATTTTGTAGTGATTAACGCAGATAACTACATATTATATTCCAAGTGAAAATTTATGCATCTATTTCATGGCCATTGGCTGCATTAAATTATAAATAGAATTAAGCAAACAAATGGAGTGTTACAAGGTGATCCCGTAAGTCCCCTACTATTTAACATCGTTACATCCAACATCATAGTCATACTAAAAAAATTCACCACAAGTTACACTATTACTTGCACACATTCTAGTGATAGATGGGCACCCTAGTGTTGAATTGGTCGACCTCGGTTAACTTCAAGATTTTTATTGGCAACCTTTGAAACACAAATTATGAATCGCTTATGCATCACTGTGCGACATCTGGCGTACACTTTACGTACTAGTACTGTTGTTTACACAGCAAAGCCAAACTATAGAATTCATGCTAGGAACAAGATTTGCATCTAGAAATGTTATATAATGTGTGTGTGACACAGTTGTAAACTTAAGATAATAAAGGTTTAGAAAATTTATATTGATCTATCATATTATCGATTCAATTCAGATTTCATTTCCATTCAGTTGGCAGTATTACCGGAACCAGGAGAGCTCCTTCCTTACTACTCAACCCTGTACAAAAATCTATCACTAAAAAGTGTGCGAGTTATAAGTAGATACGTATGCAAACAACGGTCCTGGGATTGAAGAATAAGGAACAGCTACAGGAATCCTTACAAGAACTAAGAACATGAGTGGGTAAAAATGACCTATACATCAATGTAGGAAAAATTGTTGAAATTAGTTTCAGGAAATGATTAAAGCCATCTGTAAATGGCATTATCATTTAACCGGAAGCCTCTGAAAATCACAAACAAATTTTTAATATCTTGGAATTACATGACCGACTACAGCATTTTCATTCAGCTAATATATACAAGAGAAAACTAAAGAAGCTACCAGGGTAATATATAGGCCTAACATGCGACTTATGGTACTGCAGTTATCTTTAGGCACATCAATGGCACACACTTTTAATCCATATCAGCTATAGTAACATTTATAGTATGGAACTCATCTGAGAAAAATGAATATATTAGTAGTGATCTTGAGAGGACAGAAAAAGTGAAAGCACATTTTCTGAAATATTCATTGTGAGTAGGAAAAACAGCTCTGTTATGACTCATCTGTGAACTTGCCAAGGAAACATTCTATAACTTATACTTCAGATTACCACTATCATCTACTGGTCCATATAAGGAACTTCTATGCAGAAGAAAGATAGGAAGACAGCAACAGAAGACTTTTTCAGTTCAAGTATCATGCTCGAAAGGAAATGGACGGAAGAGAATAATAATAATGTTATTTGTTTTACGTCCCACTAACTACTCTTTTACGGTTTTCGGAGACGCCGAGGTGCCGGAATTTAGTCCCGCAGGAGTTCTTTTACGTGCCAGTAAATCTACCGACACGGGGCTGTCGTATTTGAGCCCCTTCAAATACCACCGGACTGAACCAGGATCGAACCTGCCAAGTTGGGGTTAGAAGGCCAGCGCCTTAACCGTCTGAGCCACTCAGCCTGGCAGGAAGAGAATAAAGACCAATGATGTATTGTTATGAGATATGCCATTAACAACTTAAATACATTTAAAAAATGTTCAGAACTAAACACTGATAGATGCATATGTGAATTGTGTGACAAAATATCTGGAAGATATATCATTTATCACATTGCTCAAGATGGACTACATCTGAGCACGAGTAACTTAGGGCCTACAGCAAAAATTAACTTGTACCTAACTTTCGCATGCCATTTCAGCCATTAGTATGACCAGTGCATTAAGCAGAGATTGGCTGCTCTGAAATATACAAATTAAGAAATTATCATATAAGTAAATAATGATACAGATTCCAGAGACCATGTCTAAATCCAAGGTACTGAAGAAACTTCCTTTACATCCCTTGACACAAATAATGACTAATACTGTCAAGGACATTTATGCTGCACAATTCCTGCAAAAGACTGAGGGATGAAAGAAGAAAATCTCAGAAATGAATATCAATTGTTATTTCTAGGAGGATATGGCTACTAAGCTTTATTCTCAGCAATCTGAAAGTCACGTGCACTGAAACTTCTCTATTCATAAAAAATATATTTAAAACAACACTTCAATTAAAGGGATCTTCTTGCATTATAACTGGCCTTCATATCAGTCATTATAATTCAATTTCACAGAAGTGCCCAAGCTAAACCATAATTTTTCAAAGCACACAACTAAACTGGTGGCCTCAAACTTTAAGATTTCATTCAGACCATTTCATGGTTAAGATACAATTTTCTGAAGCATCCTGTAAAACGTAGAAACTTCCAAATTCGAACGTTAGCGGAAATTAAATTAAAAGACTTAAAAAAGTAGTGTTCTGTCATGTTTTCTACATTACTTTTTGGCCACAGGCTTCAAATTTTTAGTCTCGTGAACAGAAATAGGCGTTAAGTCATAAAATTCCGTAAAAAAACAAACTGTACACTTATCGCATTTAAAGGACTGATTAACCAAATGGATTTTCCAAGAATAGTGCTTAAATCAGTGACGTAGTGTGCTTGCATACCTTTCTAAAAGCTTTATAAACGGTGGAATAACTTCCTGATCCTATCTTTTCCACCACTGCATAACCTGGTACTTGGGGCAAAGTCATTTTATAGCTGTCGTTTAGTTTGACAGTGTCGTGTATCACCACTGTCAGTCGATCATTTCAAAACTGCACAAGGTTAAACAGTTATCTGTAGTAGTCACAAATCCATTGTCTGAAAACTGATGACAGCAAACGGAAAAACCACTGAAGAAAAACATCAAGTTGTTTTTATTTATCATACGGAATGCAAAATTCAATTATTTGACAAATGAAGGAAGGTAAAGCGTAAGTCTTTCGTCCAGAAAACTAAACTCGTCTAAAATCCGTAAATGAGCAAATTCACAAGTGAAGGTTCAGTATAAAATAATGCCGGCATCCAAGCCACATTACTTCCCAACACCTGCCGAAATTCAATGCGAAGACTGAAAGGTAAAAATGTTCATTTGAGTGACTGTCAATATCATACCCATAAGCCCTAGCGTCGGGACTGGAGCTGACGTCATGTGCTAAACATCGTCAAAGGCACAGGTGCACTAGTTTGTAGATTGGTGACCTTATCAAAATCATTGGAGTAATATTATAACTTTTTAAATTTAAGCGTTCTCCCGGTGGTGGCAGAGGGAGATTTGGTCTGTTTGTTTCCAAATTATGGATTCAGAAGAGGAGACACTCTACGACGATGTTGACTCCGGGAATGAATCAAGCGGGGATGATGTTGATTTTGCAATGGAAGTTGAAACGAGCAACCCCAGAGAAAGACAAACCGAAGTTGACGAGTATCCTTTTGAAGTTTTATCAACAGAAGAAATTGTTCAACACATGGTAGACTCCATAAAAGAAGTTAATACTGTGGTTGAGGTAAGTTGAGCTTTGTATTTCTTTAGCAGTTTTAATAGAGAAATAGTAGGGAAGGTTAGGATTAATATTACTCCAGTTATTTATATGACAATTTCCTCTTTCTTTTACTAATTTTTAGAGCTGCTCACTAATTCTGCTTTAAACGTTAACAGCTTCTGTTGAAGATAAAAGGGGCATTAAAGGAAAATTGATGGCCATTTTATTCTTGAGTGGCACTTTAAATACAAGAGTCCAGACTACTTATCGTACAGATGTTCAGCCCTGTAATTAAGAATTGTTTGTTGTAGATAGACATTTTTCGTTTCTTATCTAGTTGGTTAAATATTACTAGTTTACCTTACTCTTTCCCTAAGTATGGGCCAAATTTTGCAGTGCAGATCCAGTGGTATGTCATCTTTAAAAATAAAGAAAACCCATGGGAGATCAGATAAAATATGAATATATATAATGATATGATATATATCCTCACTTGCATGCCATAATACATACAATTCAAGGTCACAGAAATTGCACAATTTAATACAGCTTTGTGCAATCCTTGTACATGAAGTTTGTCAGGCAGTAAAATGTTGAGGCTTATTAAATCTGATTTGTCTTTTTTTTTTTTTTTTTTTTTTTTTTTTACATGTATAAAATGGCTCTTTGATTAGAAGTTGTGGGAAGTTAGTGGTGGCGATAGTTGTTTTAAGGGGAAGTGCAACAAGATATATATCCCCTTATTTTTTATTGTAATATAAGCAGTTAGTTATTACTGTTACTGGTAGTGGGATATTTCTGCTCTGACATCTATTACTTTCCACATTGCATCACAGTTGTAGTTATTTTGCCACTTTCTCTTAAAACAGTAATCACCATCACTACCATTTTCATTCTCATTGGATATCATTCATAATTAGATGTCTTGGATATATCAGTAGTAGGGTAGTTAGCTTAGCTTTCGTGAACAAGAACTGCCTGGATTTGAGCATGCTAGTACAAATAGTCTCCTTTTATGTATACTTTAGAACAAATTTATCAGGAGGCAAAGTTCAGTTTTCAAAACTTGAGAAGTCTGAATTTCTTTGTTTTGATCATATTGATGAATTAAGAGCATAGATTAGTTGGTTGTAGTGACCTGTTTGATGTGCTAGCTGTTAATGAGAATCGTGTAGAAGTTCCAATTTTTAGTAGGCTATAGAAGTATCTATGATAAATGGATAAATTAAAAGAACGTAGAAACGTAGGAACAGGAATTGAAAGAAGCTGTAGGCCTACATAGATTGGAATAAATGGAGTTGATAAGTCATTGTGGGGGGGGAAGAATCAGTGGAAAAAGCAAAAAGGACAAACACGACATAACAAAAGAACGAGGACCAACTGAACATCTTCACATAAACTCTTTCCTCATCATTGTCAGTTCTTCTACATCCATTTCTTAGCTCTTGAAATTTGTTTCAGCTTTGCAGCTTCATTAGGAACACAGGCATCTGTGGACATCCTTGACATCTCTTCATTCTTAGTATAGACAGTGTCTCAGGATCAAAAGTAAACTAAATTATCACTAGAATAGGGAAGAGTTAAAGAGAGGGATGATAGGAAACTTGGAATATATGACAGAAGAAGGAGAAGAGGGACAGGAATACAGCAGCTTAATATAATTAAAGAAAAGTAAATAAACAAGTGACCCCATATAGGCGATTGATTTGTTCAGATTTTTTAAAATTGATGATATGTAGTCTTTTTTTCCACATAAGTTAAGACAGGAATCAGCACGAGGAGCATAATCAAGGTGATATTATTATCTTTCAATGTGTTTAAATATTATCTGTAGAATACCATATAATCCCGAATACCACCCGCCACGGAATAATATCCGCACACCTGAATTTCTAACAACAAAATTTGGACAAAAATAAATCACATGTTTACTTACCAATCTTTAAAATTTCTGCAATTGTGTCACAAAATTGCTAATTTAAAATAATGTTCAAGTAATTAAAAGACATAAAAACACCACAGTGAGATAAAAAGCTAGTTCAACGTACCCATCAACCACGATTCAATGTCATCAGAAATTTTGATCACTGTCACCTTCCCATATATAGTTGTCCTCACTACCATCTCCATAGAATTTGTAATTCCACATTTCTTGAAACTTTTCCTCACTAAGTCATTGGAGGTGCAATCCCATGCAGAGTTTATCTCCATCTGATAGTTAAACTTTGGGTCATTTCACTCATCCAGTTGGTATCAAGGTTTATTAACTTAACCATTGTGGTTTGATTTTATAGTGGCCCGTATTGACTACAATATCTACGGTATTCCAACAAATACACCTTTGATATTTAAAATCAGCGTTGTCAGTACATCGAATTACCAGGTGGGTTGGCTGTGCGGTTAGGAGCGCGCAGCTGTGAGCTTGCATCCGGGAGGTAGTGGGTTCAAATCCCACTGTCGGCAGCCCTGAAGATGGTTTTCCTATCCCATCATTGTCATAAGACCTATCTGTGTTGGGCGACGTAAAGCCACTAGCAAAAAAAAAAAAAAACTTCTGATTATGAATGATATTCAATGAGACTGAAAATGGTAGTGATGGTGATTACTGTTTTAAGATGAAACGGCAAGATAACTACAACTGTGATGCATTGTGGGAACTAATAGATGTCAGAGCAGAAATATACCATTAACAGTAATAATTTACTGCTTTAACTACAAAAGAAAGCTGGGGGGGGGGATAGATATCTTGCTGCACTTCCCCTTAAAACAACTATCACCACCACTAACTTTCTGCAACTTCTAATCAAAGAGCCATTTTATAAATTATTTAATTATTTATTATCACCTCATATACCATACATGTTTGTTTTGATTCGGGTGACAACCAACGGAGGTCAAGGGCCAAGTGAATGCGCTAAATTTGAAATAGAACAACTGACAGAGTGAGTCTGACAATAAGTATATAGAAGTATTCCTGTCATAAGCCCACATTGTAGGTAAGTGATATTAATATTTTTGGTTAGGTTTCAGATTTGAGTGTCAAAAATAATAATTGTCCATTTTGTAAATACAGGAGAAAGATATTGATCCTGATATCAGTGTTCTATTGATGAGCATGTTGCCCGATGCTAAGGTCGAGGCCAATAATGTTTTATTTTATGGATAACAGCATATTCAGTAAGTCAATTACAAATTTCTCGAGTAAACTAGAATATTCTATTAGGAATGGATTTTGACACTTTTCTTTCTTATACACAGTTTTAAAAAATTAGGCGAACATTTTTTTGAACATATGCTATGCTCCACAAAACAATACCTCACACCCAGGTATATTACTGACTAAACCTTTATTCTTTACCATTGAAGTATACAAAAGAACATCAATGGATTCGCGTTCATTTTCAGAACTCAGATGGAAATGTCCAGATAGGGGTGAAAACAATGATAACAGGCCTCCAGGGTGGATTTTTATCGTTGGAGAGCTTCAGTATGGTGTATGTGCTCCACAAGCATTTATCACAGCTTGGCACCTATGTGGCATGCTCCATGTAAGTTGACGGAGGTCATGTTGCGGGGTAAGGTCCCATTCTTAAATGAGAGCCTGTTCGAGGTCTTGGAGAGTCTGTGTTTGATCAGGACGCCCACGAACACTTCTGTCAAGCTTATTCCACACATGCTCGATGGGATTAAGGTCTGGACTCACTGCTAGCCATTCCTTCTCTTGAATGCCCAGTTCTTGCAAAACAGCTCTGGTGATGCGCGCTGCATGAGCCCTGGTATTGTCGTGCGTGAGTACGAATTCAGGGCCAAAACCGTATGCAGCAACCAACACATTTTGTAGCCGAATCTGCTCGACGTACCCCACAGCGGTAAGATTTCCACGGACGACGACAAGATCCGTATGGCCATCAGTACTGATGCCACCCCACATCATCACAGAACCTTGTCCTAATTGGTTGCCTTTCTGGGCAACATTTGGCATGTACTGCTCACCACAGCGTCTCCATACACGTTGATGTCCATCACGCTGTGTCAGGGGAAATCTGGACTCGTCTGTGGACGACACAGGTCTCCATTGGCGAAGTTGCCGGTTGACGTGGGTTCGGGCAAACAGAAGGCGAGCTGTGCGATGTTGCTGCGTTAAATGGGGCATGATGGTATAGATGTTGATTCCCATAGGGAACCTGAAATATTTGTCCCGAATGAGTAATAACGGACCATTTATATTGGTATTAAACAGGGCACTCGAACAGGATGTCTCGGTTGTAAGGACACTTCCCTTAACCTGTTCCTTACTGTCTGGTCAAGCACTGTGACTCTAGTGACCCTCTGGAGGTCTTGTTACAGTTGTCTGGTAGTTGCTGAACAACACCGCAATGATCAGATATTGGTCATCCTGTGGGGTTGTCATGTGTCCACGAGCTTGTCCAATCCTCCTTGTGAACTGGCCTATCTCAATGTAGCCATCCACAAGCAGTGAATAACCGATGGCGAAACATTGAAATCCACAGCAACACGACAAAAAGTCCATCCTTCCTGGATCAAAGTGACAGCCCTTGTGACTTGAACCTCATTAAGATGTCTCATGGGATTTGCTGGTTTACGTACAACATGCTCAAATGACCGCAGTATTCTGTGTACCTCATGACGACACACGGACGCACCGCTGTTCACTTTGTTTTGAGGGATCACCTGACAGTTCAATGCATGGTTACGTCTACAGATGGAGTATAACTTCGATTTGACATATCCTGAGTAGCTAAGGTCTCAAAGTATGTTGTACAACCATTGGAACCCCATCTGCCAAATTAACGTTCACATAGCAGATGTTACAATACATGTTCCCCTCTTTTTAATTTTTTTTTTTTACCGGGTGAGTTGGCCGTGCGGTTAGGGTCGCGGGGTTGTGAGCTTGTATCCGGGAAGTAGAGGGTTTGAACCCCACTTCTCGGCAGCCCTGAAGATGATTTTCTGTGGTTTCCCATTTTCTCACCAGGCAAATGCTGGGG
Organism: Anabrus simplex; assembly: GCF_040414725.1. Classification (NCBI taxonomy): domain Eukaryota; kingdom Metazoa; phylum Arthropoda; class Insecta; order Orthoptera; family Tettigoniidae; genus Anabrus; species Anabrus simplex. The sequence goes on from NC_090265.1 coordinate 1,055,388,429, forward strand.
CCGTACCTTAATTAAGGCCATGGCCGCTTCCCTCCCAATCCTAGGCCTTCCCTGTTTCATCGCCACCATAAGACCTATCTGTGTCAGTGCGACGTAGAGCAAATAGAAATTTTTTTTTTTTTTAACTGTGTAGTTTATGTTGGAGTGAAGAGCTGCAACTCGACGGATTTTTGAAGACTAATGGAAATACCAGCAACTGATGTGATCTCTGATTTGGATTATTTTAGGGGGGGGGGGGGGGGGGGATTTGAGACTCTCACTTTAATAAATTGATTATATTTTTAGGTAATAGACAAGGATGACATTTTAAGATTGTAAATAGAATACAGTAGTATAGTTTTAGTGCTCTTTTATGACATTTATGATATATTTTATTGTAATTGTGCCACATATTAAATTTCTATTAAGAGATGTTTAGAACTTTGGTGTTTGATGTGTAATAATGAGTAAAGAGGTCCAGGAGGTAGTGTGAAAAACCCCCTCAGGAAGAGGACAGTAAGGTCCTCGAAACATGTACAGTGTATGAGGTGATAACACATAATTAATTAACTCGAAAGTATTGTCAAGGCTGATTTTAAATATCAAAGGTGTATTTATTGGAGTTGGTGTCAGTGCATGATTGCTGGCAGATGCCGTCCTTGGGGTGTAGAGCTGTTTCAACGCAGCTTTGAAAGGATGGTTCATACAAACATCCAATGGCTGTAGCATGGACGTCAGCCCTTCTGGAATTATTGCCAAATCAGTTTTTCCTTTAAGTACTTACCGATTCCTTTATGGCATCTGTAGTATGCTCGTGATAACCGTCTAGCACAAGCAGGCTCTTCTTCTGCAATAAAGCTCCCAGGTGATTTCAAACACAGTTCACTCGGCCCTCAATTAGCTCACTGTCCATTCAACTGGATTCTTTGTTGCCAACTAAAATACCAGAGAGCAAATTTCCTTTTGGAAGCATTTTTCTTTTCAGAACAACATACGGAGGAAGTTCGTTTCTGTCAGCATAACATTAGTGTGCGGTAGGGATGGGACAAGTGGTTACTTTCCAGTATCATGTTCCTGTGTATCCATTACACTGTAGTATTAGGTTGGAGTATTAGGATATAAAAGTAACATAATACAAGTTGCAGGTCAACTTTTGGAAGGAACATTCCTTATACCTGCTGTCTCTTGCAGCCCCTAACCGCACCTTAGTAAGTACTTATAAATAGCAGTACTATATCTTCATCTCGCTTTCTTCTCTCCCAGTGTCCCTTTCACTAGCTCGTCACTCACATTCTTAACTACATACATACATACATTATCATTATAGACTGTTATGCCTTTCAGCGTTCAGTCTGCAAGCCTCTGAGAATTTACTAAACGTCGCCACAATCCTCGATTTGCAACTAGTGTTGTGGCCTCATTTAGTTCTATACCTCTTATCTTTAAATCGTTAGAAACAGAGTCTAACCATCGTCGTCTTGGTCTCCCTCTGCATCTCTTACCCTCAATAACAGAGTCCATTATTCTCCTAGGTAACCTATCCTCCTCCATTCGCCTCACATGACCCCACCACCGAAGCTGGTTTATGCGTACAGCTTCATCCATCGAGTTCATTCCTAAATTAGACTTTATCTCCTCATTCCGAGTACCCTCCTGCCATTGTTCCCACCTGTTTGTACCAGCAATCATTCTTGCTACTTTCATGTCTGTTACTTCTAACTTATGAATAAGATATCCTGAGTCCACCCAGCTTTTGCTCCCGTAAAGCAAAGTTGGTCTGAAAACAGACCGATGTAAAGATAGTTTCGTCTGGGAGCTGACTTCCTTCTTACAGAATACTGCTGATCGCAACTGCGAGCTCACTGCATTAGCTATACTACACCTTTATTCAATCTCACTTACTATATTACCATCCTGGGAGAACACACAACCTAAATACTTGAAATTATCGACCTGTTCTAGCTTTGTATCACCAATCTGACATTCAATTCTGTTGAATTTCTTACCTACTGACATCAATTTAGTCTTTGAGAGGCTAATTTTCATACCATACTCATTGCACCTATTTTCAAGTTCCAAGATATTAAACTGCAGGCTTTCGGCACAGTCTGCCATTAAGACCAAGTCGTCAGCATAGGCCAAACTGCTTACTACATTTCCACCTAACTGAATCCCTCCCTGCCATTTTATACCTTTCAGCATATGATCCATGTAAACTACAAACAGCAAAGGTGAAAGATTACAGCCTTGTCTAACCCCTGTAAGTACCCTGAACCAAGAACTCATTCCACCATCAATTCTCACTGAAGCCCAATTGTCAACATAAATGCCTTTGATTGATTTTAATAATCTACCTTTAACTCCATAGTCCCCCAGTATGGCAAACATCTTTTCTCTCGGTACCTTGTCATATGCTTTCTCTAGATCCACGAAACATAAACACAACTGCCTATTCCTCTCGTAGCATTTTTCAATTACCTGGCGCATACTGAAAATCTGATCCTGACAGCCTCTCTGTGGTCTGAAACCACACTGGTTTTCATCCAACTTCCTCTCAACGACTGATCGCACCCTCCCCTCCAAGATGCCAGTGAATACTTTGTCTGGTATACTAATCAATGAGATACCTCGATAGTTGTTGCAATCCTTCCTGTTCCCTTGCTTATAGATAGGTGCAATTACTGCTTTTGTCCAATCTGAAGGTACCTTACCAACACTCCACGCTAATTTTACTACTCTATGAAGCCATTTCATTCCTGCCTTCCCACTATCACCATTTCAGGTCTAATTTCATCTATTCCTGCTGCCTTATGACAATGGAGTTTATTTACTATCCTTTCCACTTCCTCAAGCATAATTTCACCAACATCATTTTCCTCCTCCCCATGAGCTTGGCTGTTTGCAACACCACCATGATGATTTCCTTTTACATTGAGATGTTCAAAATATTCCCTCCACCTCTCCAGTGATTCCCTGGGATCTATTCGTAGAAAAATATTTGCAATTACCCATTTACATTCCGAGAACCAATACTTCGCAACCTTCATGTATAAAAAGCCCCGTGACTGCTATGCGCATTCGTAGGTGTCCGAGGATCTGTAGTTAAACAGACATTAGGACCAGACTTTATAAAATATGTTGATGAACGAGTGTCATAAACACGTCAATTGCCGCCTGAATAGATCATGAGAAAATAGCGCTACCAGGCAAGACGTGAGCAGAGTTTAATCCAGTACTTTTGTATTTGCTTTTTACGTTGCACCGACACAGACTGATCTTATGGTGACGATGGGATAGGATAGGACAGGACTAGGTTGGAGTCAACCTTGGCCTTAACTGAGGAACAGTCCCAGCATTTGCTTGATGTGAAAATGGGAAACCACCGAAAACCATCTTGGGGATGGGGTTCGAATCCACCATCTACCGAATACAAGCAGACAGCAACGTAACACACACCGTGTAGCCAACTCGCTCCGGAAATCCAGTATAAAATGCTCCAAAATCATATTTTGTCATTTACAGAAGGTTGTGGATATGTGGTAAACAACAGTGTCCAGCGTCCTCTTTTTTTCCACTGTAGGCCTATATCACTCCTCTTTTGTGCTGGTAAAATTATGCTGGCAGCTTTTGCTGCACTGCTTCACAAGTTGCAGTTGATGACGAAATTTCAGAACTCACAGATTCACGTGATGGGACTTGCGATAGCTTTTCAGGACCTGATATTTGAGTACCATGTAGCCTACATTACCAGAACTAAATGAACCGGTAGAATTTTTAATTTTTTAAAATTATTATTATTATTATTATTATTATTATTATTATCATTAAAGTGTTCTGAGCTCGGTAAATTCATGAAGCAGGATGCTGCCCTACTTGCACATAGTCCAAGTGAGGATCTCTCCTCTAACGGGTTATGGACCACCGGTGAATTGTATAGTCCTAGCCGCCTGAGCACAAGGAGGCCACGACTCAGAATATGTCCGAGATGCCCACTCCCATTCCATAGCAACTGGTATCCCGACTCTCAGGACCACTTACTAGGCCACTCAGCCGTTGCCCATGGTTCACGAACTAGGACGTGACTACAGTAACCCACAAACATGAACTCTATTGTCATAAGGCAGCAGGAATAGATGAAATTAGACCTGAAATGGTGAAGTATAGTGGGAAGGCAGGGATGAAATGGCTTCATAGAGTAGTAAAATTAGCGTGGAGTGTTGGTAAGGTACCTTCATATTGGACGAAAGCAGTAATTGCACCTATCTATAAGCAAGGGAACAGGAAGGATTGCAATAACTATCGAGGTATCTCATTGATTTGTATACCAGGCAAAGTATTCACTGGAATCTTGGAAGGGAGGGTGCGATCAGTCGTTGAGAGGAAGTTGGATGAAAACCAGTGTGGTTTCAGACCACTGAGAGGCTGTCAGGATCAGATTTTCAGTATGCGCCAGGTAATTGAAAAATGCTACGAGAGGAATAGGCAGTTGTGTTTATGTTTCGTAGATCTAGAGAAAGCATATGACAGGGTACCGAGGGAAAAGATGTTCGCTATACTGGGGGACTATGGAATTAAAGGTAGATTATTAAAATCAATCAAAGGCATTTATGTTGACAATTGGGCTTCAGTGAGAATTGATGGTAGAATGAGTTCTTGGTTCAGGGTACTTACAGGAGTTAGACAAGGCTGTAATCTTTCACCTTTGCTGTTTGTAGTTTACATGGATCATATGCTGAAAGGTATAAAATGGTAGGGAGGGATTCAGTTAGGTGGAAATGTATTAAGCAGTTTGGCCTATGCTGACGACTTGGTGTTAATGGCAGACTGTGCCGAAAGCCTGCAGTCTAACATCTTGGAACTTGAAAATAGGTGCAATGAGTATGGTATGAAAATTAGCCTCTCAAAGACTAAATTGATGTCAGTAGGTAAGAAATTCAACAGAATTGAATGTCAGATTGGTGATACAAAGCTAGAACAGGTCGATAATTTCAAGTATTTAGGTTGTGTGTTTTCCCAGGATGGTAATATAGTATGTAGGATGTTAAAAGGTAATATAGTAAGCGAGATTGAATCAAGGTGTAGTAAAGCTAATGCAGTGAGCTCGCAGTTGCGATCAGCAGTATTCTGTAAGAAGGAAGTCAGCTCCCAGACGAAACTATCTTTACATCGGTCTGTTTTCAGACCAACTTTGCTTTACGGGAGCGAAAGCTGGGTGGACTCAGGATATCTTATTCATAAGTTAGAAGTAACAGACATGAAAGTAGCAAGAATGATTGCTGGTACAAACAGGTGGAAACAATGGCAGGAGGGAACTCGGAATGAGGAGATAAAGGCTAATTTAGGAATGAACTCGATGGATGAAGCTGTACGCATAAACCGGCTTCGGTGGTGGGGTCGTTTGAGGCGAATGGACGAGGATAGGTTACCTAAGAGAGTAATGGACTCTGTTATGGAGGGTAAGAGAAGTAGAGGGAGACCAAGACGACGATGGTTAGACTCTGTTTCTAACGGTTTAAAGATAAGAGGTATAGAACTAAATGAGGCCACAACACTAGTTGCAAATCGAGGATTGTGGCGGCGTTTAGTAAATTCTCAGAGGCTTGCAGACTGAACGCTGAAAGGCATAACAGTCTATAATGATAATGTATGTATGTATTTATTATTATTATTATTATTATTGGGTACCTTATTTCAACGCGTTTCTAAGAACCATTTTGCTGTAATTGAGTTATTGTCCTCATAAATCGTATCGGATGCAATAAACCCACTCACTCATTGTCCAGAACACGGAGTGAAACTTGAGATGAAAGGTAGGAAGGCCACATGCAACTGTTCCGAGGAACTATGCTACTGTATGTATTACCACCGGTAAGCCTAATACAAAGCATATCTGTAACTGACCAGCAAGTAACAAGATAGGAATATCAGTACTGCCACTAAACTGTTACAAAAGTATCGCTTGCGCCTGCACAAGAGTGCACGCTTAAAGCGAGCTACTATGCTTCCTAATACCCGTTAGCCAAGCAGAAACTCCCTACCCTTCCCCTGGTTTCGCTGAGACAGTTACTTTTGTATTAGGGTCTCCGGAGAAACATAATATTTCTGGAACAGCTTACTGTTATGGATTAGGATACAGTATCACATTACGATATGTAACTCCCATCTCTACTGTGCAATATTGCTTCTTGTTACCACCTATCCTGATAGTAATGCTTTTAGAGCCCTTAATGTGAACCGTATTGTCTAGTGGCATTTCTAAATAATCGGGCGTCTGATCAGCATTCCCAATTTGAGAAAGCAAATAAGAATTTTTCTTCCGCAAACGTATAACGTGGTGATGAAAGGACATCAACTTTTCTTTGCAGGCAGCAGGGAGACGACGTAAAATAGATGTAAGTCTCTGCATTCACAATCGGTTTCTTCAATGAAAGTTCCTTACCCGCCCACGCCATGCAGTAAAACCCTCCCTTTTATGTTTCTCTGCAGTCTCGAATTATTTTAGTTGACACATTTCAGTCGATAGAGCATAACTTAGTTCACGTCTTTCAGTTACGTATTTATAAAGCCGTTCTTCAATTTCAGGACACTGTGCATTCTGCCCTCAGAAAGCTCTACGATCACTGTTACTTTTTAATTAACATTTCTTTCTTCATCATCCAGTCGCAAATACACGATTCATCAATAATAATTATTAATGTCATATGGTCCACCTTTTTCAATACTGTATTATGCAATATTATTGAATTATGTAACTAAGCTAGGGACAAGTTTCGGCCTTGGCTGGCCATCTTCAGGCTTAATGTAATACATCTAATAACTAAACAAATGTAAAAACACACAATTGACATTATAATCTGGGATGAACTAGTGTAAAATCTGAAAAATTAATTAGGCTCTAAATTCTTAGCATCTGGAGTATGCTCATCATCCAGATTCTTTTTCCAGATTTTAATGTTAATTGTGTGTTTGTACATTAGTTTTCATGTTATTTGTCTGTTTTTACATTTTTTTTAGTTATTAGATGTATTACATTAAGGCTGAAGATGACCAGCCAAGGCTGAAACTAGTCCCTAGTTTAGTTATGTAATTCAGTAATATTGCTTAATATATAGTATCGAAAAAGTTGGACCATACAACATTAATTTAATAATTAGTATTGTGATCACAATTAAATACGGATCAAAACCATGAAGTTTATATCCTTTGACTCATCAATATCATATTTTCTGCTGGCAGCATGATTTCCGATGGTAGTTTAAGTTTCCATTACAACTTTAAGTGACTGGGCAAGTTGGCCGTACGGTTAGGGACGCGCAGCTGTGAGCTTGCACCCAGGAGATATTAAGGCCACGGCCACTTTCTCCCCACTCCTAGCCCTTTCCTATCCCTTCGACAAGCCAGTTGTAGACTTTTGCTATACTGCTCACTTTTATCTTCCCGGTCTGGCCTCCAATGGTCAACTCTTGTTCTCTTTCAACTCTGACAATATTAGGTTTGGGAGGCCTAGCAAGTTTTTCATTTTCACTCTCTTAATGGCCCTTTCCTTTCTTTTGCCATTACCTTTATCTTTGAAGAATCAAACTTCTTGCATTTTCATTCTGTTTAGTGTTGCCCATTTATACTTCCTCATAAAGAACTAACCTGCACCACCACCATTCAAGAATTTTTCTTGGCTGCTAGTCATATCAACTAATTGCATTTTACATGCAATCTTAGTTTCCTTCCTCCATTAAAAGTGTTACGGTACATATGCACATTTACATAATGCTGTGTGGGAGAAATAGACTAGATTTTATTTTGAAACATACCACAGTGGTGTGGGAAAGTACATTTCTCATGTGGAGAAGTGTATTAACCTGTAGACTCGTTTCTTGGAACACCCCCTGTGGATGCAGGTAGTACAATACAACCACAGCATCCCCTACCTGTTGTAAGAGACAACTAAAAGGGCTAAATCCAGGAAATGTGGGTTGGAGACCATGGTGTTCCTAGCTAAGCATGCCATTGCTTCCACTTGTGCCAGCCTCTTCACTTTTGTCTTTCCTATCTGGCCTCCTTTGGTCAACTAGTGTTTTCTTCTGAACCCGGTGGTGTTAGGTTTGCGAGGCCTTTGTAGTCTTTCAGTTTTACATCCTTCTTGGCCCTTTTCTTTTACCAATGCCGTCATCAATTTACGACGTTCCCTCCTACAGGGCGTTTAAAAAAATATACGTATTCTGAATGCATATATTTATTAAACTGTAAGACATACGGATATGAAACTTTCCACACATATTTACGAACCTCTCAAGTTCAGATTACAGATGTTCAATATGTCCTCCATCAGCGACACAAACAATATCACATCGATACTCAAATTCCTCCCAAGCATGTCCTTCGTCACTGATGTTATGGCAACACGGATCCGGTTCTTCAACTCTTCCAGGTTCTGTGGGAGTGGTGGTACATAAACGTTGTCTTTACCGAAACCCCACACAAAGAAGTCACAGGGTGTCAAATACGGGAACTGTGGAGCCCAGCTGAGACATGCTAAGTCGCCAGCTCCTTGACAACCAATCCAACGGTTCGGTACAGTTTCATTCAGATATTCACGCACTTGGCGACTCCAGTGAGGGGGTGCCCCATCTTGTTGAAAAATGAAGTTGTCTTCGTGCAGCCTCGGAAACAACCAGTTTGGAACATAGCGAGATACTGCTGACCGTTAACCGTCTTTCCATCAAAGAAGAATGGGCCGTAAACAGATGATCGGGATATCGCACAAAACACATTGACTTTGGGCGAATCTCGTACAAGTTAAATGACTGCCTGTGGGTTCTGTAGGCCCCAAATTCGAACATTGTGTTTGTTCACCTGACCACTAACATGGAAAGTTGCTTCATCACTGAACACTATGCATTGTGCGAAAGTGTTATCATTGTCAATAGCATCAAGAATCTCGTTACAAAATGCCACATGTTTGAGTTTGTCATCAGGACGCAGAGCTTGTAACAGCAGTAACTTGTACGGCTTCATAACCAACCGACGTCTGAAAACATGCCAAATTGTTGTTATAGGCAGTTGTAACTCCCAACTGGCACGACGAGTTGATTTTGAAGGACTTCGTTGGAAAGCAGTTTAAATTCGTGCAACATTTTCTTCAGGAACACGAGGGCGGCCAGGACTCTTTCCTTTACATAAACATCCTGTATCTACAAACTGTCGATATCATCTGCGAATGTTCCACCCATTTGGAGGATCAATTTGGTACCTTAACCTGAAAAGTCTTTGCACTGTAATTACTTCGCAAACTCGAGAACACAAAATGATTTCTACTGTGGAGTACCAATTTTAAACATATGACGGTTACCAAGCAAAACAGAAGACAACTGATGTCTAGCGGCTATTAATATAAACTAGACTATGTATTTGTTTCTCCTATAGCCAAGCCGAGGCGCAGCGATCGATAGTTTGGACAAAATAATGCTTTGTAATACTTATTCTTTTTGAAACACCCTGTACTTTGTATAGGGAAATATATCTGCTATCCCCTCTTATTTATATTAGAGTAGGCCTCTAAGTTGGTTGAACTATCACAGAGATGGCTTATAAGAAATTTAATTAAAACTAATATACTTACCGCTGTGGGTGAGGGACGCAGACGAAGAATACACCCACGGTATCCCCTGCCTGTTCGTGTTGTAAGAAGTGACTAAAAGGGGCAACCAGGGGATGATCAAATTAGAACCATGAAACTACTTGTAATTACTACCATTATGCAGGGAACACCATAGTTCGCTTTGACTTGCGCATAGTACCACTATGTTAGGTACACAATAGGTTTGTGATTAGTAGCGACAGTGTATGCTCAGGATGCATTTTACAGTACCTGTGATTCGTACCACTATATGAGCGACACTACGGTTCTACCTTGCCTGTGATTAGTATCCACTATGTGAGGAACACCACGAGATAGTGTGAGTCCCTCTGGTTGGTCCACTTCTGTGAGGAACACCATAGGTTTGCTTTGTCTGTAAATAGCGACACAATGTGCGAAACACCATTGGTCTGTGTTACATGTGCACTTTACATTACCTGTGAATAGTACCATAATATGTGGAATACAGCGAGTCTATGCTACTTTTGATTAGTACTGCAACATGACAAATACCATGCTTCTACTTTCCTAGTGATAGGTACCATTATGAGAGGCCGATGACCTAGATTTTGGACCCGTTTCGACTACAAGCATCATCGATTCAGTATTGTGCTTTAGAAGCAGTCCCTTGGTCAGTAATACTATTATTTAACGCTAGTTTCTGGGAATGTGTGGCATTGTGGGTCAGATCTACTGATTGTTTTAACTTCATATCCATCCATTCATTCTTCGGCCTCACGTTTTGAATTCTGGTCTGTGGAGGATTATGGATTTTTAATTGTCTTTCCATTTCGTCTCATTTTGTGCCATTAGGGGTTTATGACCTAGATGTTAGGCCCCTTTAAACAAGAAGCATAATCATCATTAATATACTTTTTGAAATAAATTGTCATATTTACATATAATTTTCTGAACTGGCTGTGCTGCCCATAGACTTTCTCAGCTGTCCCAACTGTTGTCTCCTTGAGTGTGTTCCAATCTTCACTGATGGATTTATCATTCTTTGCAAGCATTTCGCAGATGTTCTTGATAAATCCTTCTCCTACAGTTGTCTTAGAAAGGCCCCATATTTTTAGCTTTTGTGTTCTTTTAGTTCAGATTCATATTTAGTCATTTCTGTCTCATGTCAGCTTGCTACTAATAAACTTTGGTCTCCATCATTGGAATGATTTTTGCACCATTTACGATTTTCTATACCTATTGGTCTGTTAAGATGCAGTCAGTCACTGTACCCCTTCTGCTATCGTAACTGTATTGTGTGTCTCGTAAAAGTCCCTTTTCTTGAACCAAGTGTTGCTTATGACGAAGTTGTTCCTCATGCATAGATCTATAAGTTGTTCACTTTCCACATTCCTATTTCTCATCCCATGAGGATGCACCGTGGTTTCATATCCCAAAGAAACTGTGTAAGAAGAACCATCACTGTAGTAATCATGCAAGACAAGCTCTGTACAGAACAAGAATTGAAGGAAACCCAAGTTTAGTAGAAGAGAAAATTGCTTACCACGAGGAGAGAGAGAGAGAGAGAGAGAGAGAGAGAGAGAGAGAGAGAGGTTGCAGGTCAAAAGAATTGTTGAAACTGAAAAACAGAAGAAGGATCTGGCAAAAAAAAACTGGATCAGGAAGGAAATATAAAGTTTTGTATTTCATGATCAGAAACTGGAGAGGTTACTCCAAAGTCATCTGAGCAGTAGAGCTCCCATGTGGAGAGATTGCAAGGATTGAAACAGCCTTATTAGAGTAGTTCTGACAATATTTCAATATGTTATTGAATTGTAATGATAAGGTCACGATTAATGATGATCCCATTATAGGAATCTATGATAGAACAGGCAAAACATCAACCTGGATTGTAGAAAGAGCAATAAATAAAATGTAAAGCAGCAAATCACCTGGTTGTGACAAATTCTTTGTTAATATGGTTAACACTTAGGGGGCATTATAAGGATTTGGGCAGAAAATCAAACCAATCAGCCAGATCAGCTGTACACTGACTGAGCAAATGTCACGGGATAGCGGAGCACTGATGCACAGGTGTGTTGTCTGCGCACCACACGCCGCCTGTGCCAGCGGCAGTTATATAGGAGACCTTGTGAGCAGTGGCTGTGCATGTGACAGATGTAACATGGAACGTTATCGTGAGCTGACACCGTTCGAATGGAGTATCGTGATATAGATGTTGATTCCCATAGGGAATCTGAAATATTTGTTCCGAATGAGTATATTTAAAATACTAATATAAATGGTCCGTTATTGGACATTATAAATTTTCCAGCTAACTCATTCTTGGTTGCCAGCATTTCGCCCCTGTGTGCTAGGTGGGCTCATCACTTGGTACCTAGCACAGCTACCAAGACGCTGGCTAGTGCATAGTGCATTGGCACTGCCGGTGGTTACAATTAGCCTACGCAGTGGCCTCCACAGTATGCACTAGCCAGCGTCTTGGTAGGTGTGCTAGGTACCAAGTGATGAGCCCAGCCTAGCACACGGGGGCTAAACGCCGGCAACCAAGAATGAGTTAGGTGGAAAATTTATAATGTCCAATAATGGACCATTTATATTGGTATTACGGGGTATGGTTGTCGGTGCCCGACAGATGAGAAATGCGATTTCGGAAGTGGTGCGGGAATTCGACTTCACATGATCAACAGTGTCCAGGGTGTATCGTGAATGGTTGAATGCAGGTGTCACCGTCCACAACAGATAAACGACCGGCCGTCCAGCCACCCTCGATGAACGTGACCGGCGACATCTGAGACAGATTATCAGTAGTTACAGATGGGCAACCATGCAACAAATCACGGCCCAATTCAACACGGGCTGTGCTAGACACGTCTCCCAGTGGACAATCCGTAGGAATATGTGTTCTATGGGGTATGGGAGCCAGCGCCGCATTCGGGTGCCAGTGTTAATCACGATTTCAACTGCACTATGCCGATGGGAGGCACCGTGTATGGCGCAAACCACATGAAGGGTTGGATCCCGCCTGCCTCGAAGGTGTGGTCCAGGACGCTGGTGTCTCTGTTATGGTCTGGGGTGCATTTTCCTGGTATGGAATGGGCCCCCTAGTTGTTCTGGAAGAGACTTAGAATGGTATGCGGTATGTTGAGCTGCTCGGAGACCATTTCCACCCATTTTTGGCCTTCCAGCGCCCAGACGGTTCTGGAGCGTTTCAAGATGATAACGCGCCGCCACATTGCTCCTACGTCGCCTGGGAATGGTTCCAGGAACATGCAGCGGAAGTCCAACAACTGCCATGGCCACCCAGGAGCCCTGATATGAACACTATTGAGCATATCTGGGATGTCCTGGAACGCAGGCTCCGTGCCATGGATCCTGCATCCAGAGGACTACCAGGGACTTGTCGACTCACTTCCACGGTGTCTCACTGCAGTTCGCAGGCCCAGAGGAGGCCCCCACACGCTATTAGGTGACTATCGCATGACATTTGCTAAGTCAGTGTATACTTTATTTTTGCTACCTGAATGCTGTTTGAGAAGTACAGGGAAGATAAGACAATTATTGATGTTTTTCTTTATACTGAGAAGGCATATGGCCATACCATGTAAATATATATGGGGAAAGCCAGAGGTAGAAAGAAGTACCAGAAGACATTATTACCTATGTCTGATCTCTACAAAAAGCTGTGTTTTATTCCAAACTGTTTGGTCATGATATAAATGTACTAGCTGACAACAACATCCATTCCTTCACATTCGAGAATTTTCAAATATACATGATCGTTTACTGTAGTGGAGATGGTAGCTGTTAATTTATTTTAAGGTAAGGCTTTCAAATTTTTAAACATGAATTTGTTTGTGTTATGTCACTTTTTAAAATGTTAGGTCTTTTTTTAAATTGGTATCATTTTCTCAGGTTTTGTGGACATTTTATAGGCTATTTTTAGGATGTTTTTAGGTCATCAAAATTGCCCCTGATGATAGTTCAATAAAGTGTTTTTAAATTTCCTTGCTGTTCAGATACGCATACTAATCCATAATTTTGTACCATAGGCCTACACTGTTCTGTACGTTCATGAATTGAAGGTGTATGGTGATCTCCATATCTTCACGATGATGTAATTTTCATCAGTATATTGCTTCAAACGAAAGTAAACTGTTACATATTTTGTTTCGTGAGCAGTTATTTTGGAGCCTAAGTAGATGAAATAAGGAACAACGTCCATTGTTTCACCATTTATATGCCAGGAGGTGATAGGTTTAGTTGCCATGATCTTTGTTTTCTTGACAGTCAACCTTAGTCCAGCTTTTGCTTGTTCTTCTTTCACCTTCATTAGGAGATACTTTAGGTCTTCTTCACTTTCTGTCATCAGGATGCTGTCATCAGCATTTCTAAGGTTATTTATATTTCTCCCACCAATTTTATCTCCACTTTCTGTTTCATCTAATTTGGCATTCCTCACACTCATCATATACTCTGCTTATAAGTTGAATAAATAAGGTGAAAATATGCAGCGTAGATGTACACCTTTCTCAATCCTGACACATTCAGGTGTTCCATATAGGGTTCTCACCGCAGCTTTCTGATCAGAGTCGAGATTCCTCATAAGGTAAATAAGATGATGTGGTATTCCCATAGTCTTGAGTCTGCTTAGAACCCAAGACTATGGTACAGTACAGGATCACAGTCCTGGTTCTTTCCCTGGCCTCCAAGGTTACTCTTCATAAATATTATATGGTTCCAATCTTGACCTACACACCTGAAGCAGCTACCATGACAGCACCAGATAGCAGTAGACTCCAAGCAACTGAAATGAAGTTCTACGATCTTGTTTACAGAAAACCAGAAGAGAGAAAATATGGAACGTGGAAATTTTTCAACAGCTTGATTTGGAAAGGAGTTTGTTGGACACATTAGAACTGAGTAGACTGAAGTGGTGTGATCATATGAAGAGAATGGCTGATGATAGCACTCCAAAAATGTATTTCAATCTGAATGTTCATAGTAAAAGACTGTGAGGCAGGTCTAGAGACATATGGGGAAAAACAAATTTGAAAAGGCTTAGCCATGAGAGGTACAGGATGGCAACAAGAACTGGGGTAGCAAATATCATTGGAACGAAGTGGAGAAATGATTATTTGTTTATTTTGATATTATGTACATTATAAACAATGTAGATATACACAATAACAAAAAGCATGAATTCACATCAGGCATCAGTAATCATCATAGCTGAATATCTTTCTCAGTCCATTGGCAGAGCTTCCACTGTTTGTAGTGGGAAGACTTCCCAGCTACGTGGATAAACCCTAAGCTGGCAGTCACTTACAATGTAGGGAGTATAGGGGCTCTACAGTCATATGTTCCATTTGTAGAGAGAATCCCTGCACCTTCCATGACGTGTCCTCATTCTGTTCAGTTTGGTCCATGTCATGCGCAACAGTTAGTATTCGCTAGCAATTTGCTCTACAGTGAAGATATTGTGCAGGGTCAAGACTGCAGAGTCCTTCCACTCCTCCAAAGCATTGAAGATGGATGAGGTCTTCATAGTGGTGTCACAAAGGGTTGGTTGTCATTATTGCATCTTTGGAGACTGAGAATAGGTATGTCATCTAAGACAGCCAGCTGAGAATTTACTGCAGATCTTCTTATATTCACGAGTAAGAGCATTAAACATGATGTTCACCCATATGGGAAGCCAGGAAATGTCAGGGAATTCAGAAAAAAGCATGGAAATTCCTTCTGCCTGATAAAATGATCATACCCTATTCATCCACATAATAATTTTTTTCCTAGCTTTTATAACATGAATCTAGAGCACGTCTTTAATGCCAGGAAAGAAATTGTACAGAAAACTTAACAAACACTTCAAAAATTGCGATCTGGAATGTGAAGTAACCGATAGCATCAATGGCTCTATGGATAGCCTGTAGCAAGCAGTAGCGACTACAGTTGATCGATCTATCGATTGTAATGTTTTTTATCTACTTACTATTGAATATTCTGTGTTGTTGGGGAATGTCAAGCTTGATCTGTTATATTGATTTTGCAGTTTTTCTAATCGGTTGTCAGACTCCTTTGCTGAATAGTCAGCAATGCGGCCTTTTGTTCAGAGGGCCCTGGGTTCGATTCCTGGTCGGGTCGGGGATTTTAATCTAGTGTGATTAATTCTTCTGGCTCGGGGACTGGTTGTTTGTGTTTGTCCCAACACTCTTCTCTTCATATTCACACAACACACCACGCTACCAATCACCTCTAGAACACTCAATAGTGATTACATCCCTCCACATAAGGTTGGCATTGGGAAGGGCATCCAGTTATAAAATAGAGCCAGTTCACATGTGCGAATCAGTTCGCACCCGCGACCCCACACGGTGTGGGAGAAAGTGGTAGGAGAAGATTATTTTCTAATCGCTTAAATGCGATACATGGCTTCCATCACAAAATAAGTGCATAGACAAAATTCCACAACCCAACTCGTAAAAACTAAAAAATGGACAAAAACACTGACTAAATACAGCAAAGTGTGAAATTCACTAAAACTTAATACTCATTCAAGTTTACATTGTTGTTGTTGTTGTTATTATTATTATTAAATGCGCTGACGTGGGTAAGCCTTGTGTAAATGTGTAGTGCATCGTGACACCGTACGGGTCGCACCATGTTGAGTTTCTAACCTATCTTTTGTGTGAAAGGTTCAGAAGTTTTGAGGCACTACTGGTAGCTTCTAATATCATGCATGCATAATTTTGTGAATACAGAACGATATTTGAAATAAAGTGACATCACGTTCTAAGATGAAAGGTGTTTGTTGGTTTAGAGATTTCCAGTTTATGAAGTATGTTTGTATGTGTTCGGTCCTGATCCAGCCAATCCCAAGCTGCCGTCCATATTGTTCTATATCGGTTGAGCTCAATCTCGAAACCTGGCTGCCAACTGTATTCTCTACATCACCACGTGGTTAAGCTACGTCGGTCGGCGTGTGTGGTATTCCATATGGTTCGCGATTTTCTTCAGTAATTACTGTTTTTCTTATTTTTGTTTCTAGTCGTATCTCTCTGCTTGTTCCCATATCACTGTCTTGTCCAGGCCCTACCCTAACTTATCTAGGCCAATGGGCCGAGGCTCCAACCTGTTGGCTTAGTTCCTAAGTAGACAGGTTAACAACCTTATGCACCGCTCGACTACATACTCCGCGAGAAGTAAACAAATGACAGTCGTTCCGCGCGTATGTATGTGTCGAAAGTGGTAACGAGGGCTGAACTATTCAACTTCCGATGCTTCACGTTTCTTCTTTAGATTTTGAACAAATGAAGCATGAGCATTCCTTCCAGCATGAAGCTTGTTCTTATTAGTGAAGCCCTATTCATCTCCACCGAGATTTGAAATAGAATCATATATTCTTCTTTGTGCTACTAGGGTTTCTTGTAGCATGTTCTCTACTATAATTTCTTTATTTACAGAAAAACAATTTTCAAGTGAAGCATTTCCATGAAACAATATTATCATCATTTTCAGAAATGAAGCCAAATTTTCTGTTTTCAAATTTACTGTTGGCAAAACAGAAATGAAGAGCATGAAGAAAGTCTGCAATATTTCACTGGATTTCATTTACTTCCACCTTATATGAATTGTGCACAGTAAGTCACAAGATCCAATGTTCACCAAAATAGGAGCATCTGGATCATTCATATCCTGAAGGAACTTTTTATTAACATTAGAGAAAACATGTATGGGAATGCCTACTGAAGAGGAATGTACCAAAATCTTTAATTAACAAGATAAAAATGTTGTATCATGAGAGTAAGTGCAGTGTACAAGTGGGGAGTGGTGACTTTGAAACATTTTATACAAAAGACTCAAGCAAGGAAGTGCAGTCATCATTATTGTTTTTTATATTGATGGATGAAATCATAAAACTTGTAAAACAGAGTATCAGTAGTGATGAAGTGAATGCTTTGGTATTTGCAGATGATGTGGTGATTTGGGGAAAGGGAGAAAAGTACAAAGGAGACTGGACATTTGGAATGAAAATCTGAAGGAGTTTGGAATGGTAATTAATAAAACGAAAACTGTAGTCATGCACTGTGGAAAAGAGAAAAAGAGAAGCCAAGTGAACATAGATTGAGAACGGTTAGAGAATGTAGAACAGTTTACATATCTGGGTAGCATTATTAATGGAAGTAATGAAATCAACCCTAAAATTAATAACAGACTATCATCAAGTCAGAGAGCTTTTATGGGATGAAAAAGTACCCAAGAGGATGAAATTAACAATATATAATCAATATTTCATACCATTTGTAACTTAGGGACTAGAAACGCTGGTAACTAATACGAGACAGGATAGTAAGATCCAAGCAGTAGAAATGAAATTTTTAAGAACATCGGTTAAAAAGACAAAAAGAGATAGAATTCAAAATATTAAAATCAGAGAAGAGCTAAATATAGAACCATTAGTACAGAACATACAGAAAGCAAGACTGAGATGGTTCGGACATGTAAAAAGAATGGGAAAGGAACGGGTAGCAAGAAGGGAATTGGAAAGAGAAGTTAAGGGAAAGAGACCAGTTGGAAGACCGAGAAGAAGGTGGATGGATCAGATTTGGGAGGACATTAGAGAAGTTGGATTGGATGTGGCGGAATTAATGGAGCAGGAAAACTGAAAGGACAGAGAAGAGTGGAGGAGGCTTGTTAACCACACCTGGGCGACTGGAGTGGGCCATTGATGTTGATGACTCATCAAAACCAACTGTGAAATGTGTGTTCACGTCTGTAGGTTTAACCTCACATTGCCCTACACATGACCCCTGGGTGGTGCTAAGCGAGCAACAGAGACTAGATGCCACCGTACTGTCCTCATTGACCTCATGGCAATGACAATCAAAGAGCCCTTTTCAGGGCACAGCATCCTACACATGGACACTAGGCCCTGTCATCTGTCAACTGAACATTGAGGGTTTAAGTAGAGCCAAAAGTGAATACTTATCCAAGATACTTCTGGATCATTCTGTTGATATTCTGGTGCTACAGGAAACTCATTTTTAAGATGAACATCAGCTGATTACCAGGGGAAAATTACCTGGGTACAAACTAACTACCGGACTTCACCACCCTAAATATGGCATCGCCATCTATATGAAGAACAATATTGACAATTATGAAGTTCTGCCACCAGACTCCATGCATAATATCTTCAGCACATCTGTCAAGGTTCAAAATATTACTATCACGAATGTTTACAAACTACTAATGGTTAACTGGCCAGACCCTATCACACTAAAACCCACCGAAAATTGTTACCTAGGTGACTTCAACAGCCATCATACATTATAGGGTTATAAGAATAGTGATGAGAATGGTGATAGACTATTCCAGTAGATAGACATTAATAACCTGACACTGGTGTATGACGCCAAGGACAAAGGTATATTCTATTCAGCACGATGGGATCATGATTATTCTCCAGACTTGTGTTATATGTTACATGGACTAATGACCCAATCTTCACAAACCCAAAGGCAAGTATTGAACGATTTCCCATGATGCCAATACAGGCCCATAATCTACAAAATCGGTCTGCAAATCCCAATAGTTAGATCAGCACCTAAAGATTGGTGGAATTTTCAGAAAGCTGACTGGAAACTTTACTCCTCGTACACTGATGCGAACATAAGATGGGTAAAACCATCTCCCGAGGACTATGTTTCGTGGGACTAATGAAAGCTGCTGCTAAGCGAAGTGTTCCGAGAGGATTCCGTAAAGATTACATTCCTGGGTGGAGTTAGGAAACTAGCCATATATACAAAGAGTACGAACAAGACAACAGTCATGAAAAAGCTACTGAACTGTTGGCATCCTTGGACCTTGGACAGTGGCAGGAAAGAAAAGTGGAACAACACTGTTGAAGAGCTCAACTTGACTCACTCAAGCCGGAAAGCTTGGTCACTTCTCCGAAAATTGGACTCGTCAAACAAGCCAGCAAGAAAATGATCATCTATAAATTTAGAGAACATTGCCAACTACATTGTCTCTTCATCCAGGCCCATGAGAGATAAGAAATACAGCAGAAAAATTTGATCTGAGCTCAAGCGGTTAAGACAAGATGCTGAACCTCATATCATCTACTCCCAACTATTTTCTCCAGAGGAAGTACAGCATGGCCTGAAATCCCTCCAGAATGGTAAAGCAGCTGGATTTGATAGTATATATCCAGAACTGTGGCCCCGCAACTGTACGCTGGCTGGCGTCCTCCTTTAACAGTATACTGCACTCTGGACGTGTACCCCCAGTATTCAAGAGAACCAAAATCATCTCAATACAGAAACCAGGAAAGGACCCTTCTCTACCCCAGAGCTACAGGCCAATTTTGCTACTGTGTGTTACATATAAACTAATGGAAAGGCTTATTCTGAACAGGTTAGCTCCTGCATTTGAACACATGATCCCAATAGAGCAAGCTGGGTTCCGCCCCAAGCAAGACTGTAGTGACCAAGTCCTTGCCTTAACATCATATTTGGAGATTGGTTTTGAGAAGAAATTTAAAAATGTTTCTGTCTTTCTTGATCTGTCAGCGGCCTATGACACTGTCTGGAGAGGGGTCTCCTCCTGAAGCTCATCAAAATTGTACCTTGTCTTAAAGTGATTACTCTCATTGATAATGTATTGAGTAATTGATTAATCCAGGTATTCTCTGAAAATTCCAGGAGTAGATTTCACAAATTGAATAACAGCTAACCACAGGGTTCAGTCTTAGCCCCTATACTGTTCAATTTGTACATCCGTGGCGTAACGTGATATGGTCGGACGAATCACGATTTCAACTGCACCATGCCAATGGGAGGCACCGTGTATGGCACAGACCACACGAAGCGTTGGATTCCGCCTGCCTTGAAGGTGTGGTCCAGGGCACTGGTGTCTCTGTTATGGTCTGGGGTGCATTTTCCTGGTATGGAATGGGCCCCCTAGTTGTTCTGGAAGAGACTTTGAATGGTACGCGGTATGTTGAGCTGCTCGGAGACCATCTCCACCCATTTTTGGCCTTCCAGTGCCCAGACGGTTCTGCAGTGTTTCAAGATGATAACGCGCTGCCACATTGCTCCCGCGTTGCCCAGGAATGGTTCCAGGAACATACAGCGGAGGCAACGACTGACATAGCCACCCAGGAGCCCTGATATGAACCCCATTGAGCATATCTGGGATGTCCTGGAACGCAGGCTCCGTGCCATGGATCCTGCACCCACGAACAGACCAGCATTGGTGGCAGCTCTGCAAACGATTTGGTGTCAGCTGCATCCAGAGGACTACCAGGGACTTGTCGACTCACTTCCACGGCATCTCACTGCAGTTCGCAGGGCCAGAGGAGGCCCCACACGCTATTAGGTGACTATCCCATGACATTTGCTAAGTCAGTGTAGTACACCAAAATACCTAGGTGTAACATTAGACAAATCACTGACAAATCGAAGTCACATAGAAGAAACAGCCACCAAACTTAAGACCCGGAATAACCTACTGAGCAAGTTAGCTGGAACTTCATGGGGAGCTGACGCCAATACTTAGCAAACTACCGCCTTGGCCAGGGTATATTGTGTAGCTGAGTACTGTGCCGGAATATGGTTAAATAGCTTTCACTGCAATGTAATTGATATTCAACTTCGCCTGGCTATGCGTATTGTATCCAGCACGCTGTACTCAACTCCAGTGCAATGGCTACCTGTCCTTTGCAATATCTCTCCCCCTCATATAAGGAGACAACAAGCACTTACTAGCTTATGGTGCAGAATAGTGAAGAATGAAGCGCTTCCTATACATCAAGATATAAAGCAGCTCACTACAACTAGGCTGAAATCAAGAAAACCAGCGTGGAAGGTGGCTTATGTGATATCTCCGACCCCAGCATGAAACTGGCTGGCTTTAGTTTGCCCCGTGCTATTTGGTCAACCCTGAACAGGATACGATGTTGTGTTGGTAGGACTGGCACAGCCTTACATCTGTGGGGATGGGTAGATTCTCCCTGCTGTGACTGTGGTGCTCCAGTGCAGTCTATCAAGCACATAGTTCTAGAGTGCCCCCTACATGCATTTCCTGGTTCTGCGGAGGAATTCTTTGAAGTAACACCGGAAGTGATTACGTGGATAAAAAATTTCAACATTAAAATATAAAAGTGAAGTCCTGATGCTATCACCAACTTGTATATTTTGTATTATGTTTGTATATTTTGATTGTCATGTACACATCATACGCTAATAATAATAATAATAATAATAATAATAATAATAATAATAATGTCTCAAGAACTTATTATGAAAATGGGGAGTCAAACCATGAGTGATTGTATATGCAACTTTCGTTCTGTGCAGTTGAACTTTTGAACCTATTTCAGAATCCGGAGCTTGACTGGGAACAAACGTACACTAGCTTCACTGGCACATAAAGAATGGTGTTGCATGACATTGACATTGTGGGTGCACCATATAATCTCAGCTTTGTTTACTTGCTTTTGTGAAGGATAATTCTGCAGACATCTAGTCTCTAGTGCTTTATAGGGTGGTGAACCTTCGTTAATCAGGAAGAAGCAGCAGTGGAGTCATACGTGACAATGTTTGTTGTGATACCTTTGCCAGGCAGAACACAGTTTGTGTTTGTGGCTGGGATATTACCTAAAGAATTTCCTCTTTTTTTTTTTTTAACTTCACAATTCAGATTTTATTTTTTAAATAACTTGAAAGGGATGGCGAGAACTGGCTGAAGTTGACATTGGATTATAAAAGTAAATGTAGTTCTGGGGACGGGATGGTAGGTTTCTAGACATCGAAATGAACCCATTTCTCCTCTGACACTCATTCCAAGTAAGATTTCTTTAATTTCTATTTCACCGAGCTCGATAGCTGCAGTCGCTTAAGTGCGGCCAGTATTCGGGAGATAGTGGGTTCGAACCCCACTGTCGGCGGCCCTGAAGATGGTTTTCCGGGCTTTCCCATTTTCACACCAGGCAAATGCTGGGGCTGTACCTTAATTAAGGCCATAGCGGCTTCCTTCCCAGTCCTAGCCCTTTCCTATCCCATCGTCGCCATAAGACCTATAAGACCTGTCGGTTCGACGTAAAGCCAATAGCAAAAAAAAATTAATTTCTATTTCCTTGGAATGTTAGAAACGGTGTGTAACGAGGGCTGGGTTTTTCCCCAGAAAAGGAGGGCGATGGCAGAAGCTCGACACTCTTTGGTGGCTATAGATGAAGAAATTTCCTCACCGAAGCAGTAATAGTAATTATTTTTTTAAATCTTAAAGTGAATTTAAGTAGAGTTATTCAGCAGTATGAAAACTGTGCGAGGGCCAAAGTGTGCAGGATGCTTGCACCAGAACTGCAGGTTCTGAATGACATTGTTTTGAGTTTTCAGTTTCTTCGATAAATCCAAGAGATGTTTGAATGATTTAGTCTGGTCTATGGTAAAACCAAGAAATTTTGAAAACCAGTTAAGAACCTGATCGGAAAAGCTGTTGTTCAATTTTGTGTTTACCAGACAGTTATTCAGGTGGAACCAAGATACCTCTGTATTGGCTGCACTGAGCCTGAATCTCTATTTCCCTTAATAGTTTGCCAATATTGATAGGTCCTTTGTTAAGATCATTTTTCTTTAAGTCCTTGTTTGTGTGGCTAGGACCAAGTCACCAGCAGAGCAAAATTTTTTTGCTATTCTCTCAGGAGAGTGACAGACATGCAAATTAAACAGTAATGACTAAAAAAAAAAAAAAAAAAAAAAAAAGGAATCTCTGTGTAAGGAAGCTGATTCCTGCATGTGGTGTCCCTGCTTAGGTACTTGGTATTTCCAGTACTGAACTGGACACATCAGCATTCCAGAAGCGTACTATCAAATATTTCACATAAGATTAGTAAGATTTCCAACAACGGAGAAAAATTCACCACAATGCTCAATGAGAATATTACAACAGTTCATACTATTCAACAGGCATCCAAAGAGTTTGTAGAAGCTGTTAAGTGCTGCTACTGAAAAGCTATTCGTAGAGACTGTTGGAATCACTTACATTCAAGGTCTTACTTCTGAAACGTCCACTCTGTTGAAAGAATATGAAGACTTATTCTCAAGGAATCTCAAGCTTGCAGTACGTCATTTCCTCCATATCTGAAACAAAGTGCAACCAATGGATTAAGTTAATGGAGGAGCTAGATATGGGAAGAAATAGTTACAATGCCTGGGGGTTACTCGGACACCTCAGTAATGCATCTCTGCAAATCAAATTGCTAGTCAACTTGTAGAGAAAGGTAAACTAAATAAAGCTGTTGTCAAACCAAAGGCAAAAGTTGTGTTGCCAGGAAAGCAGCATCTTACTCATCGCTTCACTATGGAAGATCTTACTAGAACGCTTAATAAGTGCAGAAATGGTTAAGGCAGCAAGTCTCTGATATCTGAATCGAACATCTCAAAAAATTTGGCCCTTCTAATAAACAGTGCCTCTTGGATTTATTCAACAATTGGATCAACAACTGCAAAATACCTAAGCTGTGGAGGAAAGCTAGAGTCATTGCAATACTCAGCCTGGCAAGAATGCAAGTGATCCCAAAAACTATAGACCTCTTTGTTGTGCCATCTTTACAAAATCCTAGAAAGAATGATTTTGGATAGACTGTCTGAAATGGTAGAACCACTGCTCATTCCAGAACGTAAAAGGCTTTCAACCAACAGAAGTTTATGTCTGTCTCTCTTCTTCAATGCTTTCCAAATTCTACCATTGGGTAACACACAGAAATCATGTTACGAGAGAAAAAAAACATGGCTTTTATATCTTGACCAGTGAAAATAATTTACCAATTTAAAGAAAAATTAGTGCACGTCAAGTTGTTGAGTTATACAGAATATCGAGTTATAGGGAGTCTAGTAAGAGGAATTCTACCGAATAATAATAATAATAATAATAATAATAATAATAATAATGCGATTCTGGCTCAGTCCGGTGGTATTTGAAGGTGCTCAAATACATCAGCCTCGTGTCGGTAAATTTACTGGCACGTAAAAGAACTCCTGCGGGACTAAATTCCGGCACCTCGGCGTCTCCGAAAACCGTAAAAGAGCAGTTAGTGGGACGTAAAACAAATAACATTATTATTATTATTATTATTAATAATGATAATAATAATAATGAACAAAGACAGCATCTCTCAGAATGAAAAAATATTGGGCTGATAGGATATCAAGAAATCCTTTGTATAACTGACTAGACTGCTCCAATGTAGGTCATAAATTGTAAAATAATAATAATCACCCGTAGATATGTTAGCAACCATAGCATTACACCTGTTTCATGGGTGGTGCTATGTGAACAATAGTCTATCAGGCAGCCAGTCTATCATTTGATGCCAGTACCACCTCACAGAAATACCGTAGCTCTTTTCACATCTCATGAATAAAAACACATTAGACGTCCATACGTATTTTGTAACTGCATATAGAAAGTATCAGCAAAGCGAAGTGTGCTTATTCAAAAGTTTCAATGGAGAACGACATATTGCTGTCCTTTACAGATGCATGTTACAAATGGAGAGGTCGCATTGTAGAGTACATGGCACTTTCAGCAGCTAACCATGATGGCTACGGGGTGGCCGCATATGTTCGTAACAACACTGACTTGCCCTTTGACTGAATAATATTACAGTCATCAATGACTGTGAGCCACCAGGCATTCTATGGCCTCAGTTTGTTGTACCAATTGCAGCACATCCCGCAGTATATATGGGGGAATTCATCAGTCTCGTAAACTCTGGAAGCACTATGAAACTGATGACTGTGGACTGAGAGTAATGGACTAGTGTGAAGATAAGTCTTCATCTAGTTATTGACGCTAAAGACCGAGGAACGTTTTGATCAGCTGCATGGAGAACAGATTCAAATCCTAATTTGTGTTTTGTCAGTTCCAAAATAACTCTTGTTCAAGCGATATAATTTTAGCCTTCTTTTGGATTATTATTATTATTATTATTATTATTATTATTATTATTATTATTATTATTATTATTATTATTTGGGGGGAGAGATGGTCCCAGTTTTATGGCCTGATGCCCTCAACACCCTTCCAGTCCACATTAGGTCAAGTTCGCAGGACTCTACTGTATTTTATTTTCCATAACTTTAAAAGATGTTCAAAAGAAGGTAGGGTTCAATTTTCAGCCCCTTCTGATTCCACTTGGCAGCTCATTTCATCTAGCTCATTAGCCAAGTGAATATCCAAGGATCATGCTATATTATAAACAGCTACTGCCTTTAATCTAAGCAAAGGGAGACTGCTAGATATTAATATATAAATCTATAAATCAGGATATGGCCATAAGGAAGGACATGGAGAAAAGCACTCTGCTCAATATCTTCAAGATTGCTTCATTCATCTTGAACAATACCCCAATCCTAACTGCAGTTTAAATGAGTTATCTAAAAAGACGAATATTTTATTTGATGTGATTATTTCTATCTATAGAAAACAAAATATAGTTCAAACAGGAGCTCTAGTACCCCTTTCAGCGCCCCTACATCCTCCTAACGCCTCCTCTCCTCCGCCCCTCCCACTACCTAAACTCTTGCCGCCTACCTCTGGTTTGAACGTAGCAATCAGTGTGGCAGGCTATGTCGTCTGTGGAAGATAACATTGAGGTCTGCTGGTGGGGGGGATAAGTCACGTATGACGTTCAATAGCTTGTCCTCCTTTTTCCTTTGTTTCTTTTTTCTTCAACACAGGCTTTACTGTGTTTATTTTTATTTTATTTTTCCAGATATCTTTCTGGATTTAAATACATGATCCATATTGACAGTTCAAACATTTACAGGGCCACTGCATTCACTGATTTAATTGAAAGATATCCCCCTCTTTGTAGTTCTTATATGTATAAACATATAGTCCTGACGCTCGACGCATACCCATGCGGTATCTTCTGATCTCAAAACTTGGCCCACCCTGGTAATAATGAGGGTTGTCAGTCTGCCCGCCCTAGTGATAATGAGGGTTGTCAGTTGGTTTCTTTCCTCTGGACACAAGGGGCGCGTGTTGTTTAAAAGGCAAGTGAGCGCTGTCAAAAGCAAGGTTGTCGTATTTTGCATCGATTATTTAAACATGTTAACATTTAATTTATTCTAAAGTCATAATATAAATATAAAAACTTCATCATGAACCACAGCACAAACCGATAGCGCAGAATAATTTGTTCCATGCTTAAGAAAGAAAGAAAGAAAGAAAAAACAGGAAGAATGAATTGGCAAATAAACTCGACAAAGACTAAACTTAAATTGATACCAAAGTAGGCCTATTAAAATATTAATTTTATCCTGCTAATATCAGTGTACCGCTTTCAGTAAAGAAAGGAAAAGTACAACAATTTTTTACAATTTGTTTTATGTCGCACCGACACAGATAGGTGTTATGGCAACGATGGGCTAGGAAAGGCCTAGCAGTGGGAAGGAAGTGCCCGTGGCCTTAATTAAGGTACTTCCCCAGCCTTTGCCTGGTGTGAAAATGGGAAACCACGGAGAACCATATTCAGAGATGCTGACATTGGGGCTTGAACCCATTATCTCCACGATGCAAGCTCACAGCTGCGCGCCACTAACCGCATGGCTAACTCGCCCTGCAAAGGAAAAATAAAAATCACGAACTAGGGACTGGGATAATAATAATAATAATAATAATAATAATAATAATTGTCCGCCTCTGTGGTGTAGTGGTTAGTATGATTGGCTGCCACCCACGGAGGCCCGGGTTCAATTCCCGGCTCTGCCACGAAATTTGAAAAGTGGTACGAGGGCTGGAGGGCTTCGGGAGGTCAACTGAGTAGAGGTGGGTTCGATTCCCACCTCAGCCATCCTGGAAGTGGTTTTCCGTGTTTTCCCTCTTCTCCTCCAGGCAAATGCCGGGATGGTACCTAACTTTAGGCCACTGCCACTTCCTTCCCTCTTCCTTGCCTATCCTTTCCAATCTTCCCATCCCCCCCACCAAGGCCCCTGTTCAGCATAGCAGGTGAGGCCGCCTGGGTGAGGTACTGATCATTCTCCCCAGTAGTACCCCCGACCCAATATCTCACGTTCCAGGACACTGCGTTTGAGGCGGTAGAGGTAGGATCCCTTGCTTAGTCAGAGGGAAAGACCAACCCTGGAGGGTAAGCAGATTAAGAAAGAAAAATAATTGTCTAATAATAATAATAATAATAATAATAAATATGGGAGTATGTAGTTCGGACAAAAAATAGCCAGCAAACTTAGCTACTTTTGAAATAAATGCAGTATTTACCTTACCTCTATTCATCGTCATTGTCTGCTAGGTGAATTACAAATCTATCTTGGTTGCTATCCGTGTCGTTTCATGTACTTCTCTTCTGTCTTAATGGTGCTTCGAACACAAACAGATCACCTCTCAGGACCGATCGTTCCAGCTCCTTCACACAGAAATTGACACAGACTAGCATTTAAAGTTGGCGTAACATTATTTTTCCTAACATACGCCTTCAGCTGAGACCAGATCGTTTCTATGGGGTTTAAAATACAGTGATATGGAGGGAGTCGCAAAACTTCGTGTCCACATGAGGCTGCGATCTCCTCTACAGCGTACCTTTTACTGATATTGGCTGGTTTGATTTCCTGCAACATAACTGCCTTGATGGGTACAGGTTTTGGCATGGGAATGGTATTGTACTCCATAAACTTAATAATGTCCTTAATATTAGTGTTCATGGAAGGAAACCTAATCAGCTGCCGTGAACGATAGCTTGCGTTGTCCATCACGATTACACATTTTCGGTCACGTGGTAGGTTCTCTAAAAGAGGAGACCTAAACCAGTTTTCGAAAACTTGAGCTGTCATTTCGTCATGGCTATCAGCTTTGCAGTCTCCAATGTTTTTAGCCGATAAATAAAGGCAATTCTCAACCCAGCCCTCACTGCCTCCAGCATGCAATACCATAATACGCTTGCCTCGCGATGTTGGTGCCTTCAGTATACAATTACAAGTTCCATCATCCCACCCTTTCTTCACAATGTCATGAGTATCGTACCAAGTTTCATCTAGATAGACAACTCTGCACCCCTCGGGATGCAACTTCCGAAGACACTCTATGAATTTATATCACCAAGCTACTATTCTAGCAGATTCCATTACAATCTGTTTTTTCCTCAGAATACAGAAACAAAACCCAAGTTTTATCAACAGCTGTCATAGAGTAGTTTTTTCATGAGGAAAGCCACACACATTTTTCAAATGTTTTAACAGTTCCTGTACGGTTGGTGACTTACCTTTGGTAAAGAATGTATACATACCTCGCGTCTCACCAAGTCATAGCAAAAATCATCAATTTTATTAAAGATAAACCCTATTACCACACTTTTTTGGAGTTGTAGGTCGCCTCTTTACTATTTTACTTACAGTTTTCCTGTTAAGTTTCAACATTTTAGCTGTCTCAGAAATATAACCCTTGTGAACGTTGTTCTTCATAACATATTCATATGCGTTACACACCAGCCGTTGACTTCGCTTACTTAAAGTTTTAGTCGCTTTTCTTTTCTCCGCGGAACGACTACTACCCGGCTGAGTATCACTCGCGTGCGCGGAACCACTGCTGCTCGGCTGAATATCAATCGTGGGCACGGAACAACTGCTACCCGGCTGAGTATCACTCGCCTACATGGAACCACTGCTGCTCGGCTGAATATCCCTCACGGGCGCGGAACCCCTGCTACCCGGCTGAGTATCACTCGTGGACACGGAACCAGTACTACTCGGTCAAATATCACTGTGCTGGTGCTCGGTTGAAGATCGTTTGCGTGCACTGGAAGATTTAATTCAGGATTTTCTGATGCGATAATTTCCCGGTGTGATTCCCACGGCCTCCACATTACTGCATGAAGCGAAGTGAAAAGCAACACACTTCACGAATATTAACGAAGCAAACAAATAATCCAAAACTTTCAAACAGCGAACAAGGCAAGTGTGAATTGTCTGAGCTGAAAAAAAGAGACTGACGTCTATTTAACAAGAGGTGCATTGGCAACAGAGCTGTGAGGATTTCTGAAGGGGAATGCGAACTTCCGTTTTAATGCCCACTGCCGTCATAAATCACCCCCTGCTAGGCAAGTGAGTGGCCAGGGAGATCAAACGTTCACCGAACTGTTTGAATGCTATATTAATCAAGGACAAGATTGATTCCACAATGCATCATATGGTGCTATTAATGCCACAAATAGCATATTATGTATTATATTTATGACAACTGGACATGATGCTCATCAAGATTTTTCATCAAGGACTCATCTTTTTAAAATACTTTTTTGCATTTTAGTTGTGTTCATTTTTGATGTACCAATTCAGCTATATTGGCTGAAGATGACCCTAAGAGTTGAAATTAGTACCATGAAATAATGTTTAATGGCAATATAACAGATTTTTATAAAATTTAGTTGTATGTAGTATTAATATTAATGTATTGAATAGCTGAACCCAATTTTACTTTGTTTCTTGGAAATACAGCCTAGTTCTCATACTCCCTTCCAATGTACAGGATATTAGTAAACAAGTTCTACATACTGTACATACATACACACATCTTCATTATAGACTATTATACCTTTCAGCATTCAGTTTGCTAGCATCTGTGAGTTTACTAAATAGCTCCACAGTCCTCTATTTGTAACTAGCCTTGTGGCCTCATTTAGTTCCATTTCTCTTATTTTTAAATCATTAGAAACTGAGTCTAACCATCATATTCTTGTTCTCCTAGCTAACGTATTGTCCTAACACCGAAGCCAGTTGATGCATTCAGCTTCATCGATCTATAGACAGGGGAACGGGAAGAATTGCAACAGCTATCGAGGTATTTCATTGATCAGTATACCAGGCCAGGTGTTTGCTGGCATTTAGAAGGGAGAATCGATCAGTGGTTGAGACTAAGCTGGATGAAAACCAATGTGGTTTCAGACCACAAAGGGGCTGTCAGGATCAGATTTTCAGTTTGCCCCAGGTATTTGAAAAAGTTACAGTTATCCTGATTGTTTCGTAGATCCAGAAAAGGTGTATGACAGACAACTTGCTTTTACGTTGCTTTCATGAGATAGTGGGTTGAAATCCCATTGTCAGCAGCCCTGAAGATGGTTTCTTGTTGTTTCATATTTTCACACCAGGCAAATGCTGGGACTGTACCCTAACAAAGGCCACAGTTGCCTTTCTACTCGTAGCCCTTTCCTATCCTGTCGTTTCCATAAAATATGTCTGCGTCAGTGCGACATAAAAGAAAGTTGTCTGTAGATAGGTGCAATTACTGCGTTTGTCCAATCAGAAGGTACCTGACTATACATTCCATGCTATTCTGTCTATTCTATGAAGCCATTTCATCCCTACCTTCCAATTTCAGGTCTAATTTCATCAATTCCTGCTATTTTATGACAAAAGTGTTTATTTACCATCCTTTTCACTTCCTTAAGCATAATTTCACTAATGTTGTCCTCCTCACCGAGCGAGTTGGCCATGCAGTTATGGGTGCGCAGCTATGAGCTTGCATTCTGGAGATAGTGGGTTCAAACCCTGCTGTTGGCAGGCCTGAAGATGGTTTTCCGTGGTTGCCCCTTTACACACCAGGCAAATGCTGGGCCTGTGCCTTAATTAAGGCCGTAGCTGCCTTCTTCCCATTCCTAGCCCTTTCCTATACCATCGTTGCTGTAGACCTATCTGTATCCATGCAACATAAAGCCATTGTAAAACAAAAGTTGTCCTCACCATGAGGTTGGTTACTTGTCTGTGACGTCAACAAAAAAAATTTGTTATATTTTCAGAAGATTTTCAAAATATTAATTACTTCCACCTGTCCATTGCTTCCCTGGGATCTATATTCATCTGATTTACCCAAAACACTATACTGTGCGTTTCCTTTTTCCCTCCCTTAATAAGAACAATTTTCCTGCTGTTTGACCTAGCCTTTCCAGGTTATTACCAAAATCTTCCCTCGACTTCTTGGATTCAGCATTTACGGTATTTGTTTCACTCTGTTATTTTAATCTACATACAGTTCCCTGTCTGCATCAGTCCTTATTTCTAGCCATTTCTGATATGCCTTCTTTTTAAGTTTACAAGCTGCCCTTGCCTCATCATTCCACCAAGATGTGAACTTTTTCCCATCTGTATGTACAGTAGTTCGTAGGCATTCCTTGCTGTTTCTATTTCAGCATCGCTGTAGACTACCCATTCTCTTTCTATACCCTGAAACTTCTTACTGTCTGTTGTTTGGAACTTTTCACTAATCATATCCATGTACATCTAATTTCTTCATCCTTGAGATTTTCTACCCTTATTCATCTGCAGACAGATTTCACTTTCTCTGTTCTAGGGCTAAAGATACTTTTTTTTCTTCTTACAAAAACGTACAAAAATATTTTAATAATGTGAAGTTTCATCTTACTTGGAGTAAAATATATAGTATTTACTAGGAGGATTAAAATATTTTTGTAAGAAGTTCAGCCGTCAGTGCGGATTTAACATGAGATTCACAGTTTAACTGATCAGATAGTGGTCTGTATCATTGAAAAATCTCAAGAATACCTTCATATTCCTAACAAATTTCCTGAATTTAAAGTCTGTTATGATACAGTCTATTATAGATTTGGTGCCCCTACCCTACCATATGTAATGGTGAATAGCCTTATGTATGAAAAATGTATTCGTAACTGCTAATCCCATACTTGCACAGATGTCCACTAAACACTTCCCTATTCTGTTAGCTTCCATATCTTTGTCACATTTATCCATCACCTTCTCGTATCCTACAGTGCTGTTTGTAACTCTCGCATTGAAATCTCCCATTAGCACTACCATGTCCTTCCCGTTGACCCTGACTATGATATTACTCATGCTTGGTTTTAGCAACCTTCGTCAAGGAAGAAGCTGATTGTCAAATATTTGATGGTCCGTCAAATCCACTTTTTTACTTTTCTTCAACATCAGTTTTCACTGATCATCAAATCATTCCTCAACTTCGAAGATTGGGTTTTCATTAGTCAACTCACTTGACTACTCTCAAGTTAGTTGAATTGGCTACCATGCTATAAACATATGGTTATATTTATTGTAATTTAAATAATTATATGGAAAGAACTGCTTATCCTTTGTTAGAAGAAAATATAGTGAACATCAGTTATTATTGTGCTTATTTATGTGTTAAAACCTGTAGTGCAAAATAGGAGACAATATTGACGCTGCGATTATATATAGAACATTGTAGAATCTTGGACCTGAATGGGTAATTATGGAACAAAATAACCATTTCCATTATAATTTATAATGAGGTACGCACTTTCTAAACAGGTTACTTTGAAATTACTAGAACAATTGAAGCAAGGCATGAATATACTACTAACACGAATGAGCCGCTTACTCCTATCCAGCAGTTGATTCTGACACTGCTTTCTTCAAATACTCTTTTCAAATACAAGTGGAGTTTCAAAAGCTACAATAAGCAGATATATCAAGAATGTGTCTGAAGCAATTGCCTATTTAAGATATCTCGGAGTTTGTTTTCCTAGCAGAGATGAAGTACATGCTGTCATCCAGGAATTTTATGGCATATGTCATTTTCTGGGTGTAATAGGGACAATAGACTAACCATATACCAATACAGTCTCCTTGTGGTCATAATGCAGAAGTGTTCTGTAACAGAAACCAATATTTTTCCATTAATGTTGAGACAATTTCTGATGCAAATCTATTGATTAAAAACGTAGTAACACAATGGCCTGGTTCCATTCACGATAGCTTCATTTTTTATAACACAGAAATCAAGGTCAAGAAAACTGCAACAAATAGCTTATGTGGAGACAAGAAAGAGCAGAGAGTCAGTATGACATGTGGAAAAGGAGATTTCTTGTGCTAATTTTAGGATAACAAAATTAAGAAATGCATTTACCACCATAGGAGCCAGTGCTACTCTTCACAGCATTGCAATACAAACTAGAGAGGAGTATCGTCCCCAAGGATCAAGAGCTTCATGGGTATTTGAAAGAGAAGACAGCCTATGACTGAAATTACCTTATGTTTGATGTAGTGCCTGTCCCTGCCGTAGATGTTCCTTGTGATAGTGCGCCTGCTGTTGTTCGTGAAAGGATTCTTGAAACTCATATCCTCTAACAAAGTAGTCCAATTAAACAAACACATTTGTAAAACTATTAATAAAAATGCTTATACACTGGTATGAACCTATTTTCATTACATTTTAACACATTTGCTTTCAGTTTACTGGAATTTTAAATTGTACCTACATCAGTGTAATTTGTGTTAGTTCACTTTCACCGATCTGTCTTTTGTTATATAATGCAAAGAAGCAAAAGTCTTTGTTTTCTTGCACTTAGAATATGACTCCTTGTATGGGACAAGAGAAAAATAAGACTTCTGATATTTATATTATTAATAAATACTTGTTCAAATACGTGGCAAGTTTTGCTTGTAACACACGTTTTAAGTTTTTCATTTTTTTGTTTGATGTGTTCAGTTTTCCTCTGCATTTCACGAAGCTGGATTTCACTTAATTAAATTGGGCCTATTCCTTGCACTCCACAGATTCCTAGAAGTAGTGGACAGTGATTTCGGCTGCAATATCATTACTTGCTCAGTAGAAACAAGAGTAAGAGAAATAGCTGAGGTCGCTGATTCTTCATGAGGTGTGTTCTCCAACTTAGCAGAGAGAAGGTTATGCGTCGTACTTGTTTTATCTGCACCGACTAATTCGTTAGTGGTGTTATCTACTGTTTATATAGGAAGCGTTGCCGTCAAACTCATTACGAATCAATTCCACTTGTTCACAAATAATAGACAATAATTTTGAAGGTATTTCATCTAATGGTGCTTCAGCTGTTCCATCTTCAGTTTTGTGCATGTTGATCTTATCCTGGACCTCTTGTTGTTTTCACCTGTGCTTAAAATTGTTATTAAATGACTTAAACTGCTTTTTAAAATCTTTTTTTCCTAACAAAATCTGTAGCATTAAACATGTCTATTAATTGTTTCAAAGATCTTTTTTTTATTTTGTACAGTTGCATCATCAGTTCACATATTTTATATTATATATACATTTCTTTTCATTAATTAGCCATACCGTTAGTGCCTTTTCTTTGGAGAAACCCTCTCCCTTTTTTTTTACATATCAGTTTGTTTTCCATTTCTTCTTAGTTAATCAAAACAAATTTAAGTCAACTTTGAGATACGAGTTGATTCAGTAGAGAAACATAACACACGACAGTTGAATTCTGTTGTTTTCTAACCTTCTTTCCACCCCCCAGCAAATTAGAAAAGCCAGCACATATTAATTTACTTGGTCGCCAAGTATAATTATGGTGAATCGTCAGATATGATCAAACCTCAAATAAAGCTAGTGTGTGTTGAAATACTTCTTATTTTAACAAATCATTAAGCCTTGAATGACCGAGCTGGATAGCTGCAGTCGCTTAAGTGCGGCCAGTATGCAGTATTCGGGAGATAGTGGGTTCGAACCCCACTGTCGGCAGCCCTGAAGGTGGTTTTCCGTGGTTTTCCCATTTTCACACCAGGCAAATGCTGGGGCTGTACCTTAATTAAGGCCACGGCCGCTTCCTTCCCATTCCTAGCCCTTTCCTGTCCCATCGTCGCCATAAGACCTATCTGTGTTGGTGCCACATAAAGCTACTTGCAAAAAAAAAAGGCCTGGAATGACAATCATATTTAATGATCAGGATATTTTGGTGACACTAGGCATCAGTGTTGTCAACTTCAACCTCATCTGCACCTTCACATGGTAAATAGATTCAGACAATTCCTGCCCTAATTCTTCCAACTTCTAAATGTGCCAATATCATTCGCTCATTTACATGTCTGACAGAAACTGTGTTGCATGCAGTAGAATTCCTGATGAACAGTTCTACCCCACACTCTGCACTTCTCTTTTCAAAACCTGTTAAAAACACATTATCTGCTATCTGCTCTACCCTTATATATCAACTCCTAACACATCCATACACATCCTCTTTGCTGACTCAGCCAGTTCTACTTTTCTTTCATTCTTTCTTTTTTCCTTTCTTTGACAAGCCCCATTAAGATTGATAGCTTCCCATCAAATTCTATTTCGTTCGGTGAGTTGTTTCCAACGAGTCCCTCACATGTGAAATAAAACTGGGAATCTGTTACTCCCATAGGTCTGAGGGGCTTGCATAAAATGTTCTGAGCTTGGTAAATTCTGTGAGGCAGGATACTACCCTACTTATACATAGTCCCAGTGAGAGTCTTATGGTTTAGGGACCACCAGTAGATAGTATAGTCCTAGTTGCCTGAGCACAAGAGGGCCATGACTATTTTTTTCAAATTCAGGAGGAATTTACAACCATGTTTTGTTCACACTAAAAGCCAGGCACCCTTCAATTTACAGTGCTTATTCACAAGAGCCGATCTTGTAGCAAAAAAAAAGTCAGTTTAAGTACAGGAAAGGAATGAAAATGAAAATCCACAGCCTGTTTCCAGTCATTCAACCGGGTCTGGAATGGAATGAATGAAGCCCCCATCTAGTGGCGAGGATAGGAATTGTGCCGACTGCCGAAGCCTGTCGCACTCCTCTGGGGCTATGATTAATGAATGACATAAGAGATGATATTGGAGAGTGTAGCTGGAATGGAATATTACAGGGAAAATCGGAGTACCCGGAGAAAAACCTGTCCCGCCTCCGCTTTGTCCAGCACAAATGTCACATGGAGTGACCGTGATTTGAACCATGGAACCCAGCGGTGAGAGGCCGGTGCGCTGCCGTCTGAGCCATGGATGCTGAAGAAAGGAATATTAAACATTTTGATGTCTTTGAAATAGAACTTCTAGTCTTGACAAATGTTTACAAAGTAAGGTTCAGGATTAACATTTACAATGTTTCAATGTCTAATACAAAAAGGAGGAAGAACATAGGCAAGAGAGAGACTGACAGACAGGGACCTCCCTACTCCCCCCTCATTTAAAGAGGAAGCACTCATTAGGATGTATAATTATACAGGGTGTTTCAAAAAGAATATACGTATTTCAAATGCATATATTTATTAAACTGTAAGACATATGAATATGAAACTTTACACACATATTTACGAACCTCTCAAGTTCAGATTACAGATGTTCAATATGTCCTCCATCAGCGACACGAACAATATCACATAGATACTCAAATTCATCCCATACTCGGGCAAGCATGTCCTTCGTCACTGATGTTATGGCAGTACGGATCCGGTTCTTCAACTCTTCCAGGTTCTGTGGGAGTGGTGGTACATAAACGTTGTCTTCAACGAAACCCCACAGGAAGAAGTCACAGGGTGCCAATCCGGTGACCGTAGAGTCCAGCTGAGACATGCTAAGTCGCCAGCTCCTTGACGACCAATCCAACAGTTCGGTAGAGTTTCATTCCGATATTCATGCACTTGGCGACTCCAGTGAGGGGACATATTTGATTGATTGGTTTTGTTGAAAAATGAAGTTGTCTTCATGCAATCTTGGAAACAACCAGTTTTGTAACAGCGAGATACTGCTGACCGTTAACAGTGTTTCGATCAAAGAAGAATGGGCCATAAACAGATGATCGGGATATCGCACAAAACACATTGCCTTTGGGCGAATCTCGTACATGTTCAATGACTGCCTGTGAGTTCTGTAGGCCCCAAATTTGAATATTGTGTTTGTTCACCTGACCACTAACATGGAAAGTCGCTTCATCACTGAATAGTATGCATTGTGCAAAAGTGTTATCATTGTCAGTAGCATCAAGAATCTCGTTACAAAATGCCACACGTTTGCGTTTGTCATCAGGACGCAGAGCTTGTAACAGCTGTAACTTGTACAGCTTCATAACCAACCGACGTCTCAAAACATGCCAAATTGTTGTTGTACGCTGTTGTAACTCCCGACTGGAACGGCGGGTTGATTTTGAAAGACTTCGTTGGAAAGCAGTTTCAATTCATGCAACATTTTCTTTAGGAACACGAGGGCAGCCAGGACTCGTTCCTTTACATACACATCCTGTATCTACAAACTGTCGATTCCATCTGTGAATGTTCCACCCATTTGGAGGATCAGTTTGGTACCTCAACCTGAAACGTGTTTGCACTGTAATCACAGAATTGCACTTCGCAAACTCAAGAATACAAAATGATTTCTGCTGCAGAGTAGCCATTTTAAACATATGATGGTTACCAAGCAAACCAGAAGACAACTGACATCTAGCAGCTATTAATATAAACTTCGTTTCTCCAATAGCCAAGCCGAGGCGCAGCGATCAATAGTTTGGACAAAATAATACTTCGTAATTGTTTTTGAAACACCCTGTATTTTGGCAAATTCTGTATTACGTTTCAGGTACAATGTTAGCAACATTAATATGAATTGGAGGTGATCTTTTGCATGATTAATTTCTTCATCATGCAGTATTGGTACACTTTCCCACCTTACAGGTGACAAATAGCAAAGCTCCTGTACAGTAAGCAGAACATTGTAGTGGTAGCAGACAAAAGGAAAGAAAAATGAAGTGTATTTGTAAGACTGCATCCAAGAGGCAATTGACTTACTTAACAGGGTCATTTAAAAAGAACAGTAATTAGAGTTTGTCAGCAAGTTCATTAGATGCTGGTGCATTACAATTACTAAATATGTGTTTTCTCACATACTTTGTAAAAAAAATCCAAAATTACCTGGTCTAGCCATAAATACTGTGACAAATTGAAAAGTGGAAAAAAAAAAAAAAAAACCTAGCTCGATAGCTGCAGTCGCTTAAGGGACACTGGGACTGAAATTTCCAAATTCTATATAAACTGAGGTACAGCTTTGAAATTTTATATGCTTATGAATAGTCATAACGTAAACTACTGTGGGAAATTTGAGCATTGCAAGTGGATTAGTTCTTGAAATATTATTTTGTACATTTTCATGCGCAAATTATTCAAGATTTATAAAGGTCTGCCGCATTAAACCAATCAAGATAGTGTAACTTTTAGGGAATATTCTATTGCACTAATACAATTGGAAGAATCCTATGGATTCGTTTTTAAATTGCATTAATGAGTATGAAGAAATAATTTTTTTTCCTATCCAAGTTTTATTCTACAAAAAATCTTCGATTTTTTTAGTTTGAAAACTTTTTGCAGCCAGACCAAAAGTGCAATCCAAAAATCGATCCGCAGGTTTATAGTCATTGCAATGAAGATAATACATGCAAATTTTGAAAGCAATGTCATAAGATTTGTGATGCATGTAACATTTTGAATGCCTGAAGAAGTGAAACAGAGAAAAAAAGCAATTTTTTAAAATAATGTATTGCCAGCTGATTTCCACCGAGCAGCTAATAATCTCAAAGAAATTTCTTATTTTCTCCTACTTTTGGATTTTGGCTTACGCCACCGAGAACTTATTGTATGCATTTTACCACAGAACAGCACCAAACAATAGTAGAAAATACTCGCACACCTCAACACAATCAAACTCGAAAACAACTTGTTTGTAAACAAACAAGATTTGCACATGGTATGTACGGAAATAGTCATAAATAATGTTGAAACTAATAAATATTTCTTTAATAAGTAATCATTATCTTTGAAAATAGGTATAAAAATATACTCAATGTATTATACAAGGCCACAACACCACCTGTAATTTCCATTCAGTTTTTTCAAACTTTTGTATTTCTTGTATAGTTTACGTAGTAAAAGTGCCTACTTCCTCCACTAGAAAGCAGCACAATGCAGACGGACAGATGTAGGAGGCCTTTTCGAATTATTCCTATGAAATGACACTGAGAAATCTGCTTGAATACACCGCTAATGTGCGCTGATCATGAGTTGAACGAAAGTGGGCGTTTAAAGGACTGCAGGCCAGGCATTTAAAAGCTACGCTAGAGCCTTAAAAATGGCGGAATTTGGATAAAAACACTGCTATCTTCTCCGCAGGGGTTAGGGGTGTATTAATATGGAAAAAACCGAAAATCAATATTTTTCATATATTTTGCCAAAATTTCAGTCCCAGTGTCCCTTAAGTGCGGCCAGTATCCAGTATTCGGGTGATAGAAAGTTCGAACCCCACTGTCGGCAGCCCTGAAGATGTTTTTCCGCGGTTTACCATTTTCACACCAGGCAAATGCTGGGTCTGTACCTTAATTAAGGCCTGGGCCGCTCCTTCCCACTCTTAGCCGTTCCCTCTCCCATCGTCGCCATAAGACCTATCTGTGTCGGTGCGACGTAAAGCAACTAGCAAAAAAAAAAAATGAAAAATGCAAATATTGTGAGAAGTATTTTAATTTGCTCTTAGTATGTTGTTCTTACAGGCATTCTTTACACAAATCACCAATCACTTTTCAAAATGGTAACCTTTGGCACTGATACAGGCTCTGAGTCTTTGTGGCCACTCGTCTGCGGTGGAAAGGAGGACATCCAGGGGGAAATCCACCGCTGCTGACAATAAGGAACGCTTTAAACTTCCAATGGCGGGGTGTCTCTTCTTGCAGACGATTCCCTCAGGCACTGACTACAGACGGTAGTCCAAAGGGTGTAGGTCCGGACTGCTACTGGGCCAATTTTCAGTTGAAATGAAGTCAAGGACATGACGCTGAAGCCACCCTTGAATTGACCTAGCCTTGTGGGCTGGGGCAGAATCCTGCTGGAAAGTCCAGGGTTGGTTTTGAAACAATGTGCCACTTAAGTTCTTCACAATAGGCTCCAAAACGGTGCTCTCGTACACTCTGGCGCTGGTTTTAACATGTTTTATGCAGAAATGCAGCTGGGTGGTGCCAGAAGAACTCTCCCCCCACCAGACCATCACAGAGGAGGGATGATGGGCCCTTTGGACTTTCGGAACCTTTTTACTGGCTTCCCGAGATGATGGTGCATAAACCCTGTCGTTTTGCACATTGAAAGATTCTTCAACAGTGAATACCTTTTCGTCAGTGAAGAGGATGTTTCAATGACCATTTTGTGAGTAATGCTGCACGAGACGTCGACATTTAAGCATTCTCAGCTTCTTTAGGCATCGTCAAGGTATGTCCTGTTCGTCGGCGATAAGCCCATAGTCCAAGTTCTTCTGACAGAAGCCTTGACATTGACCTTTTTGAAATGTTCCTTTCATGGGCTATGATAGCCTGCTTCCGCACCGCATTTTTCCGAATACGAGCCGCCTCTGCCTTTTTTGCACTGGAGTCCTGACACTGCGTGGGCGACCCTCCCTTGGACGATCCTTTACAGTCCCAGTTGCAGTGAATCGCTCATTGGTTGGGTACACAAACATCCAACTGAATTTCAGATTTTTGCAGTCGTAAAAATGTTACTTGGAGATTTTCCAACTTTATGTAATGCTATTACTGCAACACGATTTTCATAATCACCTCATTCCATGTTGAAACCTGGAGCTAGATGGTTCCTCTTTCACAGACAAGTTAACAATGATTCAAGGTTAACGTGTATACACTGGTAGTTCTTTACCTGCCAAACCGGTTGTGGTGTGTGTCAAAAGTTTGTAACAATATTTATGGTTATAGGTACAGGTGCACACCAAGATTCCAATGAATACTATAGACAGAAATAAGCAAGAGTCTCTTGCATGCTCTCTACTTTTGTACAACAGAGTACAAGCTGCAAAATTGTCTGTATAAAAGAGATTACTGGTTTTCGTTACCTGGCACAATCGTGGGCTCCAATCTTTAAACCATCTATGATGCACCCTGTGTAGTATTGAGGGGTTAGTCTGACCTTTTAAAAATTACTTTTTGTTTGTTTGCAATCTTCTTCCTTTTCCACCTGTGAGGTTGTGCGTGCGAACTGCGTTGCACATGTGTATGGACTTCTTGACTGTAATGTCAGTGTTGAGGCCTTCATCTCAGAGGATCCTGGGTTCGATTCCTGGCTGGGTCGAGGATTTTAATCGTGCTAGGTTAATTCCTCTGGCTCAGGGACTGAGTGCTGTGTTTGTCCCAGCCCATGCTCTCCTCTCCTCTTCATCTTCAGACAACACACCACGCTACCAACCACCACAGAAACATGAAATAATGAATACATCCCTCTGTATACGATTGGTGTCAGGAAAAGTGTTGTTTGCAATAACTTTTTTTTCTTTGCGTTTAGGCCATCTGTGGACCACGGTGCTTGTGTTCTAGCTGTGTTTTTGCCATCGTCTGCCCCTTTTGACGTACTGGATTGTGTTCTTAGCGGCCTCTTGAGCCTTCCTGTTGGCCCGGTATTCCTTCATTTTCTCACTGAATTCTTTCCTCCGCTCCTCTGACCAATTCCCGGCTCCTTTGTGGCTAGCTGATGTAAGGGATGTTAGGAAAGGTTTAGTTTTGACCATTAAACAGTATGCATTCCTGTCAGTAATGGCGGCTTGATTAATATTAAGCTCTGCAAGATCTTTGTCCACTTGTTTGGTCCAGGGGAATCCAGTAGCTTTGCCTTTGTTAGCAACCTTGAAGATCTTATGGGAGGATTCGTTCTGTATAGGTGTCTATAGAAAGTCAGACGTTTTCTTCTGATGGCATCTATGAGGTTTTCTTGATGCTGGTAGAGCTCATTGTTGGGTTTGTACCATTGTCTTTCATCTAGTAGGATCCTTGGCCCTATTATTCTTCTCAGGAATTTCCATTCTTGCTCTTCCAGGGCTCTCAGTGGGGTCTTTTTAGTTAGGGATAGGCATTCTGCTGCGTAGAGGACTGATGGTCTGACTACTGCATTATAGTATCTCAGTTTTGCATTCTTTGATAAATGCTTTGAAGCATACAGTTTTTTCCCCAGGCATGGTAGGCCTTGTCTAATTTATTTTCCTTTGTTCAAGAGCCATCGTTTCACTTAGGTCCTTCGATATCCACTCTCCGAGGTACTTCACATTTTTAGCTCTCTTGACATGCTTTGTATCACTGACTCCCATTGTTGTAGGGGCATCTTTGATGTTGGTGATAAACTCGGTCTTTCCAATGTTGATCATGAGACCCCCTTTAGCTGCTATAGAGTGCAGTGTTTGAAGATGCATAGTGGCCTCATGCATGTCGTTTGCTAATAA
Source organism: Anabrus simplex (assembly GCF_040414725.1). NCBI lineage: Eukaryota > Metazoa > Arthropoda > Insecta > Orthoptera > Tettigoniidae > Anabrus > Anabrus simplex. The sequence goes on from NC_090265.1 coordinate 1,055,431,056, forward strand.
AGTAAGGTCATCAGCAAAGGCCAGGCATGGAATCCTCAAGTTGTCTGCTTTAAACCCCATCCTTAATCTGGTGTTCTCAGGTAATGACCTGGTTCATTCTCTTATGATATTTTCCAGGACACAGTTAAATAATATGCATGAGATACCATATTTTATAATTATGTTTTCAAGATATCTACCTATTAAGCTTTGTGAGGGTAGCAAGAATTATGACTAAATCTGCAGATTTATTGTATTTTATTTTTTCCAGTGTTTATGAAATTGTAAATATTTTGTATTTCTTTTTTTTCTTTTTTTTCTTTTTGTAGATCCCTGCCACCACCACTCGCATTTTACTGAACCATTTCAAATGGGACAAAGAAAAACTGATGGAAAGGTTCTACGATGGAGATCAGGATCAGTTATTTTCTGAAGCTCGTGTTATCAATCCTTTTAGAAAGCCAGCTGTTATAAACAGACCGAAGGTAAAGGTAATGTCACACGTAGTGTATGCATAGGCTGTTGGCCTGTAGTCTGTAGTTTTCTGTGAATTTATTGACTTAGAAGTAGTAAGGAAATTTGGAGATGTTATACAGTAATTTCTTTAAAGGCTGATATTCTGTATTTTTATGTGGTTGTGTGGTGAAATGACCAATATGGAGAATGTTGTTTTGATAGAATCTTTCAACATGCATCTAAAGATGTAAAATACTGTATTTGGGCTTACTGTGAGATCTGTCTCACACTGCTGTACATTTTATCAAAGAGTCAGGGCAGTTATGAAATTTATTAATTTAATACAAAGGTTCGGTCTTTTCTTAGCTTTTGGCAGTAGCAACATTTAGACCACGGCACGGCTGACACAATGGTACTGGATCACTAGCTGGTATAACGCGCGCCTTTCCTCCCCAGTACATCATGGCAATTCACATTTTTGGAAGCTCTTTCTAGTGAAACTATGAGTGTAAAATGTACCTGGCATTACATGTGATGTTCAAAATGCTGTCCCTTAGCTGCCAAACATGCCCGGTGGTACCTCATATGCAAGTTTGCAAACACTCGGTGAATCTCAGCCTGTGTAATGTTCGAGATAACTTGTGCAATGTTCTCTTGTAGTTTTATCTTGTGTGAGGGTTGTTCACATACACTTTTTCCTCCAAACTCCAAACTTAGCAAACTTCCCGTATTATCTCCATAGAAATCAAAAAAGTAAATTTCCACCGTTTTGAAACCTTATATTTCCTTTAAGCAAATTAACTGTAGTACATGTTTCGTTCCTTGAGAACATCTTCAGCTACATTACTTTGCATAGGTGAAATTACAAAGAAATTTTCTTCTTCTCAAAAAACATCTTAAAAAGTACCTTGTTATGCTTAAGAACAATATTAATTTAAGAAAGATTAAAATCGTTGAAATACGTGAGGAGGGTTCAGTGGGGTAGGGAAATGGGAAGGGAAAACGGATCTACTTATGTTCCAACCTAATTTAAAAATTCTGTTCACTTGAGCAGATGTTTAAAAAAAATGTTAGTATCCAGCACTTTTGTTCACCTGTGATGTATATATTTCCTAGTTGTTTATTACTTTAAAAAGTTTTTGAAAAGTTTTTTTTTTTTTTTCAACGTGCCATTAAATCGACCGACACGAGACTGACGTATTTGAGCACCTTCAAGTACCACTGGACTGAGCCAGGATTGGACCTGCCCGGTTGGGGTCACGAGGCCAGTGCCTCAACCGTCTGAGCCACTCAGCCCAGCATATATTGTTTCACGGAAAAAAGGTAGACCCTATAATTCTGTGAGCTCTTATTGCGCACCAAACTCCTATGTTTACATCGTGAAGTAACAAGTGAGTTGGCCGCGCGGTGAGGGTCGTGCCGCTGTGAGCATGCATTTGGGAGATGGTGGGTTTGAACCCCACTGTAGGCAGCCCTGAAAATGGTTTTCCATGGATTCCCATTTTCACACCAGGCAAATGCTGGAGCTGTTCCTTAATTAAGACCTTGGCTGCTTCCTTCCCACTCCTAAAAAAATTTTAAAACCTTGAAAGTTGACGAACATACAGCTGATGTGGATTGTTTGCACTCCAGTAGCGAATGTTTTGACTATTTACATAAGCCACTTAAGTGCATCCATGCCTCATCACTAAAAAGTGCTATTTCTGGGTCGACATACCCATCATGAACTGACTGAAGCAAACAGTTACAGTACTGGACCCTAGTGAAACTGTTCGATCCTATTAACTGTTGGGCAGTGGATGAATTTGTACGATTTGGCTTTCAACAGTTTTGTTGCTTTGTGGGCTTTACAGCGAGATGTGACAGATTTTGTTGAGGTTCTTACTGAGAGAGCTGCTATTTCATCTAGCACTTCCTCTGTTAAAACATTTTGTTTTATGCATGTTTTCTTATTAAAAATGGACCTGGTGGTGCTATACTTCTTCACTAAATTATGTACTGTATTCCTATGGGGAGGAAGGATGCCAGGAAATTTGGAAATGAATCTAAAGCGGCACACACTAAGTGAAGAATGCTTTGCATAACACAACACGAATACATGCTGTTCTACTATATTCATCACTCATTAAACACACATACGGAAACTATGTTCAATGAAAGCTAACACATTGAATACACTACCAACACCATAGATGTTACATTAAACTATTGCGGTGAAGTCTCGGGACTTATCATTACTGCGTTACATTACTTCAGCCATACACAAAGCAATATATATCTTGACAAATGAGTCGCTCGTCCGTGCTATAGTGTTCCACATAGCTCCCAAGATGCTCGCCAAAAACTAAAAAAGGGCGCTGTGTAATGCAGAATAACATCCCACAGTTCTGTAACAAGAGTGATAGTGGCTGCAAATGTCTCAACATACATGAAAGTTTCCAAATAAATCTGTGTGAAAGCACTGCCATTGTATTATCAATCATGTAGGAGCACAGATTCCAGCATACAATACTTGGATTATCTTTCAGTGCCAAATTCCACATTTTGTATAAGAAACAACTTTGGAGCCGATGTTATGCTCCTTTAATAAACAACAAGCATCTTCATCATCAAGAAACACCTTTCTTGTGAATTAGGTAGGAATAAGGAGGGCCTAGTATGGTTTTAAAACCAAATATCAAGTATCATGGAATCAGTTGAAACTGAGAGGACCAAGCGCGATAGCTGCAGTCACTTAAGTGTATCCAGTATTCCGGAGATAGTGGGTTCGAGCCCCACTGTCGGCAGCCCTGAGGATGGTTTTCCGTGGTTTCCCATTTTCACACCAGGTAAATGCTGGGGCTGGACATTAATTAAGGCCACAGCTGCTTCCTTCCCAGTCCTAGCCCTTTCCTGTCCCGTCGTCACCATAAGACCTATCTGTGTCGAAGCGACCTAAAGCCAATAGCAAAAAAGAGAAAAGAAACTGGGAGGAAGTCTCATCTCTGCCCATCACCGTTCCTAGTATACGTTTATCTTATACCCTTCCATCTGTAAGTCTCCGATCTGATTGATATTTGGTATGACGACTTCAGTAGGAATGCTTTATTCGGCCATATCAAAATTAGATGCCTATTCTTATATTTAGCACCTGTTTTGGGGTGTCAAAGATTTCTCATTTAAGCACCACATAGACAGGAGTGAGTGACAGCAAGCAGGTAGAGGCAGCACAGCTGGCCAGTTTGTGTGTCACGCTCTCCCTCTTTCTCTCTTGCACAAAATTACTACCCCAATCCTACCTGCTTTCGGCTGCTCACTCCTGTCTACGTGGTGCTTAAATGAGCAAATTTCGACAACCCAAAACAGGTGTTAAATACACGACTAGCATCTAATTTTGATATGGCTGAAAAAAGAATTCCTACTGAAGTCATTGTACTCAATCTCAATCAGATTGGAGACTCAGTTGGAATAGTTTCCACGCTGGTGCCATTAAAAGCATCACTTTCTGATAATAAATCACCAAACAATAAGAGACCAATCCCAATCCATCTCACTCCAATAAAATACTAATCAATCTATTAATCAATACTGATCTGCATTTAGGGCAGTCGCCCAGGTAGCAGATTCCTTATCTGTTGTTTTCCTAGCAGTTTCTTAAACGATTTCAAAGAAGTTATTCCAATCCCTAACTCCCCTTCGTATAAAAGAATATTTGCCCCAATTTGTCCTCTTGACTTCCAACTTTGCCGGGCTGAGTGGCTCAGACGGTTGAGGCGCTGGCCTTCTGACCCCAACTTGGCATCCCCCTGTGGGTGGGGGCAGTAGAATAACACCCACGGTATCCCCTGCCTGTCGTAAGAGGCGACTAATAGGGGCCTCAGGGGCTCTGAACTTTGGAGCGTGGGTTAGCGACCACGGTGCCCTCAGCTGAGTCCTGACATTGCTTCCACTTACTTGTGCCAGGCTCCTCACTTTCATCTATCCTATCCGACCGCCCTTGGTCAACAATTGTTCTTTTCTGACCCCGACGCTATTAGGTTTGCGAGGGCTAGGGAGCCTTTCATTTTCAAGCCCTTCGTGGCCCTTGTCTTCCTTTGGCCGATACCTTCATTTTTTGAAGTGTCAGGCCCCTTCCATTGTTTCTCTCTGATTAGTGTTATATAGAGGATGGTTGCCCAGTTGTACTTCCTCTTAAAACAATCACCACCACCACCACCCCAACTTGGCAGATTTGATCCTGGCTCTGTCCGTTGGTATTTGAAGGTGCTCAAATACTTCAGCCTCGTGTCGGTAGATTTACTGGCACTCAAAAGAACTCCTGTGGGACTAAATTCCGGCACCTCGGCATCTCCAAAAACTGTAAAAGAGAAGTTTCTGGGACGTGAAGTAAATAACATTATTATTATTATTATTATTATTATTATTATTATTATTATTATTATTATTATTATTATTATTATTATTATTATTATTGAATTCCAAATTTATCTTCATACTGTGAGCTTTCCTACTTTTAAAGACACCACTCAAACTTATTCTTCTACTAATGTCATTCCACGCCATCTCTCCGCTGAGAGCTGGGAATATACCACTTACACATTAAAATTCTCATGTTGGGTCCGTATTGAAATGTACGTAAATACAAAGTATGATACATTTTATAATTAGATAATAAGATTTAATTCTTAATTTACTAGATCTCTTTGTATTGAAAATTAACAAACTTTGTATTTACATGCCATGCTCGCCTTCTCCCAATTCTTCCTAGCCCAAACTTTGCAACATTTTTGTAACGCTACTCTTTTGTCGGAAATCACCCGGAACAAATCGAGCTGCTTTTCTTTGGATTTTTTCCAGTTCTTGAATCAGGTAATCCTAATTAAAATAAAAATCTTTAAGGTTCCACGTTGTTCAATACAAATACACTGTTGTTAGATGACTTTTTACAACATATATTTTATTGCAGTACTAGTTTCGGCGCTCTATTAAGGCACCATCATCAGCTGCGCAATAAGTAGAGAATACTTGAAGATACATCAATACAAAACAACATACTGATATACTTAACTCCTTAATTTCTATCTAATGGTAAGTTTAAAACTCTAAGTTACAAGCAAGATAACCCTTGTGAGTCGAAATTGTAAGATGAAGTTCCTCACGTTTAATCAGGTAATCCTGTTGAGGGTCCCATACACTGGAACCATACTCTAGTTGGGGTCTTACCGGAGCCTTACATGCCTTCTCCTTTACATCCTTACTACAACCCCTGAACACCCTCATAACCATGTGCAGAGATCTGTAGCCTTTATTTACAATCTAATTTATGTGATTACCCCAATGAAGATCTTTCCTTATATTAACACCTAGATACTTACAATGATCGCCAAAAGGAATTTTCACCCCATCAACGCAGTAATTAAAACTGAGAGGACTTTTTCCTATTTGTGAAACTCTCAACCTGACTTTTAACCTCGTTTATCATCATACCATTGCCCACCGTCCATCTCGCAATACTATAGAGGTCACGTTGCAGTTGCTCACAATCTATTAACTTATCTATTACTCTATACAGAATAACATCAACTGCAAAAAACCTTACCTCTGATTCCACTTGTTTACTCATATCATTTATATATATATAAGAAAACATAAAGGTCCGATAATACTGCCTTGAGGAATTCCCCTCTTAATTATTACAGGGTCAGATAAAGCTTCGCCTACTCTAATTCCCTGAGATCTATTTTCTAGAAATATAGCAACCCATTCAGTCACTCCTTTGTCTAGTCCAATTGCACTCATTTTTGCCAGTAGTCTCCCATGATCCATCCTATCAAATCCTTTAGACAGGTCAATCGTGATACCTTCCATTTGACCTCCTGAATCCAAGATATGTGCCATATCTTGCTGGAATCCTACAAGTTGAGCTTCAGTGGAATAACATTTCCTAAAACCTAACTGCCTTCTATTGAACCAGTTATTAATTTAGCAAACATGTCTAATATAATCAGAAAGAATGCCTTCCCAAAGCTTACATACAATGCATGTCAAACTTACTGGCCTGTAATTTTCAGCTTTATGTCTATCACCCTTTCCTTTATACACAGGGGCTACTATAGCAACTCTCCATTCATTTGTTATAGCTCCTTCAACCAAACAATAATCAGATAAGTACTTCAGCTATGGTACAATATCCTAACCCATTGTCTTTAGTATATCCCCAGAAATCTGATCAATTCCAGTCGCTTTTCTAGTTTTCAACTTTTGTATCTTACTGTAAATGTCATTGTTATCATATATAAATGTTAATACTTCTTTAGCATTAGTCTCCTCTGTCTGGACATTATCCTTGTAACCAACAATATTTACATACTGCTGACTGAATACTTCTGCGTTTTCAAGATCCTCACATACACACTCCGCTTGTTCATTAATTATTCCTGGCATGTCCTTCTTGGAACCTGTTTCTGCATTAAAATACCTATACATACCTTTCCATTTTTCACTGAAATTTGTATGAATGCCAATTAAGCTTGCCATCATGTTATCCTTAGCTGCCTTGTTTGCTAGATTCAATTTCCTAGTAAGTTCCTTTAAATTTTTCCTTTTCTAACAGTATTTCTTTCCAATCTGCACCTCCTTAGTCTATTTCTCTATTATAATAAGGTGTGCTGGGCTGAGTGGCTGCGACGGTTAAGGCGCTGGCCTTCTGACCCCAACTTGGCAGGTTCGATCCTGGCTCAGTCCGGTGGTATTTGAAGGTGCTCAAATACGTCAGCCTCATGTCGGTAGATTTACTGGCACGTAAAAGAACTCCTGCGGGACTAAATTCTGGCACCTCGGCGTCTCCAAAAACCGTAAAAGAGTAGTTAGTGGGACGTAAAATAAATAACATTATTATTATAATAAGGTGGGTCTTTACCATTCTTTACCACCTTTAAAGGTACAAACCTGTTTTCACATTCCTCAACAATTGCTTTAAACCCATCCCAGAGTCTGTTTACATTTTTATTTACCGTTTTCCACCGGTCATAGTTACTTTTTAGAAACTGCCTCATGCCTGCCTTATCAGCCATATGGTACTACTAATAGTCCTACTTTAAGATCTTCCTTTCTATCACATTTATTTTTTAACTACGACAAAAACAGCTTCATGATTACTAATACCCTGAATTACTTCGTTTTCTCTATAGAGCTCATCTGGTTTTACCAGCACCAAATCCAGGATATTTTTCCCTCTAGTAGGTTCCATCACATTCTTATTTGCCATTTGTTGGTCATGCTTCCTGTTGTTCACATTTCCTTCCCAATTGACATTTGGTAAATTCAGATCTCCCGCTACAATTACATTCCATTCCATGTGGTTTCCCACATACCTTATCTTATCAAATAATTCTGAATCCGTGTCAGCGCTACCCTTTCCCGGTCTGTACACTCCAAATATATAGAGTTGCCTATTATCTTTAGAAACGAGCCTTACACCTAGAATTTCATGTTTTTCATCTTTAACTTTTTCGTAGTTTACAAATTATTCTTTCACCAGAATGAATACTCCCTCTCCCACCATTCCTATCCTTTCTCTACGATACACACTCCAGTTCCGTGAGAAAATTTCTGCATCCATTATATCACTTCTCAGCCATGATGCAACTCCTAATACAATATCTGATTTCCATTATCACCGCTCCCTAGGCCACCCCGTTTCCCTGAATGTACCTCCCTATTACCCTTCCAAACAAATTTCTTAACTTATACGTACCACTGCGGTTTAAGTGAAGGCCATCTGAGCGCAGATCCTTATCTTCTACCCACCCATTAGGATCTAGAAATTTCACTCCCAGTTTCCCACATACCCACTCCAGAGTCTCATTTAAATCCCCTATCACCCTCCAGTCAGTATCCCTCCTAGACAGAATTCTACTGATAACAATCTCCGCTTTCTTAAACTCCACCCATGCTGCATTTACCAGATCCTACACATCTCCAACAATGTTGGTACTTATATCAGCTTGCCTTACATTGTTGGTACCAACGTGGAACACTACCACCTTCTCCTTCCCCTCCTCCCTCTCTTCTACTTTTCTCAACATCTGCCTCAACCTAATTCCTGGTTAACACTCTACCTTGGTTCCCTTCCTTCCATACTTTTTCCCCACATGTCTAACGATGGAATCCCCCATGACCAGAGCCTCAACCTTATCCACCTCATTTGATCCCAGCCCCTCCTGGTCAGCCCTATCTTTCCTGATAGCTGCAGAGACTACCTCCTCCTCCCTTTTCTCCTTCCCATGACCCTGTTCCACCTGTCTTTTCCTATCCTCTACTCTACATTTCCCTTTCCTACCTTTTCCCTTCCTCCTACTTCCACACATCTCAGCAACAGTTCCTTGTTCCTCATCTTCCCTCTTTGTTCTACCTGGAGTGACTCGTGCCAATTTCACACAGACACCTGTCCTGAATTCTGATCCTGAATAGAGCCCTGAGCCTGCAATCTCCTTCCCCTTAGAACATTAGACTACCTGTCTTCTACAACCCCCCCCTTTCCTTCCCCTCCCTCTTGTACACCTACTGTAACCTGTACATTGTTTGAGAGAGGCCTATGTTCCTTCCTGTCATCTGTGAGAATCCTAATTATCTCCCTCAAACTCTCCAACTCCTCCCTCATACCTCCCAATGCCTCGCCACACCAACAGTTCCTACACTTGCACTCCTTAGCCATTCTTTATGGAAAAAATGAAAAGAAAAGGAAAAATAAAATAACTTATGTGCAAAAAAGAAATGAAAGGAGGGATATATTGTCTGGGATAGTACTCAAAGATCACACAACAATAAGGTAATTAATATACAACTAGACTACAATACTACTTAGTCGTACTCTATTTTTATCCTACTACACCCTAACAGGATAAAAACTGCTGTTAATTACTGAATACCGAAAGCAATACACAAGAATTAACACAATTCTAAACTGCAATTAAGCCTATCCTAATTAAAACAACAGAATTTTAGTAAGAGTTTCTTGGGATACCTCTACTATTGAAATAACAATAAATTAATTTATTAATTTGTCCACCTAATCAATACAATAAATAATGTCTTTGTTGAATTACATTGACATGTTAATTAAAAATGGTACATGTTTCGCCATATATATAGGCATCATCAGCCATGGGTTTAAACTTGAAAAAAAAAAAAAAAAAAACAGGCACCTGATTTACATATAAATAAGATAAAAATAATTTATAAAAAGCCTTGAATACACTTGAAAGAAAATTGACATGTGATAAATGACTAGTACAATGTTGGTTTTAAAGACAAAGTTATGAGTGAGAAGTTTAAAATTGGGGAAAGTATTTACGATAGTAACATTAGAAGACTATTAATATGAGTAAAATGAATAAACAGACAGTGTATTATTGACAAGTGGTAAAATTGCTGTAAAATGATGTTGACCGACTAGCGGTTGAAACTAGATAATAATGAAAATGACGATCGGACTCGTATTTTTAAAACATAATGTTGAATAAAATAAAGTTGAGAGATGGTCAATTGACCTGTGATTACGTAAGTTAAAAGTCAAGAGTCAATGGCATATGGTGATGTGGTTCACTTTGATGAAGAAGTACAAGGTTGTCGTTGAAGGTTAATATACAATGTTTGTATTGGACCTCTATATACCATCTCATTTGATATGATGTTAAAACTTTGTTGAGAATATTGGTTTGTTGACAAACTGGTCGAAGAGGCAATGTGTCAGTAGAATGTAGCTAACGTGTTGAATGTTGGATCAGAAGTAAAATCTGTAAAAGGAAACCAAAAGCGTGGTGTTAATTGTATGAAAGTATCGTAATAAAATTTTAGGTGGAAATCGTGTGCACTTACCACTTGACGATAACTTGTTATGTTATGAGCTAAAAGTTATTGACGACTGTTGAGCTCTTACTACGAGTGTTATAGCTATAGGTTTGAATTAGAGGGGAATCTGTTTGCTCAGGTGTGACTATGGGCTTGTTTGTAGTACTTGTAGGGGAGCTGCCATTGATGGGCAAGAAAGAAGAAAGTATATTGCTGCGCGTATTGTAGCGGTGGGATGCCGTTGGAGGGAGCGGTATTAGAGTGTGTGTAGCTATAAGTCTATTGGTTGTACTTGAATGGGCGGTACTAGCGGTTGGGGGAGGGGAGTGGAGTGTATTAGTTACAGAGGAGGTGGGAGTGCTTATTAATTTATGGTTGAAAATTTTTAAGAATATATTGGTGAGGGGAATTGATTCTTGTAATAGTAATAAAAGCTGTTCGTACAAGGTGCTTTTTTTTATCAATGATGTTGTTTAAATTCTTACCTTTGTTAAACTGCTGGTCGAGGAATATGAATAAATTCTCATATTCTGTCATGAGTTTACTTTTTCCATTCTTTTGAGGATATGGTCCCGTTCTATTGTAGTGAATTTATGCGTGTGATTTGATTTGATTTGATTTGATTTGATTTTAACGACGGTATTGTAATGCGGAAGATGTAGTAACATTTTTATTAGGTTGGTAAAAAGGTTACTGAAAATATAGTGAAATTTAGCGCGGTGGTATACGTGTTCCCTGGTGTTTTCGTTTGTTTAGCTCTGTTCCTTTTGAAATTGTATTACTAGAATCCAATATCAAACTCTTATTAAGCTATAATGTGGAAGTCCAGGTCAAAAACAGAATTAGGACTGAAATATACACATACGAAGAAATGTTAAAATTAATTAACAGTATAATGAAACTGAAACTGTTATAGAAAATAAAAAGACTGATAATGTAACCTGGACGCACAAGTTAAGATTCAGGTTATGTATCTTTTTTGTCTAGTACTATTTACGAGGTTGCGCGTGACGACAAAAGTAAATTTTATATTCGTAATTAATGCCACTGATGTAGCGTGGGATCATTAATTTTATTATTAATTCAATTTATTGTTTGCTCAGTGAATAAGTAGTTAGTTTCTTTCTTTTCAATACAATGTGAGAATAGCAACTGGCAAGCATTTATCTCAGTTTAGCGTAAATACTTTTGTAGCAAGTTATGAAGTAAAAGAAATATAACCTCCTTAACATCCTCATTCGACGGACGAATCGTCACGAACAACTTCGTATACCTATACTCCATATGTGAGTCGCGGATAGATTTGGAATAGAATCCACGCTTTTGACACGCATATTAATGATTAGGAAATGTGTATTATCACCTCTAGTACCCTACCGACTACCATGTACAAGTTTTAAAAATGTTAGACTATTGGGACTGGAACCCATGAAAAACTGCTTAGCAGCAAACTATGCTGCCCTAACGACCACGGCTACCCATGAAGCATACAGTTGACTGCTTGTGCGCTACTGATACACTCAGTAGCAACAACTTGCTAGCTTGGGAAATCTTTAAGAATTCTGTGATAGCTGGACGGAAAGCATGACATACTTTATAAATATATACATAAATTACATTGTAACAACTGAATTTCACACAGCATCATGCAGATGTAGATTTATTTTGATGGGTAGCCATCTTGATTCTTTACAGTAGCGTCCCCGATAAGAGCGAAGTCCCAGATAAGAGCGTTGACAGCCTTTCCAACTTCAGCATAGCTATACTCGAGAATATTTTCCCAGATTGCACATAAACGAAAATCGTAGTACGCGGTTTCAACCGAACTTCCAGATAAATGTCCAAACTGCCAAATAAATTTATACCGCGCTTTTATCTGGCTGTCGTAGTACAGGCCCTAAGTAAAATCAAAATTGATGAATGGTTAAAATTACTCAGTTTCATAGTAAACAACAATTACTTCACCTTCAATAAGAAAATATACAAACAGGGAAGTTTAGCGATGGGAGACCCGTTATCTGGAATATTAGCTGATATATACTTAGATAATCTCGAACACAGTAAAATAATTAATAACATCAACGGACTCTGTTTTTGGCATCGCTATGTCGATGATACCACAGCAATCATAGATAAACAAATCAACAACAGTGATAACTAGGGCCCGGATTTTTAGGTGGCATAAAATTTCATTTTAGGTTTTTTGTATTCTTAAAATAGGTTATTTTAGGTTTTGTCTCCAGGCAGCAATATTTTTTGGTTTTGGTACTTCTGTAAAATTTATTTATGTACTTATTTCACAAAAGTTTACATTGTCATATTCATAAAAAATACACAGAGAATACACTGTACTGTATCCTTTGTAAGTTATTTTTTGGCATTGCAGTAAATAACGTACATACCCAAATTGTCTGGCGTAAATGATTTCCTGTTGTCACGTAACACATTCTCATATGACGAAAAAGTTCTTTCAACGGAACACAACGTCATTGGAGCGTAGTACATAGATGCTAATGCATGAGGTTGTAGGGGTAATTTTCCTGAATAATTTTCTGCCTGTAATACTGAATTGATAACTTTCAAATCTTCAAAACCAGGATTGCGTTGAAGAATCTTCTGTAGCTTCGAAGAACATGCCACTCACAATGTCCCAGGTATTTCCCTTCTGGAAACATTGCCAATGATATCCAGGGAATCAGGTTGCACCTTCCAACTGGAGAACAGCTTCTGGTATAAAACAAAAATGTGTCTTAATATATGCTAGGGAAGCGACGAGGGTCGGGCACTCGAGCGATTTCTTGGCCTTTGCGATGCAGGAAGCTTCTGTTTCATCCAAAACATTTTAATTCCTTCTAGGTGCTCAGCATAGTAAATAGCAGCAGACAACCAAGTTCCCCAGCGGGTAAGTATCGGCTCAGGTGGAAGAGGTGTTGTTGGTAGTTTCTCTTCGAACAACTGTATACGTGTTGGGGCTTTGAGGAAAACTTTGACTGAAGAAACCACACTGTTGACGTCACTGAAGTTGCTTCTAATCTTCTCCGCAAGGTGGTGCGGGGCATTGGCCAAGCACGTAACGTGTAGCATGCTCGGGTAGAAGGACTGTAGAACCTGCCCTACCTTCAACATGTAAGCAGCACTGTCTGTCACTAACAAAAGCATCCCTCACAGAGCAGGCTATTGTGCTGTTGTTAGTTTGTTCTATTTCTTTACACAGAATTAGATGAGCGTTACCTGGTTCGTTTTGATCCAGCTTACCTACTACCACATTCACAATGAAGCGACCGCAACTGTCAGATGTTTCATCGACAGAACACCAAATATAGCGATCGCCTATATCTTCTCTTATTTCATCTAATGTCTTCTGGTAAACAGGATGCAAATAATTCTTCCTTAAAGTGGATTTATTAGGTATACTGCAGCCGCTGATGTCTCCTAAGAATGTTTTCATGGGCAGGTTACTTAGCACGTTACATGGGACGTTTGCAGACACCAACGCCTGACATAGGCGAAAGATAAAGTTATCTTCAGGCTTGCCAACTGTGGAAGAAATAAACGTTTGCTTACTGTTGCTGCTGGACTTATTTCTCTTCGCTACGCTAGCTATGTGAGCCGCTGCAGATTTATGCTGCTCAAGATGGGATTTCTGCTCACATTTAACCTGAAATGAAGAATCCAAAGTACTCTTCAGTAAGCGAGCTAGGGTATTGCAATGCAGGTTTTAGATAAGTTACGGGAAACTTACTTCTTTGGAGCATGCCTGATAGAAGACTACTCGACCGTCTGTAGTGAAGTGTCCATCTGTAGCAATCCATTTTCTCAATAAGTACGATTTAGGCATAGTTTTGCTATACAGCATTTACTGTTAGAAAATACTGCAGGAACCAGTCACCACACACTGGCGGCTATACTCTCTATGGACGACTGGAGGCGAAACTGTTTACGTTCCTCCTGACCTATCAGATGCATCAAAGAGCCACTAGATGTCACATATCTAGTGGGAAACATAGGATATGCTGCATTTAACGGTAGTAACGTCAACTATCTCCGTCCTACTGCTTGTAATTGGGCTGGAAATAATTTTACAATGCAGGGAAAATACCATTCTTTATTTGAAGAAGGTAAAACAGCTATTTAGGTAATTTTAGGTGTCAACCCCTCATTTAGGTTTTTTTAGGTGCAATGAAATTCACATATTCTGCTCCAGGAAGTGTGAAACGAACCAATATATAGAAATTTGTGAATTAAATAGCGAGGAAAAAAAATAGGTTAAAACCTAAAAATTCGGGCCCTAGTGATAACTTATCATTTCTTAACAATTTTTATAATAATATTAAATTCACTAAAGAAGATGAGATCAATAACTCTTTAAACTTCCTAGACATCACAACCACACGAGTATCAAACAAGTTTGACTTCCAAATATACAAAAAACCCACCTTTTCTCCAGCTACCATAAAAAATTATTCATTTCATCCCAACTCAAATAAAAAAGCCACTTGTCACAGTCTAATATATAGGGCATTAAAAATCCCTATGTCTTCTAGTTATTTAAAAAAAGAATTACAATTCATTAAAGAAATAGCTGAATTCAATGGATTTAATACTGATATTATTAATAAAATCAACAAAACTAAATTAAAACTAGCTACAAATTTAACTCCATTAAAACCCGTCAAACCAAAATACGCTAAATTCACGTTCACTAACCATAGTATACATCCAATTACCAATCCCTTAACGAAGTACGATGTAAAAATAGCCTATACTACAAAAAACACTAATTGTAACTTATTCTTTTATCATAACTCTATTAACATCACCAATAATCGTTATTCTGGATCAGGCGTATACAGATTAAAATGCTCTACATATAATTTTTCTTATGTTGGCCAAACTGGCCACAGCTTTTTAACAAGATACGTCAAACATTACAATACACTAAGACACAATAAATTCCCTGCAATGGCCAGTCACATGAGAGACACAGAGCATAAATTCACTACAATAGAACAGGACCATATCCTCAAAAGAATGGAAAAAAGTAAACTCATGACAGAATACGAGAATTTATTCATATTCCTCGACCAGCAGTTTAACAAAGATAAGAATTTAAACAATATCATTGATTAAAAAAGCCCCTTGTACGAACAGCTTTTATTACTATTACAAGAATCAGTTCCCTTCACCAATTTATTCTTTAAAATTTTCAACCTTAAATTAATGAGCACTCCCACCTCCTCTATAACTAATACGATCCCCTGCCTTCTTCCAAGCGCTAGTACCTCCCATTCAAGTACAACCAATAGACCTATAGCTACACCCACTCTAATACCGCTCCCTCCAATGGCATCCCACCGCTACAATACGCGCAGCAATATACTTTCTTCTTTCTCGCCCACCAATAGCGGCTCCCCTACAAGTACTACAAACAAGCCCATAGTCACACCTGCGCAAACAGATTCCCCTCCAATTCAAACCTACAGCTATAACACTCGTAAGAGCTCAACAGTCATCAATAACTTTTAGCTCATAACATGAGAAGTTACCCTCGCCATCGTCAGATGGTAAATGCACACGATTTCCACCTAAAATTTTATTACGATACTTTCATACAATTAACACCACGCTTTTGGTTTCCTTTTACAGATTTTACTTCTGATCCAACATTCAACTGACACATTGCCTCTTCGACCAGCTTGTCAACAAACCAATATTCTCAACAACGTTTTAACATCATATCAAATGAGATGGTATATAGAGGTCCAATACAAACATTGTATATTAACCTTCAACGACAACCTTGTACTTCTTCATCAAAGTGAACCACATCATCATATGCCATTGACTTTTGACTTTTAACTTACGTAATCACAGGTCACCTGACCATCTCTCAACTTTATTTTATTCAACATTGTGTTTTAAAAATATGATTGCGATCGTCATTTTCATTATCTAGTTCCAACCGCTAGTCGGTCAACATCATTTTACAGCAATTTTACCACTTGTCTATAATACACTGTCTGTTTATTCATTTTACTCATATTAATAGTCTTCTAATGATACTATTGTAAATACTTTCCCCAATTTTAAACTTCTCACTAATAACTTTGTCTTTAAACCAACATTGTACTAGTCATTTATCACATGTCAATTTTCTTTCAAGTCTCTTCAAGGCGTTTTATAAATTTGTTTTATCTTACTTATATGTACATCAAGTGCCTGTTTTTTTTTCAAGTTTAAAACCATGGCTAATGATGCCTATATGTAAGGCAAAACATGTACCATTTTTAATAAACATGTCAGTGTAATTCAACAAATAAAAGATTTATTGTATTGATTAGGTGGACAAATTAATAAATTAATTTATTGTTTGTATTTCAATCATCATCAGTACGGATCAAAAATGATATCACTTTTAATACCTCTACTATACCGGTACTACACAAATATTTTACAATAATAAAATAATCACGCTAAATTCTAATAAGATATTACTCGTATACTACTGTACAGTATACTACAGTAATTTTAAACTATGTTCATATGTATCCGAATTACAATACCGGTACCGTATGTCACTACTGAACACAAACAGAAATGAAAATTGCAAGTTTGAAATTTGCAAGAACTACTGTACTCGAAAGATTACCAAGAAAGCTAAATGCTTAGAAAGATTATTAGTACTATGCAGGCAAGATACGGTACTATCTAAATATACTGTATCTACACTACAATTCTCAGCTGAAATGTGGTTAACCGAGCTCGATAGCTGCAGTTGCTTAAGTGCGGCCAGTATCCAGTATTCGGGAGATAGTAGGTCCGAACCCCACTGTCGGCAGCCCTGAAAGTGGTTTTCCGTGGTTTCCCATTCTCACACCAGGCAAATGTTGGGGCTGTACCTTAATTAAGGCCAAGGCCGCTTCCTTTCCACTCCTAGCCCTTCCCTGTCCCATCGTCGCCATAAGACCTATCTGTGTCGGTGTGACGTAAAGCATCTAGCAAAAAAAAAAGAAAAGAAATGTGCTTATGTGATTTTTTACCGCTGGTGGATTACAATTATTTTCTCTACTACGTGGGACGGAGAATAAGTGTCCTTAAATGCTGCAAAATAAGAGTTTGAAATTTGTTCTAATAATCAAAAACATTATTGACAATACAAACATTAACAATAAAATAATAAACTGATTAATTGCCAGATCACAATATATGTATACACATGCTCCTCACTATGTATGAATTCTCCTGCCCATTGCATTGGTATTAACTGAATATGAGCAGTTTCCTTCACTGAAGTTTCCTGTAGCATCTTATTGTTTTATATTTAATATTTTACAAATATTTTAATGTCTTTCTTCCTTTTTCTCCTCGTAACATTATAGCCTCCTAGGAGAACATCAGCGACTGGCACTGAAGAATGCGAAATATGCTTTATGGTTCTTCCATCCTCGGTGAGTATTTTATGGTATTTTTAGAGAAATGTGTGTGTGGTTAAAGCATGGCTAGTAACTCACCAGTTCGATCTCCAATATTTAGATGATGACTGGCCTGGAGTGTGGGCATCGGTTCTGCACTCAATGCTGGGGAGAGTACCTCACTACCAAGATTATGGAAGAAGGTGTAGGCCAGACAATTGCATGTGCTGCTCATGGTTGTGACATCCTTGTGGATGATGCCACAGTCATGAGGCTTGTACGAGATTCTAAAGTGAAACTCAAGTACCAGCACCTAATCACCAACAGTTTTGTTGAGGTAAGTAACTGAATCAACTTCAGTTTAATTTTCTGAATATCTTACCTGGTTTCAGTATGCTATTCTGTTGTATCTATATAACAAGAAATTTTTAATATTGACGAGTTTGAGGTCTGTAATGATTATGTAAAATGTATAGGAATTGTGAGAATAGGTATCAAAATTAAGGATAACAAAAGACTTCGTTGAAGTATTACTACTAAACAAGTAATGAAATGAACCAAACAAGTGTCAAGTCAAGGCACATAAAGAAAGAGAAACTGTAATAGGATTAAGACAATAACAGTTACCGTATTTACGCGAATAATCCCTGCACCCTAACTTTAGGAAGGCTGATTTTTAAAAAAATGCTAACATTGACGCAAATAAAACCCGCACCCCAATTTCGTGCCTCAATTTTTTTAAAAAAGATTATGCAGGTATTATTTGCGTATATACAGTAATATAGGAAGAGGGAACGACAGAAACAGGAGACAAGGACAGACACAAACTTACTTCTTGAGGTGGTGATTGTTCTTGTTTTTTTTGGCTGAATCCAGAGAATAGTCCACCCAAGTAGGAAAAAAGGTCAAGTGTAAAATGAAACTTAAAAATTTGTTTTTATGATTGTTAAAAATAATTTTATGAATTTTATGATATGTATTTATTTATTGACAGTTTTCAATTTTTAACTGTGTGATTAATTAAACCTTTATTTACCGGGGCGATTTGGCTGTGCGGTTAGGGGTGCGCAGCTGTGAGCTTGCATTCGGGTGATATTGGGTTCAAACCCCACTGTTGGCAGCCCTGAATATGGTTTTCTGTAGTTTCCCATATTCACAACAGACAAATGCATGGGCTGTACCTTAATTAAGGCCGAGGATGCTTCCTTCCCACTTGTAGCCCTTTCTTGTACCATCATCGCCATAAGGCCTATCTGTGTCGGTGCGACGTAAAGTCAATTGTTAAAAAAACTTTATTTACCCCTTGTAGGTGGGGGACGCAAACGAAGAATACACCCATGGTATCCCCTGCCTGTCGTAAGAGACGACCAAGGGGCGATTGTATTAGAACCATGAAACTACTTGTGATTAGTGACATCAGGCGGGGAACACCGTATGTCACCTTTACTTGCGAGTAGTACCACTATGTTAGGTACACAATAGGTTTGTGATTAGTAGTAACAGAAGGTGAGTCTGTGTGGGTTTTCCAATAACTGTGATTAGTACCATTGTGAGGAACAACACGGGTCTGGGCGTTGCCTGTGATTAGTAGGACTATAACAGCAACACCGTGGGTCTGCATTGCCTGTTATTAGTACCCACTATATGAGGAACACCACGGGAATACCGGTGCCCATGGTTAGTCCACCTAGGTGAGGAACACCATGGGTTTGCGTTGCCTATGAGTGGCGCCATTATGTGAGAAACACCATAGGTCTGCGTTACCTGTGCCAAGTGTTGTACAATACTTGTGAGTAGTACCAGGATGTGTGGAACACCATGAATCTACACTACTTTTGATTAGTACCACAACGTGACAAATACCATAGTTCTACTTTACTAGCGATAAGTACCTTTATGAGGGGCCATTGACTAGGATTTTGAATCCCTTTAAACAACAAGCATCCTTGATTCAGGATTGTGCTTCAGAAGCAGTTCCTTGGTCAAAAATACTATTGTTTATAATAGTTTTTGGGTTGGATCCTCTGATTGTCATAAATTCATATCCATCCCTTCATTCATCATCATCACATTTTTTATTCTGGTCATTGGATGATTTTGCACTTTTAAATTGTTATTGCATTTCATACCATCAGGGAGCAATGACCTAGATATTAGGCCCC
This sequence comes from Anabrus simplex, assembly GCF_040414725.1. Classification (NCBI taxonomy): domain Eukaryota; kingdom Metazoa; phylum Arthropoda; class Insecta; order Orthoptera; family Tettigoniidae; genus Anabrus; species Anabrus simplex. The sequence continues at coordinate 1,055,450,896 of NC_090265.1, forward strand.
TTTAAACAACAAGCATCATCATCATCATCATCATCATCAAACCTTTATTTACAGTCTAAATTAATTTGAAATATCTCGATGGTTTTAGGGTTTACTGTTCATTATGATGAAAAGTTGTGAAAATACTGATGGTAAATGTTAATTCTACTGGTCTTTCTCTTTGCAGTAAAGTACTTAATTTATGTTATTAACAGTTTCTATAAGGTTTAATAAGGTGACAAATTTATTGCTTTCAGGCATGTAAACATGCAACGGGAAAAGTACAAAAGTTTCTGTAGACGAAAAGTGCTTGCCTCAGTTTGAATAAAATTTGCTATGCAAAGCCAATGCTGAGCTCCTTTCAAGCTGCTCTATCAAACGTGCAAAATTTCAAATGGATTTTTACGAAGTTGACAGTAAAATGCATTCCACGTGATTTTTTAATTTTTTTCTATTTGAGCCTGTATTGTCGTTAAGTATTAACTTGCGAAATCCTTACATCAAATGTTCCACCTTTACAATACCATACATGGTCTTTATTGATAAGACTACATTAAAATATATTAATGAGACATGTTTCGTCCTACTTTCAAGATCCTCACAAACAAAAACCATTAAAAATATAGTAAGGGCACAATAAAACCATCAGATAAAACTTCTCTACATCTTGTTGCAGTGCGACGTGTTGGCGTCTTCTCAATAAAACTGTGGTAATATATTGGATGAATCTTCAGACTGACACGAAAATGAATATAATGTTAAACACAACGTCCAAATGTTGCAGAGGTTAATTTATCACTGTGTCCGTGGATTGCACAGATTAAATGCAATGTGAGTGAGTTTATAAAATGTATTAATCATGCTGATAACACAACATTGTAAAAATATTGCACACATTATTGATTGTATACATAGACCGTGCAGAAAAAAAAAAAAAAAAGAAAAGGCATATGGCTTTTAGTGCCGGGAGTGTCCGAGGACATGTTGCTCACAAGTGCAGGTCTTTTTATTTGACGTCCGTAGGTGGCCTGCGCTTCGTGATGAGGATAAAGAATTGATTATTTCTTCGATAAGTATATTCCTCCGAGATATCATTCAGATTATGTGCCGGGTTACATTTTTTATCAATATTTATAAAAGTATTGTCAAAAATATTCAATAGATTGCCTTTTTTGCTTAGGGCCAGTTCTACGACCTACTGGTAAAGTAGCGCTTAACTTGCCCTCCGTGTAAAAGTATATTTCCGTTCAACCACTCCCAGGTAGCGCTATCGGCAGCATAAGTCATAGTTAACTTGCGCGTAATTTATCGGCCACTCCGAGGGCCTGATGAGACTTTACCTAATAATACAGATGTTGATTCCCAAAGGGAATTTAAAATATTTGTCCCGAATGAGTAAATTTATAATACCAATATAATGGTCCGTTATTGGACATTATAAATTTTCCAGCTAACTCATTCTTGGTTGCCTGCGTTTCGCCCTCGTGTGCTTAGTTAGGCTCATCAGTTGGGACTTAGCACACCACCCAAGACGCAAGGCTAGTGCATACCGTGGAGGCCACTGCATAAGCTACTTGAAGCCACCAGCAGTGCCAATGCACTATGAGAGCTATGTCTCATTTCCAAAATTTGATGCCTGCCTGGCCATCAGATAATACAGATGTTGGTATTATAAATTTACTCATTCGGGACAAATATTTTAAATTCCCTTTGGGAATCAACATCTGTATTATCTGATGGCCAGGCAGGCATCAAATTTTGGAAATGAGACATAGCTCTCATAGTGCATTGGCACTGCTGGTGGCTTCAAGTAGCCTATGCAGTGGCCTCCACGGTATGCACTAGCCTTGCGTCTTGGGTGGTGTGCTAAGTCCCAACTGATGACCCTAACTTAGCACACGAGGGCGAAACACAGGCAACCAAGAATGAGTTAGCTGGAAAATTTATAAAGTCCAATAACGGACCATTATATTGGTATTATAAGACTTTACCTGCCGGGCAAGTTTTGAGAGCTTAACATTATTAGCTGACATACAACTTAAATTAGCTTAGTGTACTGAAAAAAGCATGATACTATAACAGTGATCGATATTGTATTGTAGGATTTTGAACATTAATGCTTCCCTTGAGTTGCAACGGTCAGGCCAGCCTCTCGCATTGGTAGCGCGGGGAACTCATTTTATACGTCAAGCTTTTGCAAAGAAACTCTAAAAGGATATAAAATCAAAACCTATTTGGAAATCATTTCAAATAGGCTTTAATTTTCTACTTTTTCAGTTTTCAGACATCAGGTATAACTTAGTGTATGTATACCAATTACCCCAAGCTTTCTCGTAGCGTAGTGGCTAACGCACTCACTTCATAATGCGAGGTATGCAGGTTCGAGTCTTCATTATGACGAATCTTTTCTATTTTCATTATTAGCATTGTATTAATCTGTATGCCTCTTTTCATACGTTCGTTTGTTAATTGTATATTTTGTTGAAATGTTTAATCACAATATTACGTATACTAGGAAAATGCTTTATATGCGTGCTACTTATAGAAAGTGATATTATGATTAATATAGCATATAGGACTGTCGCCCAGGCAGCAGATTCCCTATCAGTTGTTTACATTGTCTTCTTGTAAATGATTTTGAAGAAATCGGAAACTATTCCATTCCCGAATTCCTCTTCCTATGAATGGATATTTACCCCGATTAGTTCTTTACATTTATAGTACCTTCCAACTTTATCAAGGGTTATGAATTTCATGTTGTTGCTCCGTATTGAACTGAGAATAACATATGAATAGTAACACAGTAAAGGTTTCCACCTATTCATTACTAATATAATATTGTATAATATTGTAAATACATATTAGTATTGAATAGGTGGAAACCTTTACTGTGGTACTATTCATATGTTATTCCAACTTAATCTTCATTAAGTTAAACATTAGGATGAAAGTGCATTATCAATAAATGGAAGCATGTGGAACTAAACGAGGTCACAGAGCTAGTTGCAAATAGAGCATCGTGGAGATACTTAATCAATTCACAGAAGTCAGCAGATAGAATGGTCAAAGGTAATAAGTCCATAAGGAATATGTGGGTGTATATGGAAGCGCGTAAAACAGAATTGAGAAGAACGGCAGGCAACGAAAATAAATTTTTAAATGTAAATTAGAAAGATGATGAAAACCTGCGTACCTTCTATTATGGAGTGAGTGACCAATCTACTACGAGAATACTTTCCAAAAACTCTGCCTTACATGACAGGTTATAACTGGCGTAAGAAAATGTAATCTCGAGATTTTAATCCCAATTAGGTATTGATTTTGAAGCTCATAGATTAAAATCACGAAAGCTTGACATAAATAGTTGTCCATAACTCTTAAGACTCCTCTTATTTAGGCTTTTTCGTGATAATCTGAGACTGGTACATGTTCTTTGGATTGTTATTTATTTTAATTGCATCTTGTTATTTGTATGTTTGTATGTGAAAATAAACACAGCTCTGCACAAAACATCATGTCTACCATCAGTCACAATCAAGTTGGGGAATTTGCATTATAATGGCAGGCTCTCTCTCTCCACCTGCCTTTTTACATCCTCAGAAAGACTGCCTTAGTGGTTTTCCCATCCGAAACCAACATAGGCCATTACAATGATGCCAGTAGGAAGGTCTGGATTTAAAGCAATGCTATCATATCAAAGCACTGGAAAATAAAGACAATCGAAATGAGCTTCACACATCTGACGATAGATAGCACCACACTCGAAAACGAGAAGTCGCTGAAAATCAGTCTAGCCGACTCCGTATATCGGTGTCTAGCTCCGGGTAGCTACCCAGCGCTTGCGCAGAGGTGGTTGCAGCAAGGCAAAGTACCAGCTGATTTACATTCCCAGGTAGTTTACCTCGTGGGCAGCTGCCAGCCACTTTACCAGCAGATGGTAGAACCGGCCCTTAGTTGGGGAAATCGAAGGTCCTGCTTTATACCTGTAAACTAGCTGATGTACCCATGCTTGCTACGGAATTCTACATTGTATACAGAATTCTAGGTTAGGTAGTGTACACGTTGCGAGTTAGATTGTGTGAAATTGCATACCTCTTAATGTTATCCTAGAAACACGACTGGGAAGTCACTAACCATCTTTCTTTTATGTGAAGACTGGGTTAGGGAATTTTCATTATAATGGGCATGTTGGTGATGCGATCTGAGACTGGTACATGTTCTTTGGATTGTTATTTATTTTAATTGCATCTTGTTATTCATATGTTTTTATGTGAAAATAAACACAGCTCTGCACAAAACATCATGTCTACCATCAGTCACAATCAAGTTGGGGAATTTGCATTATAATGGCAGGCGCTCTCTCTCTCTCTCTCTCTCTCTCTCTCTCTCTCTCTCTCTCTCTCTCTCTCTCTCTCTCTCTCCACCTGCCTTTTTACATCCTCAGAAAGACTGCCTTAGTGGTGTTCCCATCCGAAATCAACATAGGTCATTACAATGACGCCAGTAGGAAGGTCTGGATTTAAAGCAATGCTATCATATCAAAATACTCGATCAAATGAAAAAACACACATTTTCTCACTTTTAATGACCACAAGTATGGTGCCGATCTAACAGTCCCCAGACAGCAGACAGCCGTGAACACTCCTCTGCCTTTATTCCATTAAATGTGCACACTGCTCATTCTGATTTGTACTTAAGAGTAGGGATTGAATAGCTGGAATGCCATGATGAACCAGTGTGTTACATACCAGCAGTATCAAAATGTATGAATCAGAGGAATCGTATGCTAGAGAAGAAAGTTATCTAACTCCCCTGTTATTTCCCGCCAATATTCAGGCAGGCCGTTATACTCAGTACGCATCAGTAATCCCATCTATCAGAGATGAGTGGCAGCATAAGAGACAAAAAACATCGCAACAAACAATGGTCAATGTAATGTTATTATTGATCAATTGTACGAGCTTTTGATATCGTAGACCTTCAGATTTAGTTTCCTTCTGACTCTGAAATACTATTCTTATCATAGTCTGTATGGTAAAACTGAATAATACATAAATGATCGGAAATTATATTCTCTATAAATTCTGTTTTGTAGTACTTTTCAGTAGGACCAATAACATAGGACCTGTATTTAATTTTTAGGTGCCTTCCGCTACACTGTAGTTTCTTATTCCCCGACTCTATATACCAGTTTTCATTAAATTCTGTTCACCTATTTTCTCATGGTTCAGCGTTGATATGGACTAAGCAACAAAAATACAAATTCATGAATATCTATGTTATCGTAGCTGGTATGGTAAAAATGTATGACATAAATGATCGGAAATTTAATTCTATATAATTTTAGTGTGCCGTATTTATCAATAACAAATATTTGAGAATAAAATTTTAGGCCTTCCCCTAAACTACCTTTTCAATCATCGTGAATAAAATTATTTATAGCCTGCATTGTAGTGGCTCATTCCCAGACTTTAAATACAGATTTTCATTAAATTCTCTTCAGCCATTTTCTCGTGATGCATGTACAGACAGACAGAAATTTCGGAAAAGTAAAAAGTGCATTTCTTTGTTACCAATACAGAATTCCATTCTTTTTAAATTCTGAGCAGTGTACATACAAAACTAGTCTTTATTGTTTCTGATACTAGATGTATTAGATTTATACACAATTTAAAAAAAAAACACACACATTATAGATTTGAGGGTAATTCCACAGAATTTTGTGATCTGACCAAAGATTTAAACATGCAATCGGATCAGATGATGTATTCATTTATGTCAAAAATATGTTCTCTAATAATCGAAAACTAATGCCGAGTAAAGAACAATTTACTCAAATACAGTAAATTAAGGAAGCAATAGGTAGGGGATTTTATTAATATATTCGAGTTTGTTACTGTTAATAATTATTTCAACTTTGATGCTCAGATTTATAAACAGCAAGGTCTTCCTATGGGCACCCCAGCTTCAGGGATCATGGCAGAAATTTGCATGGATTTCCTCAATATTAAAATCAATATCAAAGGGATAATGTTTTGATTGAGATACGTGGACAACATGTTTGCAATAATTAATCACAGTATTACTAATGGGGAGGAGGTATTGGAACAATTAAACAAAATGGATTCACGTATTAAAATGTCGCCGAAAACCTTTGATGTGTTAGTGCAACGTTAAACAAATAACAAAAAAATATTTCAGTTCGACGTATGCTTGGCTTTCGTTCAATTCATCCTTTTGACTTCTCTGTTAGCAACTTAATTTTGGGTTCATACATTACAGGATGTTCATGGAAAAGCACTGGGAAATAGGGAAACCCCTTTTTCTACTATTCCTAGACATCGAAGAGGCTTACGATAGCATACCAAGAGAGCTTATCTGGGAATGCCTAAAAGAGCTAGGAGTTCATGACAGTCTTATTGCAGAAGTGAAGATGCTGTATGAAAAAACCAGAAGTTGTGTGCAAGTGGGTAGTGGGCTGTCCAAATGGTTTGAAATGAAGAGAGAAGTACAGCAAGGCAGTACTTTGTAACCCCACCTATTTATCACTGTGATGGATGCCATAACAAAGATACTAGAAAGGAAGGAGCAGCAGGACTTGCAAACTTTCATCTTTGCAGACGACATGGTGATCTGGAGTGAAACCAAAAATCCATGACCTGGCCGTGAATCTAACTCAAGTCGTGCAAGTAAGGTGGAGGTACACTACCCCTACACCGCGGGGCCGGCACACTTATCACTATGGATTGAATTTATAGTGTGTTTTACACCATTATTAGTTTTAGGTATATGACTACCCGAAATCATTGCTTCGTTGTGTAATAAATTTCGAAGCATGGCTCCATACTACACAGCACAACACTGCATTGCTCACACTGGTGGCATGTCTCCTTTACGAAAGGCTTTCCCTCTATATTTCTTGCTTCTCGTGCTGTAAACATGGCATATCCTAGCAAAAAACTTCTTGGTTTTAGAAGAAAGTACTCAAACCACTAACTATGCATAAGCCTGGAGATGATTTGAGTGATCAGTGCATTCAGTATAACCTGCTTGGAGACATAACTGTGAAATGGTGGAGGGAATTGTACCGTTATGTAAATGCTCATCATTTTGTTATACCATGCTTATTGTATATTTCAAGTACATACCATCAAATATACCACCATCTAATTCCTCACATTCCAAATCATCCACATCGTCATCTGTATTAGCGATTTTTACCTGGATCTGAGGGCTGGTGGAAGAAAAGCTGCAGAAATGGAGTCAAGAGTTTGAGATATGATTTAAATATCAGTAAGGTTTAGACAGTGGTGATGAAGTTACAGAGGAGAGATGACAAACCACAAATCAGAAAAAATGACCCAAACTGGACAGTGTTCCAATATTTAAGTACTTGGGTAGTATAGTATCAAAAGACAACCTTGCAAAATATGAGGTGGACAGTCAAATTAGTAAGGCAACTCAATTTTACCACCAAATAAGACAACTGTTGTGGGATAAACAAGTACCATTGAAAGCTAAGATGACTTTATAAAAAACATATTATACACCCATCCTCACATATAGCTTGGAAAGTACCACATTAAAGAGAGAAGACAACTCAAAACTCCAAACTGCAGAAATGAAGTTCCTACGTACCATGATACAGAAGACTAGGAAGGACAAGTTTAGGAATGAAGAAGTTCGAGAGTAGGTGGGAATAGGAGACTCCCTACTACAGAGGATCCAGAAAGAAAGACTGAAGTGTTTCGGCCATGTAAGAAGGATAAATGCAAGCAGGACTGCAAAAAGAGAATATGAAAGAGATGTAAAAGGAAAAAAGACCAGTGGGCAGACCCAGAGGAAAATGGACTGATCTGCTGAAGAAAGATGTCAAGGAGAAAAGACATGATTGGGAGCAGATCATGAGAGAACAATGGTTCATGAACAGACAAAGATGGAGGGGACTCGTACACCACACCTGGGCAACTGGAGATGGTAACAATGACGATCATTATCATCATCATCATATTTCTTTCTACACTAATGTTCATTTGTGCACAGGAAAGTACTCCAAGTTTAAAACTAGCAGGCTAGGACTTATTCTTCTTTTCTTTATCATGGCTACTTTTTCATAAGACAAATGCAAGAAACTGGAATATTAACTGATCAGAAAGTAACTGAGCGTACAAACCATAGTATCAGCAGGCATGGTAAACGCCTGCCATAGATGGCCAGCCTATTTAAATGTGAATTAATATATAGTTTTCAATTTTACAAACAATGTGAATTAAATTTTTTTTTTTTTTTTTTAACTTTCATTTCAAGGTTATAATATTCTGTAGATACTGTAGAGACTGACCCAGGACTAAGTCCATCCCCAGCAGCAGTTTCCCACACTTCCTGCAACCCTGATGTGGCCAGCGTCCATGATGCACCTGCATTAGTTAATGGTTCATTACCATGTCCAAGAACAAACAACAATCCAACAGGAATTTCCTTGCTAAGGAGTCTTGTCAAGCAAGTATGCAAGCAAACAATTAACATTTACAATTCTAGATTGGTTTTTCTCATTAACACACACATTACTGGAGATCTTGCTGATGTGGAATTAAAAAAGACTGTCAGAAAATAATGGGTAGCATTCTACAGTCTATCTGTGAAGATTATCAAGAAAACAGCAAAGCAGCCAGTCAGCACCATTCAGCTTTTATACTGCCCTTCTTGGAAGAGATACAATGATTGCATCTGTTTGCACAGCAAAGGAGTTCATGTTATTAACTTTCAGTGTTTGTAGAGAAGTCAGAGTAGATGAAGTCCCTATATAGAGCCACATTCAGAGATTAATACTAATTTAGGGGACAATGAGAGGATAGAAATTAATGAATGGGGAAATGCATTTGGGCTGTCCATGCATATTTGGATTTTATGAAAAGTTCCCTTGAAAGAAAAGGGTTATACAAATCTCTTAATGCAAACAGGGAGAATTATGTGAGAAAAACAGAATTATTAAAATGCCATACACTAAAAGGCTTGGGGATTAACAGGAATTGTGCAACAGGGGAAAATGATAGTAAGTATAAAATTATTCAGTAATCCCAAGGAAACAGTTCAAGCTAATACATTCAATAATGAAAATGAGTAAATGAACAATACAAACCTGTCATCCCACTGAAAATCTTTCATCTCAACTATATTTTCACGTTTGAGTACTTTGAGTTGCGAGATTTCAGTTATAATGTTATCAACAGCTGAACCAGTCGGTTTCAATTCCTCTATGCATTTTATTGTAACCACTTCTCTTGGACCATTCTATTGAGGGAAAAGAAAAGAATGAAATCCAGATACAATGACATAAATTTTTCAGTGCTTATAGAATATGATACAACTCTCTCTCATGATCCCTCATGCAAAACAAATGTACAGTGCAGAACATATTGTATACACATACAATGACAACTGGTACCAACAGATCATTCAATAAACATTACATCATTCATTCAGCATGTACAGTACAAAAAAGATAGTCTTAAATATAAGGATTGTTCAACTGTAACAAAAACGCAGCTGGCATCAAGAAGGGCATTTGGTTGTAACCCCCTGCAAAAACCCAAAATGAGCCAGGTGGCCTGAGCAACCCCTGAAATTACTGAGATAAGCTTTTGAAAGTTACGTCCTTGGTGGAAAGATCTGTGTACTGGCCTTTGGATCACAGAGCCCTGGATTTGATTCCCGAATAGTGAATGCATCCCTTCTACAACGATGCACTGGAGGAAAAGGACTTCAGACTGAAATGATACTCCTCCGTTGAAACCATTCCCTCAGCAACAAGCTTCAGAAGTTCCACGCTGGGATCGCACCAAATTGGCTGGGACCTTTCGAGTTGGATAAGAAGTTGAGGAATGGTGTGTATCTTCTGAAGACCACACCGCTGACGAAGGTTCATACATTACCTCAACCCCTACAAGAAGACGGAGAGACTGAAGAAGAGGAAGTCCAATAGTTGACACACTCTGCGGGGGCTCACGAGAATGTGTACATCATGTAGGACCAACAGACACTGATACCTACCTTGGAGGATAAGAGAGACGAAGACATAGCTGTAAGGACACTAGATATAATAAGACATAGAGTAAGGAATGTACAGCATATATAAGGTTTTAGGGGGATAATTGTCGTGTGTAAGCTATCTTATACCTGATCCTAGTGAAATCTTCAATTATTATGTTTAATATATTTTAATTATCTTTTATTAAATGCTAAGTACAACTAACATATATTCTTCCTGTAAATATGCATTGTAAATTCGTATAACCTCAAAATATGTTCCAGTCGAAAACCGTAGAAAACTTGTTAATATGTGTATATTGTGTATGATCCACCATCATTCTGATACATACGGAGGCTTCTGGAAACTTACTGTGATGTTCTGCTATCCAGATACATATAGAAGCTTTAGGAAATATGTAGATTTCTTTTTCCCCCCGAAAATTGCCAAGCCCGTTGTTTCTACGGGTTCGCTCTTAAGTGAAATGATTAAATTTTATGAACAGTGACCGACATTTACATGGTTAAAAAATACCCTGTAAAATTTCAGATTAATCGGAAATAATTGTGTTTTTTATTTATGTGTTACTGCAGCAGAATAGACCTTCAAAATTGTATAAAGGTTTCATAAACGTTTGTAGCATAATTGCAACACAAATAAATTTAAATATCGCAGAAAATGCCTGGTTTCCAGGGACGTGTACATAAATATGGTCTTAATATTCTGCATTAGTGATGTTTTGTTATATCCAATATGTAATGTACTTCATCTAAAGAACAGTAACTTAGTGAGTTTGGCTGATTGGCCCAATACATCGATTTTATGCATATTTTATATAACTATTATTATATGTACATTATACAGTATTATTCATAATATATCACTAAAATGGATTTCTTTTCAGTAACTTCTCAATGTAGCATTCCTTTAAGATTTTCATAAAGGTTGTGTCAACTGGAACATAGACTACTATCTAGAAACTTCTTTAGGACTTCTTCCTCTTCCTGGCATTTCTCCCGATTTATTGGAGTCAGAACCTAGAGGTTTGGCCCAATTTTATGGTCAGATGCCCTTCCTGGTGCCATCCCTCGGCTTCCCACCTTGAATGTTCTTCGGCTTGGCGGTGCATCTGTTGAATCGGCTGTTGGTTCCTTATATGCCATGTAGCAGGATTCTCCTCTTCCTTTCTCTGTACATGGATGAAGTTCCAGTCATCAATTCTTTTGATGGGACATCCAAGGATAAGGTCTGCAGGTAAGAAACCTGTGATGCAGTTAACCCGCTGTGTGATGGCCAGAAGAGACTCACGTAGGTGTTGGACCCACTTGGCATGTTCTGTGTCGACTAAGTGGATCGGAAACATCTTTAACTCCTGGTTTCTTCGTTCGATGGGGTTCGCCTGCGGATGGTAGATCGGCATAGTCCAGTGTTCATTTCCCCAATCCAACAAAGCTTGTAACTACTGCCTAGAGGTGAACCAACTGTCATTGTCCGTGAGTAGACACAGAGAATACCCATACCAACTGAAGACTTCCGTCCTCAAAAGTTGTATGACACGTTCTATTGTACAGTAGCTTCGGGGATGGTGAATGCTTCTCCCCATCTTACAAAAAGTTTGGTCACCGCAAGGATCCCAGTCTTTCCCCAAGATGTCGTAAGGTATGGTCCCACAAGGTCAAGGGCGAGAACATCCCAAGGCTGATGCTGGTACTCGCCTTCTGGTTGTTCGCCTTAGTGTGAGGTCATAGACGTAGTTCTTGATGTCCTGACATGTGTACCCAGAAGTAAAGTCGCCAAATCAAAGAATAGGTTTCCACTTGACCTGGATGACCAACTTCTGGATTATTGTGATATATTCTTAAAATACTCTCTGTGTGAGATCTTGGAACGACAATAACCATGTAAGATCCAGGCCAGTGGGAAGTGTACTTAAGTATACCATCTTCGAGCTGGAAGTTCTTGTAACACATCTTAAACTGAGCTGGGACAGATCCACAATCACTGCTGCATTTGTTGATCCAGGACGCCATTCTACTACAGGTAATGTCCTCAGTCCGTCACTTCCTTATTAAATCTAAGTTGATCTCATTACTTCCTCACCGGACAACAAGAAGCACAGGGTCGGTTTGAGACTTTATAGATGGCCCAGGAATCTCTCTCTCCCTCTGGCAATTCTGTCGTTGATTTGCGTCGGTCCTCAGAATTTCTTGACAATCTGTCAGCACCTTGATTTGTTGCGACAGAAACATGGCTGACAAATTGCAAAGTGAAAATCGACAAGGATCAAGGCCCATCGCATCAGTTTGGACTTAGTTGCAGGAACTCTGGTCAACCATTGAAGTGAAGAGTTATCTCTAAAGAGTCTGAATTTCCTTCCTTCCAGATATCCTCTGAATTTCCCAACAGCCCATACAACTGCTAAGACCTCCTTTTTGGCTGTACAATAGTTTCTCTCGGTAGCAGAAAGTTTCCTACCAACATACTCAATGATATCTTTGCCGCCTCCTCCTCCTCTCTCTTGGAACAGTACAACCCCAAGACCTATGTCACTCACATCCGTCTGCGAGCAGGCCTCTCAACTCGTACCCAGATAAGCTAAACCTGGAGCATCGCAAATAGCTCTTTTTTTATTTCCTGAAAGGCTGTTTCTTCCCTTCGAGTCTATTTAAATGGTATGTTTTCTTCGAGTAGGTCTATTAATGGAGCAGCCTTCATCTCAGAAGTATAGTACAAAGCTACTGTACCACCCACAGAAGTCTAAAAATTGATGTACTTGGCATTTTGTTCGAGGCCTTTCCTGTTCCTCAATAGCACTATTCTTTTCAGTTTGACACTCCAAGTCCTTGTCCGTCAACACACGACCCGGGCACTCAACTGGTGTTTGATGCATACTAGCACTTCTTCACGTAGCAAATAAGTCCATGAATTTTCAACCCCTCTGAGACTCTAGCGATGTGTTCCAAATGGTCCGAAAATGTCTTGCTGTACATGAGGATGTCGTCCAAGTAAACTTTGCATAATTCACCTGTATATCTGGACAAAACTTCGTTCATCAGGCGCATAAAGTTGGCTGGAGCATTCTTGAGACCAAATGGCATGACTCCGAATTGATATAATCCCACCGAGCTCGATAGCTGTATTTAAATCTAAGAATTTCATTTTTGTCCGTATTGAACTGAGAATGGAAGATAGGAAACTTAAAAGGGCCCACCTTTTCAATACAAAAATGTTATAGTTTATTTACAACATATATTTACACTTGGAACTAGTTTCGACGCTGTTTGGCGTCATCTTCAGCCAAAATGTGGGAAATAGGCTAGCATGTAGACATTTATATTACACAAGGCGTTACATTAAACAATACACATCTTACGAGGAGATAAAAACAGGGACGAATATAGAAACAAATGAATCGTTGAGAAAGCAAAAGTTATACATATTAAAAATAACCTTAACCACACATCTTGCAGTGCGAAAATATTCGCCTTGAATGATTCCTGAATATAAAACGCACGCGCACACATTTCTGATGAGCCAGCAGGCAGGAAAAAGTAAAGTGAAACCTTAAGAGTTCTTCTGAGAAGAGTTCATCATTTTTTCTATGTTGCGACTAACTAATGAATTCTCCCTTGAGTTCCTGATAAACATACACAACAGGAAATTCTCCTTCACTCTCAACAATAGCTATAAAGACCAACAGTAAATTGCATTTTAAATATTGTGCAGAGACGTGAAAGCATGATCTTGAACATGATATAACTTCTTCATTTAACCCAATTTTTTTACACAAGGTGTTACATTAAACAATACACATCTTATGAGGAGATAAAAACAGGGACGAATATAGAAACAAATGAATCGTTGAGAAAGCAAAAGTTATACATATTAAAAATAACCTTAACCACACATCGTGCAGTGCGAAAATATTTGCCTTGAATGATTCCTGAATATAAAACGCACGCGCACACACTTCTGAAGAGCCAGCAGGCAAGAAAAAGTAAGGTGAAAACTTTGAGTTCTTCTGAGAAGAGTTCATCATTTTTTCTATGTTACGACTAACTAATAAAGTCTCCCTTGAGTTCCTGATAAACATACACAACAGGAAATTCTCCTTCACTCTCAACAATAGCTATAAAGACCAACGGTAAATTGTATTTTAAATACTGTGCAGAGACGTGAAAGCATGATCTTGAACATGATATAACTTCTTCATTTAACCACCTTTGAAAGTCTCTCTCTATATTACATAGCTTCATTAGCACCACCATTCTGTAGATGCACAAAATAATCTTGTAATCTTCACAGGTCCGGTATTCAGCTCGACAAGAATATAAAATTGGTATTAAGGAATACGTTTTCTGAGAGTATGTAGGTTCACTGTGCCAGTATTTGTGGTGTATTGTTGCACGTAACGCTGATGAGCCAGCAGGCAGGAAAAAGTAAAGTGAAACCTTAAGAGTTCTTCTGAGAAGAGTTCATCATTTTTTCTATGTTGCGACTAACTAATGAAGTCTCCCTTGAGTTCCTGATAAACATACACAACAGGAACGTAACGCTGCAACAATACACCACAAATACTGGCACAGTGAACCTACATACTCTCAGAAAACGTATTCCTTAATACCAATTTTATATTCTTGTCGAGCTGAATACCGGACCTGTGAAGATTACAAGATTATTTTGTGCATCTACAGAATGGTGGTGCTAATGAAGCTATGTAATATAGAGAGAGACTTTCAAAGGTGGTTAAATGAAGAAGTTATATCATGTTCAAGATCATGCTTTCACGTCTCTGCACAGTATTTAAAATACAATTTACCGTTGGTCTTTATAGCTATTGTTGAGAGTGAAGGAGAATTTCCTGTTGTGTATATCAGGAACTCAAGGGAGACTTCATTAGTTAGTCGTAACATAGAAAAAATGATGAACTCTTCTCAGAAGAATTCTTAAAGTTTTCACCTTACTTTTTCCTACCTGCTGGCTCTTCAGAAGTGTGTGCGCGTGCGTTTTATATTCAGGAATCATTCAAGGCAAATATTTTCGCACTGCAAGATGTGTGGTTAAGGTTATTTTTAATATGTATAACTTTTGCTTTCTCAACGATTCATTTGTTTCTATATTCGTCCCTGTTTTTATCTCCTCGTAAGATGTGTATTGTTTAATGTAACACCTTGTGTAAAAAAATTGGGTTAAATGAAGAAGTTATATCATGTTCAAGATCATGCTTTCACGTCTCTGCACAATGTTTAAAATGCAATTTACCGTTGGTCTTTATAGCTGTTGTTGAGAGTGAAGGAGAATTTCCTGTTGTGTATGTTTATCAGGAACTCAAGGGAGACTTCACTAGTTAGTCGGAACATAGAAAAAATGAACTCTTCTCAGAAGAACTCTTAAGGTTTCATTTTACTTTTTGCTGCCTGCTGGCTCATCAGAAATGTGTGCGCGTGCGTTTTGTATTCAGGAATCATCCAAGGCGAATATTTTCGCACTGCAAGATGTGTGGTTAAGGTTATTTTTAATATGTATAACTTTTGCTTTCTCAACGATTCATTTGTTTCTATATTCGTCCCTGTTTTTATCTCCTCGTAAGATGTGTATTGTTTAATGTAATGCCTTGTGTAATATAAATGTCTACATGCTAGCCTATTTCCCACATTTTGGCTGAAGATGACGCCAAACAGCGTCGAAACTAGTTCCAAGTGTAAATATATGTTGTAAATAAACTATAACATTTTTGTATTGAAAAGGTGGACCCTTTTAAGTTTCCTATCTTCCTCGATAGCTGTAGTCGCTCAAATGCGGCCAGTATCCAGTATTCGGGGGATAGTGGGTTTGAACCCCACTGTCGGTGGCCCTGAAGATGGTTTTTTGTGGTTTCCCATTTCACAACGGGCAAATGCTAGGGCTGTACCTTAAGGCCATGGCAACTTCCTTCCCACTCCTAGCCTCTTCCTGTCCCATCGTCGGCGTGAGACCTGTCTGTGTCGGTGCGACGTAAAGCAAATTGTAAAAAAGATATAATCCTTTTGGGGTGGAAAAAGCAATGTGACAGAGCTCTTCAATGTTTTTGGCTGTGCCACCTTAACAAGTGATCAAACCTTTTCATGCAAAAGTTATAAGGGACACCCGGGTCAATGTCTTCTCCCTCGTGGACTTTCTTAAAGAGCTGGAGTTTTTTAATCACAAAAGCTCTCTCTCTCATTCCTCTGGTTAGGAACTTTTTAGAAGCCTGGACAGCGGCTGGGTCAAACCTCTGGATGAATTCTTTCTTGAATTCTTCCCAGTCAAAACTGAGACCATTTAATATTTAACCACCAAGCCGCTGCTGACCCTTTTAGTAGTTGACTGACAATCTGTAAGTAGATTTCAGTAGGTTTATTTGTCCTACAAAGTAGGGGCTCCGATGTTTTTAGAAATGTTTTAGGACGCTCCTCGTGCTCACCATGAAATTTGTCTTTAATTACTCTAGGATCGACAGGTATCCCAAAGGGAAGATCCATATCCATGCCAACTTCGTTACTGCCTACATACATTTTCTTCTTGAGGGTTAAAATTGTATATTATTTATCTTCAATTCAAAGTTCGTAAATTTCTGGTCTACCTTAGTTTTAAACATATTAGATTCTTGCTAGTTTTCTGCAAGGTACTCCTCAACTTTATTTTCCAAAGTATGCATATTGTTTACTACTTTATCCAGGTCTGATTCTAAGCTGGTTGTTTTATTATTAATTTTTAAAATACTTTCTTTGAAAGTTTTGTCAAAAGAATTGATTTACTCCTTTATCTCTTGAGACTGGGTCATCTGGCCCTCAATTTTTCCGGACTGGTCCTGAATCAAGGAATTTAATTGATCGAACGTAGCTCTTTCCTGGTCGTTAGCTTCTTCCTCCAAGGTGTCCACAAAGTTGAAACTGCCTGGGTCCTCCTCATTGTCCAACAAATCCTGGTGCAGCCTCCCTTGTGAGTCCATTTTGCTTCCCATCGCCAGCAAATCTCGGGATGCATGCTTTGCATAGAATCGCCACAGTCACCTGGTCTGTCTTTGTTTTTTAGTCTCCAAAAGTCCTGTTATGGTCACCAATTTATCGTTCTCAATGCAATTTTATTTGTTGTAAATAAATATCACACAAGATACATTCACTTCTTGATTGGAAAATCACTTTGTCACAGAGTCTATTCTTTAACAACACTCAGTTCACTTAACAACTACACAATTATACACAACTATAAACAACATTGCAACACTATTAAGAAAAATGTACTGAAGCAGTTTACAATCGATTCTGATGAGTACAGATATCAACAAGTCCTCACACTGATCATTGACTTAATCATCACAAGGCAAGACTTAACTACCGGCCTCTCAGCCGTCAGCTCAATATATATATATATACCGTTCGAAAGCTAGTCTAGAAATCTGTAACTTCTGGAAATGTTCTTGCAACACTCTGAATGAAACACACCCGAACATAAAAGGAACAATTGATCATTCAGCCAGTCACTTAGAGTACTCCAGTATAGATTAAACTTTAATATTTTACTACAATAAAAAAACCTAAAGAAGTAATCTACATAATTCCTAAAGCTTCTACACGTATCTGGATAATTGAACATCACGTAAGCTTCCAGAAGTCTCGATATGTATTAGAATGATAGTCAATCATACCCATTATACGAATATTAGAGTTTTCTACAGTTTTTGACAGAATGAATTTTGAAGTTACGCAAATTTACAATACGCATTTACAGGGAAATCATATGTTAGTCATGTTTAGTATTTAATGAAAGGTAATTAAAATGTATCAAAACATAATAATTAGAGCCCACCTTGTAGCCATGATTGTTACGGCATTGAAGTCTAAATGGTCTGACATTGTGTTTAGCCGGTTCGAGTCTTGTTGGTCAAAAAAATTCACCGTCAGAATGTTGGCCGGCAGCTAGGAGAGGTGGTGGTATATCATTTATAATCACAAGATTGCACGCCAAAAGCCTGGATTAAATTCGAAACCTCTCCACAGTGCTCATATGGAGTGAGGGCATATGATGCTGTTGATGGTGATTCGTCCGTTGGATGGAGACATTAAGCCTTGAACAGACACCTTGGTGCTATTTAACAGGAGTAGGCTATGTGCTGGCACTGGGTTTCACCCTTTCCCTTCCTACTGTCATACACCATGTCACTTATTTCATCTCATTATCTTTTCTGAGGTTGACATCAGGAAGGGCATCCAGTCATATAAATCTACATACATACATTATCATTATAGACTGTTATACCTTTCAGTGTTCAGTCTGCAAGCCTCTGAGAATTTACTAAATGTCACCGCAATCCTCAGTTTGCAACTAGTGTTGTGGCCTCATTTAGTTCTATACCTCTTATCTTTAAATCGTTAAAAACTGAGTCTAACCATCGTGGTCTTGGTCTCCCTCTACTTCTCTTACCCACCATAGCAGAGTCCATTATTCTCATAGGTAACCTATCCTCCTCCATTTGCCTCACATGACCCCACCACCGAAGCCGGTTTATGCGTACAGCTTCATCCATTGAGTTTATTCCTAAATTAGCCTGTATCTCCTCATTGCGAGTACCCTCCTGCCTTTGTTCCCACCTGTTTGTACCAGCAATCATTCTTGCTACTTTCATGTCTTTTACTTCTAACTTATGAATAAGATATCCTGAGTCCACCCAGCTTTCGCTCCTGTAAAGCAAAGTTGGTCTGAAAACAGATCGATGTAAAGATAGTTTCATCTGTGAGCTGACTTCCTTCTTACAGAATACTGCTGATCGCAACTGCGAGCTCACTGCATTAGCTTTACTACACCTAGATTCCATCTCACTTACTATATTACCATCCTGGGAGAACACACAACCTAAATACTTGAAATTATCAACCTGTTCTAGCTTTGTATCACCAATCTGACATTCAATTCTGTTGAATTTCTTACCTACTGACATCAATTTAGTCTTCGAGAGACTAATTTTCATACCATACTCATATAAACCTGCCACGACAAATTCATCTCGCCTCATACCCAACCCCATAGAGAAATGAGGACAAGAGTTGGACAAACTAAGGTTTTACAAGAGTTAGGTTAGGTGTAAGATAGTGTACATATGACAACATGGAAATCCAGTATCGCAGTGACAGTCTGCATATTCGGTCATTTGCGCACAACCAGCTCTCTTCTCCTAGGCTCAAATGCATGTGGAAATACACCACCTGGTACAAATCCACTGATGTTTGTGGAAAGCCGCCACTTTTTGAAAACCCTGTACAGTTTTGTATTAAATTCAACTATGTGTGTATAGATGGGATATTTGTGAGAGAAAATTGCTCCCAAAATATGCGTGGTGTTTAAAAAGAAAGTCTTGTTGTGCACTGATCACTTTTTCAGTAATATTCATCCATATGAGGACTACCATGAACAGGTGGATTAAAATGTGCAATGTGTTACGCAATGATCATCGTATTAATAATGTTCATGTCTGTAACACATACAACTAGCAGATGTAGGAATTCAACATGCAGTACATACACCTTGTGAAATACATGTCTTCCTTTGGCTACATTGTCATTCTTCCTTCTCTACGGGTTTAGGTATACATTAAAATATTCTGCTACCTTACATGTAGGGAAAACTGCTACCAACCTTTTCTTCTGGGTTTCTTTGCTTTTGCATTGCAGCTGTAGTGGCAGTGTCCTGACCTCCATGTGCCGAGCACAAGGCCGACCGCTGCTAGCTTCGATTCTCGTAAACATCCTAAATATCAGAGTGATCAGAACCGTTTCAATTTCTGATGAGCACGCCACCTTGGCCAGCTTCGTGTGCAACCCGAATGAAATCCCAGTTTCGAATAAGTTGAGTGTTCCTTGTTAGAACTTCGTACTTCAATCAATCAATCAATCAATACTGATCTGCATTTAGGGCAGTCGCCCAGGTGGCAGATTCCCTATCTGTTGCTTTCCTAGCCTTTTCCTAAATGATTTCAAAGAAATTGGAAATTTATTGAACATCTCCCTTGGTAAGTTATTCCAATCCCTAACTCCCCTTCCTATAAATGAATATTTGCCCCAGTTTGTCCTCTTGAATTCCAACTTTATCTTCATATTGTGATCTTTCCTACTTATATAAACGCCATTCAAACTTATTCGTCTACTAATGTCATTCCACGCCATCTCTCCGCTGACAGCTCGGAACATACCACTTATGATGTAGATGTTGATTCCCATAGGGAACCTAAAATATTTGTCCTGAATGAGTAAATTTATAATACCAATTGGTATTATATATTATATTGGTATTACATACCACTTAGTCGAGCAGCTCTTCTTCTTTCTCTCAATTCTTCTCAACCCAAACATTGCAACATTTTTGTAACACTACTCTTTTGTCGGAAATCACCCAGAACAAATCGAGCTGCTTTTCTTTGGATTTTTTCCAGTTCTGGAATCAGGTAATCCTGGTGAGGGTCCCATACACTAGAACCATACTCTAGTTGGGGTCTTACCAGAGACTTACATGCACTCTCCTTTACATCCTTACTACAACCCCTAAACACCCTCATAACCATGTGCGGAGATCTGTACCCTTTATTTACAATCCCATTTATGTGATTACCCCAATGAAGATCTTTCCTTATATTAACACCTAGATACTTAGATCCCCGAAAGGAACTTTCACCCCAACAACGCAGTAATTAAAACTGAGAGGACTTTTCCTATTTGTGAAACTCACAACCTGACTTAACCCCGTTTATCAATATACCATTGCCCACCGTCCATCTCGCAATACTATAGAGGTCACGTTGTAGTTGCTCACAATCTTGTAACTTATTTATCACTCTATAGAGAATGACATCATCCGTAAAAAGCCTTACCTCCGATTCCACTCCTTTACTCATATCATTTATATATATAAGAAAACATAAAGGTCAGATAATACTGCCTTGAGGAATTACCCTCTTAATTATTACAGGGTCAGATAAAGCTTCACCTACTCTAATTCTCTGAGATCTATTTTCTAGAAATATAGCAACCCATTCAGTCACTCTTTTGTCTAGTCCAGTTACACTCATTTTTGCCTGTAGTCTCCCGTGATCCACCCTATCAAATGCTTTAGACAGGTCAATCGCGATACAGTCCATTTGACCTCCAGAATCCAAGATATCTGCTATATCTTGCTGGAATCCTACAAGTTGAGCTTCAGTGGAATAACATTTCCTGAAACCGAATTGCCTTCTATCGAACCAGTTATTAATTTCACAAACATGTCTAATATAACCAGAAAGAATGCCTTCCCAAAGCTTACATACAATGCATGTCAAACTTACTGGCCTGTAATTTTCAGCTTTATGTCTATCACCCTTTCCTTTATACACAGGGGCTACTATAGCAACTCTCCATTCATCTGGTATAGCTCCTCCGACCAAACAATAATCAAATAAGTACTTCAGATATGGTACTATATCCCAACCCATTGTCTTTAGTATATCCCCAGAAATCTGATCAATTCCAGCTGCTTTTCTAGTTTTCAACTTCTGTATCTTATTGTAAATGTCATTGTTATCATATGTAAATTTTATTACTTCTTTGGCCTTAGTCTCCTCCTCTATCTCAACATTATCCTTTAACCAACAATCTTTACATACTGCTAACTGAATACTTCTGCCTTTTGAAGATCCTCACATACACACTCCCCTTGTTCATTAATTATTCCTGGAATGTCCTTCTTGGAACCTGTTTCTGCCTTAAAATACCTATACATACCCTTCCATTTTTCACTAAAATTCGTATGACTGCCAATTATGCTTGCCATCATGTTATCCTTAGCTGCCTTCTTTGCTAGATTCAATTTTCTAGTAAGTTCCTTCAATTTCTCCTTACTTCCACAGCCATTTCTAACTATTCCTTTCCAGTCTGCACCTCCTTCTTAGTCTATTTCTCTATTATAATAAGGTGGGTCTTTACCATTCCTTACCACCCGTAATGGTACAAACCTGTTTTCGCATTCCTCAACAATTTCTTTAAACCCATCCCAGAGTCTGTTTACATTTTTATTTACCGTTTTCCACCGATCATAGTTACTTTTTAGAAACTGCCTCATGCCTGCTTTATCAGCCATATGGTACTGCCTAACAGTCCTACTTTTAAGACCTTCCTTTTTATCACATTTATTTTTAACTACCACAAAAACAGCTTCATGATCACTAATACCATCTATTACTTCAGTTTGCCTATAGAGCTCATCTGGTTTTATCAGCACGACATCCAGGATATTTTTCCCTCTGGTTGATTCCATCACTTTCTGAATCAGCTGTCCTTCCCGTATTAACTTATTTGCCATTTGTTGGTCATGCTTCCTGTCGTTCGCATTTCCTTCCCAATTGACATCTGGCAAATTCAGATCTCCCGCTACAATCACATTTCTTTCCATGTCGTTTCCCACATAGCTGACTATCCTATCAAATAATTCCGAATCCGCGTCAGTGCTACCCTTTCCCGATCTGTACATTCCAAATATATCAAGTTGCCTATTATCTTTAGAAATGAGCCTTACACCTAGAATTTCATGTGTCTCATCTTCGTATTACTTGTAATTCAGTTTCAGGTGTTTCCTTTTAACTACATTCAGTATTGAAATGAACTAATTTTAATAATATATTATTTCAATTACAAAACAGAATTGATGTTTTGTCATTAGTTTCTCACCAGATTCCAGCCCTGGTCAGTAGATGTGAGATTTCTTAAATGGAAAGTCACTTCTCTATGGCTCAGATTCTTTGTAAAGCTGTAGGTCCCATTACTACGACCATTATATAAACAGTAATATGAAACTTCAAACTTTTTTTCCTTTTCTTTCTAGAATTGCTGTTTTCAATGTTTCTTTATTTTTTTGGTCTGGCTTATTGTTGAGCTCATTTTATGATGCCTTAAAATTAAAACTCAAAATACATGTAATAATTCAGCTGTCATCACAAGTGGTGAAGAGGGGAAAATTGAAAGTAGGGAGTTACATTCCATTGCAAGCATTTTTATCTGGGATATTTTAATTGCATGTGTTCATATAAGTCCTGAGAAATGTACCTTTAGATGCATAATGAGTTTTCAGTCGTTCCTGTTCAGCAATATTCTCATTAGTGTGATAGGCCCATAATTATTGTGATCCCTAGTAATGCAGTGATATAAACTCTGCAAGATGCATTCCTAGCACTAAAGCTTGACCTTTGAGGTTGTGTAATCTTTGTATCTCAAAAAGCCCATACTAAATTGTCTCGTGGGTAGCAATCTCGAGCAGTATAGTACCTGTTTATGTTTTTCTATAGAGTTGTTTTTATCTATCTCACTAAATAAATACTGTTTATACAGAATATAGTAGAAGTAAAATGTTGTTGCTTGTACTTGAGAATTTTTTTGCCTTTCTAACTGCATTATGGTTCTTAATGTGCGTGAACATATTTACAGTGTAATAGGTTGCTGAGGTGGTGTCCTTCCCCTGATTGCAATAATGCTATCAAGGTCCAGTATGTAGAAGCTCGGCCGGTGACATGCAAGTGTACCCACACTTTTTGTTTCTCTTGTGGTGAAAATTGGCATGACCCTGTGAAATGCCATCTCCTTCGTAAATGGATCAAGAAGTGTGATGATGATTCTGAAACTTCCAATTGGATTGCAGCCAATACTAAGGTATATTGTACTTTTATCTTGTGTATGGTTTACATCTAAGGGAATCTGCCTTGTTATCTCATAAGTGAACAAATCTACTGTCTGTGCTGATATTTGTCATAAAAATTGACTGCAATTCTGTTTTGTAAAATGTACTGTAACTCCTTGAATGCTGGCAGTGAGGATGTGGCCTCAACTTAGCCGAATATGCTATACAGCCTTATGTATGAGGTAATTATTAATAATAATAATAATAATAATAATAATAATAACAGACTGATGATTTTGTATTGAATGGTGGAAGTGTGACGAGTCTGATATTTCAAGAATATTCCATTTTTTAAAGAATACAACATCAGGCATCATTAAGGCTAAGCACAAATCTGTATCTATACTAATATATAAAAATGAAATGCTGTGCGTCTGTGTTACTCAATCACGCAAGAACCACTGGTCTGATGTACATGAAATTTTGCATGAATATAGCTTATTTACATGGTTAACATATCGGCTACTTTTGATTTCAATATTTTGCACTTTTCAAAGATGGTGACCATTTTAGTGACGTCACTACAGCCTTTGGTTTCAAACGTTCATAATTTCATTTGAAATAAAAAGGGAACGCAAAGAAATAGCAAACTTTTGAAAGCATATACGAGGTTTAAAATTTAATTTCCTATACGAAAGGTCCTTATCACTTTTCGTGTATCTCCAACGTTTAGAGAGTAAAACCTAAATTTGTGCTATAAAACACGGTCTCTGTGCCGCACTTCGCCTATCCCCTCCACGCGTACCTGCCGGCTGTGCATAATTTGTCCCGTTGCGAAGCGCAGGTACTTCAGCTAGTAATAAATATGATGGAGACTTAAATAATAGATATGCTGTAAGAGAGATCCTGGAGATAGTCCATGGTACCCTTTACCCCCTATTATTATTATTATTATTATTATTATTATTATTATTATTATTATTATTATTATTATTGTTGTTGTTGTTGTTGTTGTTGTTGTTATTATTATTATTATCACCTCAGCTGCTGTATACACAAGTGTGTACTATAGTGTGTCGGTCTCTGGGTCCCAAGATTACGAGTTTAATCACAGCATATGTAGTCAGATTTTTGAAGGACGGGAAAAGTTCTTAAGACTCGATGTCGTACGATGTCAACATCTAAAAGATCTTTGATGGTACTTAGGTGCTTTAAAAAGCTTGGCTTTAATTTTCCTAAGAAATATGTGGTTTACTCTGCCATCTATGAGAGTAAAATCGAATATTGAAATTGACGTAGTCAGTCTAGGTGGTGTCAGATCAAAATGCCTGCACATGTAGCTGTGGCCATACAGTACCATTATTATTAACACCAAAAAAATATCACAGATCTTTTATGTGCCAGTATTGAACAACATGGAGTGCAGAATAAACTTCTTTTCTTCCGTCAAAAATAATTACCTCTCCCAGGTTTGAGCCGGTCCCGTGGTATAGGGGTAGCGTGCCTGCCTATTACTCGGAGACCCTGGGTTCGATTCCCAACTGGATAAGGGATTTTTTTCTGGATCTGAGGGCTGGTTCGAAGTCCCCTTAGCATACGTGATTACAGTTGAGGAGCTATCTGATGGTGAGATAGCACAATTCAAGCAACACCTGCATAAGAATGAAATGTGAAAACTAGTGCAAACTAATAGTGACTACTTTTACTATGAATATCATAACATTTTCTAGATAGTAGGACAGATAAAATTTATAATAGGATACATTTTGTGATGTAGCTCGATTTTCCTCTGATGTCTGCTCATCCTGCGGTCTCCCTCATGGTCGTCCCTTAGAAGATGTCTATGTGCTTACATGTTTAGCACAGCATGTTGGACACAGACAATGATTCCCACATTGTCCTACATTTTCATGGTAGAAATCCTCTTGAAATTACACTCGCTATAATGTAATCCATTGAACTCGTTCAATCCTGGGTTGGTTATGTCTTCTTCCAAGTGCAGATATTTTACAGAAGCTGAAACTAACAAATTTCAATTACCAAACGTTCGAGCCCAATTAGAATATAAGTTTCAACTGACAAATGAAACTTAACTTGGCTCTCTCGTCGAAGAATGCTGGTGATAAGGCAGCACTAAGCCACAGATGTCCTTACCTTCATCCAAAGTAAACTAAAAACACTCAAATGTTTGTGATTTTTTGCACAGTTGTAAGCACAAATTAGCCCTGAAGTCGTCTTGTTGTGCTCCGTGATAAGCTAAAGTTATCAGTTGTTCCTTCGGGGACAGATTTCTTCTATTACAGAAAGCATGTAGTTGTTCACCAACTCCCCATCCTTTGATTCCCTGTTGTGGCTAATCAGTGTCCAACTCTATAACTAGTGCGAACTGCAGCTGTATTTTTCTTGATATGTTTTGTGAACATGTGATTTTCAGCAGCGAGACCTTTCATTAATCTTTTCCTCCCATAATACTCCATCGTATTTCTTCTTTAGAATAGGACTATTTGGGACCATGCTTGTTCAGCTGTTGAGCTCAATCTTTGTCCAGTATTAGCACACTTTCTGCTGGTACAGCTCCTCCTTTTCCTGTAAGTAGGAGGTACCATGGACTATCTCCAGGATCTCTATTACAGCATGGTATCTATTTTTCAAGTCTCCATCATGTTTATTATAGAGATTTGTGCTTAGTCATAATGATGTCTGATGTTGTGTTCTTTAAAAACTGGAATATTTTCTTGACTTATCAGACTCGTCACTTTTCCACCGTTCTCAATACAAAATCATCAGTCTGTTCTTCTTTAAAAGCACAGTACTCGCTCTCTAGTTTTCTACTTTTGGAAAGGGACACGTTCACAAAACAAAATTAAAACGTCTTTAAATATCAGTATTTAGATAGAACATTCATTCACAGTAAACCTCCAGAAACACTTTCCAGTTGTAAACTGGCCATTTCTTGTGGATGTCCCTAGTTGAGTTCTTATGTCCAGATGCGCTTCCTGACATCAACCTCATGAGATAAAATAAATGATATGATACACGAACACTGCTGCAGCTGTAATTCCTAGGAAGAAGTTGGGAATATGCATCTTATAAATTTCCTACAGCCCAGTATAAGTATGGAAAAATTACATCAAGAAAACTACAGATAATTCAGAGATTTTTCTCACAGATTTATCTTCTTTCTCTGTAAATTAAAACAAAGTTCTTGTTCACTTTTTTGGTCATGATGAAAATCATTTACTGAAACTTCAGTCCATTTTCAAAACTCGGCCAGTGGGCCATATATTCAGCACCCCTGGTACTAGCTAAATTATAAATTATATACAGTAAAGCCCCAGTTATCCGCAAGTGCCACGAAATTGTTTTAAATTATGAACCTCAAAAGAACCTATTTTAATCCAAGTCAACAACAGGGAAAATACACTAGGCCCTACAGTGCAAATGTCGAAAATTATTGACAGGTTTATTCATCGTAATCCTATAGGCCTTCTTGGAATTTGTGGTTGAGTGGCATGCTCTTGCTGTTTTGTTTTGGTCATGGCTTTCACATTCTCTGATTGCAGACCCCGACGATCCGAGTAGGCAAGTGTATTGATCCACTCTACGTACTTATTCTCTCGGCCTGCCAGTGGTGTTAGTTGCCAGGAAGCATACTTTAGTGATCAGTTGTGTTTTATGTTTCTTTGTCTTGCTCAAGTTTAGTGTTTTGTTAGTTCCTGAAATTAATAATAGCTGAAAAACAAAAGAAGGTTCTGTTAAGACTGCACAAAAACTTGAAATGATTTTTATGGAAAATGGCACTTCAAAGAAGCAGATATGTTTGAATTACGGGAAAATGGGAAACAACAGTGCAAGGCATTTTTAAGCAAAAAGACAAACTGTTCACCTTTGCATCGGTGTCGGACAGTGCTTCTGGGATGAAAAAACAAAAAAATAATGAAGAAATCCACCTATAATTAACTTGTAGATGAATGTTTAGCAATGTGAGAGCTCCTCTCTGTCTCGTCCTACCATTGCAGGTAAGGGAAAAATCTTCATTTGTTTGGCATGGAAGGAAATTTTGATACATCGTCCAGTTGGTTACATCATTTTAAGTAACATCATGGAATTTGAGAGATTGGTCTACACGGAGAGAAGCTGAGTGGTCATCAGCATGCAGCTGATTACTTTCAACGTGACTTTGAAGAGTTTGTGTTGTTTGAAGATCAGCCATATGAACAAATTTATAATACTGATGAATCAGGGCTTTTTTGGAAGTGTCTTCCCACTTGTTCTTTCACATTTGAAAGTGATCGAGCGGCAGGTCACTAAAGTAGCAAGAAAAGTATTTGTCTTGCTCTGCAGCAGCACTGTGGGGTAGTCACAAACTTAGGCTTCTTGTAGTCGGTAAATCTAAGGAACAGAGGTCTTTTAAGGGGACAAGAGCAGAAAATTTACCACTTCAAAAAAAAAAAAAAAAAAAAAAAAAAAAGAGTTGGATGAACTAGCAGATTTTTCAAGAATGCTTTGGGAAGATTTTCGTGCTTCAAGTATGTAAACGTCTTGACTGAAAAAATTTGCCAAAGAAGGCTGTTTTGTTAATTGACAAATGTTACTGCGCTGATTCAACCTATGGACCCAGGGAGTCATTGCAATCATGACGAGAACGAGAGATCTCAAAGAATTTTGGAAGAATTATACAATTGTTGATAGCATTTATGATATGTCTGCATGGAATTACATCAAGCTCTCAACCCTTGTTGTGAAATCGGGGAGAAAATACTTTCCAAGGAACGACACAAATTTACGATTTTGACCATGTTTGGTCTAATTGGTCCCTATTGACTGCTACATATATTCTTTTGTATTTGTCCGCCTTATCAGTAATCACTAATATAAACTCACATGTATTATTTACATAATTATATGCGGTACATGTTCCGGGAACACTGCCATTCCCTTCATCAGCCACAAATATAAAAATTACTTAGCATGTCTAAAACCCTTCACTATAAAATTATTACTTCTACTTAAAGTAAACTAAAAAACAACAGTTGGAATTCCTAAGATTTAGATTCTTGCTTGTCCTTAAACAGTTGTCATAGTATTAATTCTCTACAACAATATATCAAGTAAGTCTGTTTGTGCAAATAATATAATTTGTTAAAACTGATAATCCTCATGTCTCTTGATGTGACTTAACCTTTTCCGGTCTAAAGTCGAGGTGACCTCGACACCATGGTTTATTGTAACTGGTCCAACGTCACCTCGACATTGTTTCTTTCTATTTAAGAAGTTATTTATTGATGTTCTTTGACCTGATTGAGGTCGATCGATATCCCTGGCGTTTCTAGAGCAAATTTTTGTGCACAAAGGAAGCCGTTCTTTTATCTCCATGGAAATGGTACGAGATATATGTAGCAGTGTATCGTCATGGTTACCCACGACGGTCAGCTGTGTTTTGTTTACATTGAGTATTGTGCACACGTGTTGTACTAGGCGTTTATCTGTGAATGCAAATTGTCTGAGTTGAATTTGCAATATAAAATCGGCAAATATGAGTGAAGGAGAAATACGTATGCACGTTTATTTAAACAGCAGTGACGATGATTATTTATATGAATTAGATGAAGAGTGAACTGTCAAGTGAAGATGAAGGTGTAGTGAACTTCAGCATTGCAAGTGAAACTTCAGCGACTGGACCTGTGCGTAAAAAAGCACAGAATAATCCCAGACCATCATATGCTGTTTCTGAAGATTCAGAAGAGGAAGTTCCAGTGCCTGCTGCAAAAGCAAGAAGTAGCGCGAAGGTAATGGATTAGTGATTACTGATAAGGCAGACCAATACAAAAGGATATATTATCGAAACAAATGTCAATGAAGTCATGCTGACCGCTACACTCATTGACCTAGTGGACATCCGTTCCGGGAGGTGAGAATGTCGACAAAGAGAACATAGAAGAGTAGCTGGAATGCAACGCAAGTGAGCTGGGGTTTGAACGACTGACTAATGTAGAGATAATAAGCAAAGCAACACAAGTGAGCAAGAGCAAAGAAGAACAAAGTTAAAGTGAAGATGGTACCTGACACATGAAATTGCTTTGCAGCATGTAGACGGACTGCTTCAATATTTAAAGAAACAAGACAACACACATCTGGCAGAAAATCTCATGTTAACTCTTTCCGGTCTAACTGTGAGCATAGCTCGCAGCAACCGAAATTACGCTTGGGCCGCGTTGCGGGCGTAGCCCCTAGTAAGGTTTGACAATTCACTAAAAATCGAGAACGAGCTATGCACGCATTATGGTGGTTACGTCATGTATCTTCATGTATTAGTTACGAGAGTATTTAAGCAGATGGCAGTATTATATGTCTAAGTCAGAGAATTTATGATATTTTCGATCAACATGCATGAGTAGATGTTGTCACTCAGTGAGCTCTAAGACATGGCTTCTCGCGGCAAACATGTGCTTGACGAAAGTGATATTTTCGATATTTTATGATATATTGTAAGTTTATGTGCAAATGAACATATTGACATATGAATTAAAAACAACTTCTTACATTTCATTATGACTGGAGTTCGTTTTACCGCCTAGCGCATGTTCCCGCATATTTCAAATTTTCGTGAATATGTAAGATTGTCTACATATTAGTAAAGTTGTCTGTTTAGAAGACTGTATTTTCTCTTTCTGAGAAGTCTTTTGTGGTAAATGGAACAATATCTTTATGTTTGAGTAACTTTTGATGAAATTTATCAATTAAAGTAAAATTTCATAAGAGCTCCTATTTTTTAAATTGTAATTAACACTATTATTAAGAAAAATTATTATTTTTATATCGTACTCATTATTGTTGTTGTTTTGTAATTGCAGTGCACATTTTATATTAGCAAAATAAGGTAAATATAACAGTATTTCAGAAAACTGTACTTGATTAGTTATCCGTTAGACCTTTTTTCCATTCGCAAAACATGGTATAATACATAAACGGTTTTAAAATCTCAAGTGATAGTTGACATAATACAAACAGCGTTTTTCAAAACTAGATGCTCAAACAAGCACAAAGAAAAAAGAATCATGCAAATATCTCCTACATGTACAGAGATATAATGTTTTGAATATCCCTAAAAAGGCCCAGGCTGGAATGGGTTAAGGAAAGTACAGTCTAGTATAAGGAAAAGGTGTTTCCAAAGCAAGAAGCAAACACAAGTGACTGCTTTTTTAAAAGGCATAACTGAACACTTTTTGTTGACTTGTTTTTTGTTTACTATTCTTAATTTTAGAGATTTAGACATAGAGCAAATGTTTCCGTTCATATTTTTAAAGTTTTACATAATTATGTGTTTTGTACCGTAAAACATACTTCTTATGCTGAAATTTTTTCATGTTTACACTGCATTTTTAGTATTTTTTCGGATTAGTCGCAATTTTTGCTATCCGCGGTGCCCTTGCCATCCAGTTCTGCGGATAACCAAGGCTATTTTCTTTTGTGACAGCTGGTTTGGGTGATGGTGCAGATGGATAAATGTCTTTGTTACCCTTTGTTACGGGGATACCATGGTTTACAGAGGTGAAAGAAGGTGCAGGCATGAATGGGTGGATATATGAAAATCGAAAGATTGATTTAAAACTTTAAAATTGGCAGTTTTATTTCTTTCACCTTTTTTCTTTACTCTTTTCAGTTGTTAACTTTAACAAAACAATTCGCTAAACGAATAACAAAATCTCAGGTACAACCATGATCTTGAGACGTAATATTATGAATTCATAGAACGATTAAACAATATTAATTAACAATGCGAGCTTGAAGCTCCAACCTTGTTAATGTGACAAGAGCGACCACTGCTCCGTTTATTAATATTTCTTACAAGAGCACCTTTACTCCACAAAATTATCTAGGAGACTAATCTCCAAACATTATACTATTCTAGCCTTCTAATGGCACCATTCAACCTTTACATTAATAGGAAGAGCTCTTTGATCTAAAATTTTACACTTAGGAATCTATTTCTGAAAATTTACACTTTTCATTCCTATCAAAGGCACAACCTACATTTAACAAAATTTCACTGTCCTAATTGCTCAACAGTCTTTATCTTACAGAATTTACAAGACAGAAAAGGTTACAAAATCAAAGTCACCTCACAATCAAGTTGAGAGGGAACACAAAAGGGTACATCACTCTCTATTCCAAGATTTCGGTTAAGTTCTTTCGACTAGTTTGAAATTTATATTTAATTTTTCAAATTTACACTGGAGAAAAGAAAAGTTACATTACTAAGACAGGAAACCTTCCCCTCAAGCTAGTTTTCAAAGACTATCACATGGTTATACTGAAACTGCCATTACCTTGAGCTGGTAGACCTCTCGAAGACGGATGAGGTGCCTCCGCCTCCTTTATAAACACACTCTATACTGGAGCGATCACTAAGACAACCTGGTCCAAAAATGTGCCAGCTTTTATAGCCGAGGGGAAAGTTCCAGAAAACTCTGGGCTAAGGCCCGACACACCCCCAATTCTCATTGGATAATCAAATAAATACCAGAAATTTTCTCATTGTTGAACAAATAAATGTACAAAATTTCTCATTGGCCAACATCTTAAGTTGGCGGGAAGTGACAGAAGTGTTGTAAACTTTAACACACCAAATACAAAGTATAAACAATTCAGTTTAGGAAACCTTAACATACAAAATTACTCTTGAATTTTAATAGTTCATCTTCACCCCAGAGGGCACCACATAAGTTTATAGTAGCGACATCTGTTGAGAAATGTTCAAACTTCTTTCGCTAGCTGTTCCAAGTTTTATATTTTAGATGGCATTCTCCAAGATGCTTCATTTAAATGTATGGGGTAGGTTTACCTCCAGTACACCCTTCTTTCCATAATTTTATTGAAATGTGATTTATACTTGTACCTGACTTATCTAATTACAGATTTCAGATTTTTTATTGTTCTTTTAAAAAAAAAAACAGGAATGTCCGAAGTGTAATGTCACTATCGAAAAGGATGGAGGCTGCAATCATATGGTGTGTAAGAATCAGAACTGCAAAGCTGACTTCTGTTGGGTGTGCCTAGGTCCTTGGGAACCTCATGGCTCATCTTGGTAAGAATTATTTGGATATTTCTCCTTTAGGCTACTTGAGTCACATAATATATGTTAACTTATTAATTCATTGAGAGACTATTTTGACAAAACTTCACTCTCGATGTGGGAAGTATAGGATAAGAGGAAAGGCAGGCAAATACGTGTCATGAGTGATCATCACTGCCGGTCCTGAAGATGGTGAGCAGAAATGAGCTTGCCAGAGTCTGAGAAGAAATAGATGTAGAAGAACTGGGACTAATGATGAAGAACACCTGTGTATGAAGATACGGAGATTGTCATTGTCCTTTCATGTATTCATGCTTGTTTTTGTATCCTCTTTCTGGTGCTCCCTCTTCCCACACTGACCTGTCCTTGTGTTCTTATCCATGTTTCCTTTCTACTGTATGTGTCTTGGTTTGTTATTTGTTTGTTCCTTTCCATTACTTAAAATACCAGTTGAGTGTACTAACCATGGTTTATTTACTGATAGCTAACCTTTAGATTGCAAATGTCAGAGGATTATTTTTTTTAAATTACAGACAGAATTACTTTCCTTAAGTATAGAGTAGTTAAAGTGTGGTGGTTCATCATCATCATCATCATCATCATCATCATTATTATTATTTCCCATTATCCAGCTGTAGCGGGTAGGGGCAAGTATGGTTCCTCTCCACTTTATTTGGTATTTCCACTACTTCTCCTCCAACACTGTGTCCCAGTCCAGGTTTCCTTCTCTAATACTGCGTTGGATTGTGTCCTTCCATTTCAGTCGTGGTCGTCTGCGGCCTCTCTTTCCTGTTTTGGCATTCTTTCATCACTCATTCACTTTATGTGCCCAAACCATCTTCTCTATTCTATCATTCATTTTTTCCACTCCAATTTTTTCCCAGAATTTCTCATTCCTTATTTTGTCTCTTGTACTCTTCTGTATTATACTCCTCAAGAACTTCATTTTGGCTGCCTGTATTAGACTCTCATCCTTCTTTGTCATTGTCCAAGTTTCTGCTCCGTAAGTTGTTATGAGTATGTACATAGTTTCCTTTGCTTCCATTGGCACATCTTTGTCCCATAATATGTTTCTTACACTGTGATAGAAACAGCTTCCAGCTTGAATCCTCTTTCTAATTTCAGCATCCAGTCTAGCATTCTCCATTAATTCAGTCCACAGGTATTTGAATATCTCCACTACTTCCAGGGGCTTGTCTGCAAGTCTAATCTGACCTTTCCCTTCTTTCTCCCCTCTAGTCATAACAAGAGTTTTACTCTTTTCTACACTTATTTTCAATCCACATTCTTCAATATTCCCATTCACCACATCTGTTCTTGAATATTCATGTCCTCTTCTCCCCAAATCACAATATCATTTGCAAATAACATGTTAATTTCTCTTCCTCCATGTGCTGTTAAAGTGACAAATACCCTATGTATTACATCATTTTACCAGTCAAGAAGTCCATATGTTACTTCATGAAATTGTTTCTTGCTAACTTATGTATGAAATGTTGCTAACATAAATGTGGTATTGTTCAGGTATAATTGCAATCGATATGATGAAGAGGAAGCCAAAGCTGCTAGAGATGCTCAGGAAAAGTCACGTGCTGCCTTGCAGCGTTACTTATTCTACTGCAACCGCTATATGAACCACATGCAGTCTCTCAAGTTTGAGCACAAGCTTTATGCCTCTGTTAAGGAGAAGATGGAAGAGATGCAGCAACACAATATGTCTTGGATTGAGGTACCAACCACACTTAACCAAATCTTATTGGTAGTATTTTGGCATGCCTTCTTGTTTGAGATAATTATACCATCTGTCAACTTCTGATGTGAGTTTTTTGCCCTTGAAACTTGTTCGTCATTCTTAAGTGTTTTGAATGTGCTTATATGTCTGTGTTTTTAAAATCAAATTGACATAAATATCAACTAGTTGATCATTTTTCTTTGTTTTGAAAATGCCAAATGAGGAAAGTTTTGTTCGCATAATAGGCTAAGTAATAAGAGAAACACAATGTTTATGTGATGTTTTAGGCTCTGATCAAAATCCTTTCTCTGCAAAGACAACATGAAAACCATTTTTGACATCATCTCAAAACGTTACTCAACATATTATCTCTTACAGTGAAAACTCTCCCTTCTACCAAATCCTAAAATGAAGAAAATTCTGTGTAGAAATAACATGCCAATCTATCAGGACTCATTAAGAAACACGAAAGGAATGTTTGTTTGAATCGCCAGACAAATTGACCATTAATGAACATATCGTACTTCACATCACATCGTGTTCGAGAATATTCTTGCTCATGTGCTTATAAACCATAATTTATCGGTCTTTAATACCTTGGGAGGCAGTAGAAGTATGTAAGAATTCCATTAAGTACAACTTCTTTCTCTCTTTATATACTGTATTTTCTCGCATATTTAACGCCTTTTTTTACGATAAATACAGGCGAAAACTTCAGACGCATAAATTATTCAGGGAATTCAGATATTTAAAAATGATTTACAATTAATTTGCATTTAAAAGATAGCCTACATCAAATATAATATAAACACAATTGGTTCAACTCATTTGCGGTTCTCATTGTTTGGCGTAAAATTCTTACGCAAATTTTTTTTCTGAAATTTCAAATAGCGTACATCGGTTAAATTAGACACGTGGGTTTGAAGTACCGACACTGGAAAATATTCTTCCCGTTATGAGCTGACAATACGACCTGAAGTGAAATTAATGTGAATTAATAAAAGTACAATTCATGTAATGTCATAACAATGACATACCGGCAAAAAAAAGAAAACTGTCCAACACAAGAAGGGTCGGGCATCGAAGGAAGGACCCTACTAGATTTCCCCAAAACATTCATATCCATTCTTGTATGAGTGACGTTTCCATCCACCCTTTTTCTTGAATATGAACGTGGATCACTCTTGGAAATTTTCCTTTAGGTATTGTTTTTCATTTTAGAACAACGTAAGGTGCAAGCTTTCTGCCATCAGCTGTTACAGCAAGCATTGCAGTACATAGTTTTCCGCTTCCGGTAGCGCATATGATAACACTCAATGTTCCTTTCTGATCGATTGCTCGACTTTGTGGCATATGGAAACTGATTGGCATCTGACCGGTTCCTATTTGGGAGATTAAATATTCCTTCACTTTACACTTCTCAATCAAAAAGCGATGAAAATAGTTGAATTCATTCGTCATTTTTTGGCCTAATATTGTTCTTTGCCATACGGGTTTGTAACGCCATGTGGAATAGGATGCTCGTATGCGATTCCACGGTAATCCATACACCGCCTGCGCACAACACTATGCAATAGTCAAGCTAGATTTAAACTTCAATGTACTTGCTGCAATTTTGCTGACAATAATGAAGATTATTAAATAAACGGTTTTACAGTATTTACGTATTAATTTGGAGCGCCAAATGACTCAAATATGTATTAATATTATGTAACTAGCATGTGTCTAGGTTATGTTAGCTGGGCAGTCTGTAAAAATGGTAGGGCGGTGCGGTGCGCCCATTAAAAAGGTCCTAGGAAGAACACTGGATGGACAGCACACAACGGGCTGGATATCATAAAATTGCAATTAATATTTCTAAAGCACATGTTGTAAGAAGAGACAGCATCACAGTCTGCTCCCTGTCTGACGTCATACTTAACAATGGCCCATTAAATTCCATTATGGCCTTCAGTGAAGTTGTATTGAAATCATTGCTCATTTTAACTGTATTTTACACATTTTCCATGCTTAACTTGACGGTGGATGTACTGGTATCAGCCCGTTATAGTCAAAAGCTGTAATGGCAGTTGCGCAGCATCTCACTTGGTTAAAGAGTACTGTAATTTCTTCATCCCTTTGCTGCTGTTATGTAGAGTACACTCACCTTAACAACTACAACAAAGCTACACTTCCTTGTATGGTGGCATGTTGCTTTACACCCTTCAGTCCGGGCATGGGGCTGTCCATGCTAATCCTTTTATGCTTGCTTTGTATGTAGATTTGACTAATAAAGTTGCACGGAGGGGTATTCGCCTCTCGTGGTGACCCATCGCGTCGGCCGACAATCCAGCGGACGTACCCTCCCGGGACGTGCTTTCAACAGTACACGCGAGCCTCACGCGTGTATAAAAGCGAGGCTCGCCCCGGGAGGGTCGTCAGTTGGCTGTTGGTACAAGTAGCACCGGCGAGAGCCGCGAGTTTCCGAGGAATTTGGCGAGCAGGTTACCTAGCCAAGGCAAGAACGAACCCGTCCCTCCCGGGCAATCCCTGAACCTTTGGAAGGGATAAGTCGTGTTCCACCAGCCCTGGTGAACCTCTCAAGTGCTTTAATATTCAAATATATACAATAAGTGGTGCATTACAAGAGAATAGAGGCAACTTAACATATCAGTCGAGAGTAGACCTTAGCCATAAACACGATAAGCCCGGCATAGCTAAGCATAAGACTAATCGGTACTCTCAATAATATATTTTTCATTTCTGAAGAAAGCAACTTTGCCATCTGTGGATAAGCCACGCTAATGTATAGCCATATTGTTTAATATGCAAAACGGATGACACCTGACTAATATTTAGACCTGGGATTTTAGGCTCTAAAAAAGTTAGTTTTAGGCGCCTAAAATAGGCTCTTAAAACAAGTAAATAGGCTTTTAAAAGAGAAAATTGGCACTTAAAATATGTTTTTAAAATGTGTGGATAGGCAAGAAATAGAGTTTAAAATATTACAATATACACTGAAACTGTAACGTGATACTTTTTTACTTTAACAAACGTGGTATCCCTATTCTTAACCAAAATAACTGCAAAGTTAAGACAGAATAAAAAAGACATTTATAAAAAACAATATAAGAAAATGTGTCAATAAAAGTTATGGATTATATGATATATCATCAGTACTGATCTAAAACCTTAATACTAAAATCACTGTACACAATTACAACACTGTAGGCATCCAATAACGGTGTAAACGCGAATGAAGTATGTGTTTATGATTTGTGAGGAATATTCCTACAGTGCTTTCATTCGTAGTTTGCTTTACAGTACATAATAATCTTCTCCAAATTTTCCAGTCAGGCTATGTCTTTTGTCTGTTAAAATCATTTTGAAAGCAGAAAAAGAGCGCTCCACTCTCACAGATGTTAGAGGAGCATAGAAAATTTACCTACATTTTTCAATTCAATTTCACTTGGTAAGTCTACCTTTCCCCCATCCATTACCTGATGTACCGTTTTCAGCACTAAATAACCTGGGTTCTTCTGCAGTACACTAGACCACTTGTCTCTTATTTTATCCTCTACCTTGCCCCTAGCACTTTGTATGCTATTCTCAGCTTCCTCAATTACAGAAAATTGCTGTTTGAGACTGTTTCCTTTTTCCTCCATTTTTGTAATGGTGACTGGAAGAAATGAAAAATTTGCCTGAATATACGCAATGTCTCTCTGAACACTGGAACAATCATTTAACAGCTCTTTGACAGACGACACACGTGCAGAGTTGTCTGTTGAAGGCAAATTGTATATAACAGTCATGATTTCCTCAAGATGTTCTGCTTCCATCCAGGGACCCCAACGGGTGATGATTGGCTGTAGTGGAAGGGGAATAGAGGGGAGTTTCTCTCGAAAGATGGCTATTCTTGATGGAGCCTTACAGAACACTTTCTTCATTGTTGAAATGAGAGTATTTACTGCAGGAAACTCGGCCCTAACTGTTTCCGCGAGTCTATGCAAGGCATGGGCCATGCCAGTGACATGAATTAAAGAAGGATAGAAAGTTTTGAGGAGAGGTGCAGTGGCAATCTTGTAGGAAGCAGCATCGGAGACAAGGAGAAGGATTTTAGAATCATCAACACTCCCAGGATACAACAATTGCAACCCCTTGTTGATGAAGTACGCAATGCTTTAACTATTGACTTTCTCAAGCTGTTTAGAGCAAAGAAGGTGAGCGGTAGATGCCTGATTGGGTTCCAGTTTTCCTACTATAAGGTTAGCAATGTACCTGCCCACAGAGTCGGTGGTTTCGTCCACACACAACCATATGCAAGACTCCCCAATATCCTCCCTGATTGACAAAATGACCTCATTGTAACAAATATCTAAGTAGTTTTTCTTTAATGTAGATGCTGATGGGATGTGCTGCTTAGTGTATTTCTGTAAAAAAAATCTCTGAAACTGGATTATGCACAGCATTCCAGGGGATATTTGCTGCAATTAGGGCTCTACACATATCAGCATAGAAACCATTATGGGTTGTAGGAGATATAGTTTGTGTGAACAGAGTCTGTCTAATGTTACTTTTCATGCTGCTTTTGCTTTGTGACTGGCAGTATCTGCATGCTGCTGAAGGTGGCATTTTTTCTCATGTGAAATCTAAAACACAATAAAGTGATCTCAATTAGAGACTAAGATGAGGAATAGAAAAGGTGAGCTATTGAATAAGATTTGTAATTTTCAACTATTGAAATTAAGCCATTATTACTCTAAAGTTAATTAAGAACAAGAACACTACAGTCCCCGAAGGACCTTGGTTTTCAATAACGGTTGCTGCCCAGCTCATGGCCTGGAGATATTGGGTGGTGTGTAGTCAGCACGATAGATCCCTCAGCCGTATTGCCTTGCCTCCGTGACCCCTGCCCACTGTAACTTCTCAACTGTCCTCACGATGCTGGGTCAACACCGTTCCAGACCTCATAGATTTCTAAATTGCTTCCGGTACTGGAAATCGAACCCAGGTCGCCTGGACTAGGTCTCTACAATTAATTAGAGGAGCCAATATCAAAACCTTAGTTTTAGATTAATATGGCATTTAAGATATATGCACATACCTGTTTATTGCAGTACTGGCAGAAAATAATCTTGCCATCAAAAGTCATCCCTGGAAATTGTACAAGCCATTGTTGTATAAGCGCACTCTTAGATGATTTCGTTTTAGGCATGATGAACTATATTCACTTTAACAGATGTTCTTTCACTGGCGACTTGACACAGTATGTCCTTTACTACCTGCTCGTTGTTCTTCTGAGCTAATCCTCTACCTCCACCCTTCACTCAGCATTCCTTTGGTGACAGTTGTCTGGGAAGAGCACATTTCTGTGAAAACCCCACCCTCTGCTGTTCTGCTCGTTCCAGGGATGTCCATTGTGTGATTGTAAAAATTACAGAAGTTGAATTTTATTTTAAATGTAGAAAATAGGCAATTTTAGGCACTAAAATAGTAAAATAGGCTCTAAAGTTCCAAATAGGCATTTTAGGGCACTATAAAACTCTATTAATATAAGGGATTTATCATGAAACGTGAACATCATGTTATTTCGTAAGGAACGAAATAGGCATTTGCCTTAAAATCCCAGGTCTACTAATATTTTAGTCAGTGAGTTATCATTGATCTGCGTTTAGGACTGTCGCCCAGGTGGCAGATTACCCATCAGTTGTTTACCTCTTCATTTCATGTTTTCAAAGGACTTGGAAATTAATTGAACATTACCTTGATAAATTACTTCAGTCCCTAATTCCTCTTCCTGTAAATGAATATTTGTCCCAATTTGTCCTCTTAAATTCCTACTTATCTTCATTTTATGATCTTTCCTACCTTTAAAAGTACCACCCAGACTTATTTGTCTATTAATGTCATTCCATGCCATCTCTGCTGACAGCTTAGAAGATCCTGATTAGTCGAGCAGCTTGTCTCCTTACTCCCAAGTCTTCCCAGCCTGAAGTTAGCAACATTTTTTTAACACTACCCAGAGCATATCATGCTGATTTCCTTTGGATCTTTTCCAGTTCTTGTATCAACTAATCCTGGTGTGGGTCCTAGACTCTGAAACCATACTCGAATTGGGATCTTACCAGAGACCTATATGCCCTCTCCTGTACATCCTTGCTCATCCCCTTATCCAGCTCCTGCCCATACTGGGTATTTATGGCACTTCTCCAACCTCCTCTCTCCTTCCACCATTCCTCTTCCATCATTTTGTCCCATTCCCGGTTTCTTCCTCTTGCACTCCTCTTTTTTTAATGATCCACCTAGTTCTAGGTCTCCCTTTCGCACTGTTTGCCTCAAACTTAATCTCCATATGTTCTTCCCTTCTCCATCTTCTTTACATGTCCAAACTATCTTAGTTTACTCCTAGTTCTCTCATTTAGATTTTCCATTCCAACCTCCTACAAACCTTGAATACCCTCATAACTAGGGCCCAGAAGTTCAGTAAATATGCATGTACATATCCTTTTAATAACCCAAAAATATGCCCATGAACATGCATCATTAAATTGGAGGAATTGTTGTTCATTGGCAGTAGGAAAGACAAGTTAGTACTGTGAAACCTCGATTCTCCGTTTTTGGAGGGACCTCGAAAAAAAAACCATACGATACGGGAAAGCGGAAAATCCGGGAACAAATTAAAACCGTCAACAGTTTGGCTGTACTTCACAGTAATTAAATATATATCATTTTATTTGTACAAAAACGCCTGCATTAAATACATTAGTTAAAATTTGTATTTTAAATTCAGTTTTACCGAGAAACTTCGTCACTTTCCCGTAACAACGTCTTTCAGGTCAGCAATTTTCATCAGCCAAGCTCATTGAAAAATATTCTACTAAATAAGTTATCAGAATTATATTGATATCTAAGAAATTTAAAACCACTTCTGAGACTCCAGTTTCACTATTGCTGCAAGGAGAGTGTATCAGAGTAATTATGCCGATCGGGGAAAACATTATAATCCAGTCACTTAATTGACGACTTAAAAACGTCTATGGTGGCTACCTCTGTTTTTTACCTTGCATAAATCTAACTGGAACAGGTACAGTTATTTACAGTAATCGTTATCTGGCGACAGTCTCATGTAATTAAGAAGACTTTGTTTTAATAACCTAAAAAAGAAAATGTACTGTAACTTGTTTATCAGTTAATGTTTTCGTGCTGTATTACAAACATATGGCGCGAAATTTAACTTCGAGTTCGCCCATGTTTTAGGCCTCGGTACTTTCCATTCTCGATTTTTTGACCGATAAACAGGCGAGAAATGTGGCTTGCATGATAGGCATAATTACTGGTGCAGTTCACATGAGCTTACCTGTGGTATTATAGTTAAGAAAGATCGCTGAAAACACGTAAATAAGCATAGGTTGCAACAGGTCCGGTCACATAATCAAGTAAGCTAATCACAACGCACAAATACAAAAATGATACCAAAATACATTAAATCCCAGAAGATATAATGAAACAGACTCGCACTCACAAAAATAGATGTCACATCGCACACATATAGGTTACGTACTGTACACACAAAACACTTAAATTGTCATTTCTTCAGTCACAGAATACAGTAGTCACTTTGTAGTAAAAAAGTCTTTAATCGTCAGTTGTTTTTTTATTTTGTCGTGCCTTAACACTGTACAGTGCTCCCTCAATATTTAAAGCGTTCTGTAGTTCGCTGCTGTCTGTGTCATACACAGTAATATAGTCGCGAATTTTGTCGAAGGCGGCTAATGCTTCTGCAAACGTTGGCAAGGGTTCAATTTCATCTTCGTCTTCCCTCTCGCTCGCGATCTCATGCACGGCCCTTGCACTGGCTGTGGCAGTAGCATCATCACACAGCTGTTCTATGCTCTTTACACCACACGTGGCGAGCTCACTATCGACTGTAGTGTACATCTCGAAGTTAACATCTCTCGGCGCAAGCTTCTCCCAGTCCTCACTGATACGTTGTTCTTCGCTGCCGGTGTTGGTGTCGTTCGTGTCTCTGCTTTCGCCAAAGCCACATTTATGAAAACAATTTTGAATGGTGGAGGGCGAAACGTGGAACCATGCTGACACAACAAAGTGGATTGCCTGTAGAATACTGAACTTCGTC
This sequence comes from Anabrus simplex, assembly GCF_040414725.1. Classification (NCBI taxonomy): domain Eukaryota; kingdom Metazoa; phylum Arthropoda; class Insecta; order Orthoptera; family Tettigoniidae; genus Anabrus; species Anabrus simplex. The sequence goes on from NC_090265.1 coordinate 1,055,493,479, forward strand.
TTCACTTCTTTTCCGGCGTCCAACGTACACACAGCCATTTGCACTAGCTGCTTGCGGTAGTACCCTTTAAAGCACTGTATCGCCCCCGCATCCAGAGGCTGAAGGACACTGGTACAGTTCGGGGGACAGAAAATATCTTTCACATTTCGTAAGAAAGAAAGTTCCTGCGGGTGGGCGGCACAGTTATCTACAAACAAAACTATTTTTCTCGCTTGAGCACACATAGAAGCATCCAGTCCATGAAGAAAATTCCAAAAAATGTCTGTGGTCATCTAAGTTTTACCGTTCGCATAGTATCGCACTGGTAACTTCTTCGCGTTCTTAAAGCATCTCGGTTTCGCTGCTTTGCCTATAACGATAGGGATACGTTTGTCTGACCCGTCACTGTTTCAGCACAACAAAACAGTTATGCGGTCCTTCGCATTTTTGCCTCCATGACAAGATTCTCCTTTAAGAGCCAGCATGCGATCCGGTAAACAGTTGAAAAATAAGCCTGTTTCATCCGCGTTATAGATGTTCTTCGGTTTCTATCTTTCAAGCAGCTCTGGGAGATTTTCCCCCCAATCTTCCATAGCCGAACTGCCAACTGCAACACACTCGCCGACAAGCTTTTTATACACCAGCCCGTGACGCTCCTTAAACCGGGAAATCCATCCATTCGAAGCGGAAAATTTTTTGACGCCCATTTTTGCAGCGATGCTTTGAGCTTTTACACGCAAAATGTTACCATCCACAGGAATTCTTGACGCCCGAGCTTGCTGATACCAAGAAAAGAGAACTGCTTCCATTTTGGAATATCTCGATTCCTTCCCCGTTTTTCTATTCTTTGCGGAGGATCCACATTTTTTTACTTGTTCACGTATCTCTTGTTTTTTCCCCTATTATTGTATTCAGTGTCGAAGCAGGTAAGCCTAAACGTTTTGTGATGTCAACTTTTTTCTCTGTTGGATTTCTTTCAACTTCCTCTATAATCTGAAGTTTTTCTTGCAGGGTTTTTACATGCTTTACAGGTCGCGCCATTTCAATACTGTACTGTGTAAGCAAACCGAAACTCTACTGCGTAAATTGTTGGTTTTCACCGGCTAGTAATACAGCCAACTGAACGAAACATTCAACAGAAAGCTCTTAACAAAGCGCAAGTTGACGGTGGCCTTCATTGTTAGCCTGGTACAGAATGTTCCTTAAGTATGATCGCGCAAGATATCCGACGAAATTAAAATACGTTAGACTCGCAAATTCGATTCCTGCCGTCCATTCTCGAAATCTTGAAAAATGCTTGATCGAGGATTTAGCATTGATGGGACTGAAATTTCTGGACGGTTGATGCGGGATATCGTTTCTTGAGGAACAGATAACGCGGGATTTTTAATACAGGGTTTAAATGGGATGCTCGCGGGACCACGTAATTTGAACGAATATTACGGGAAAATGTAGTTTTGGGGAACGGATAATCGAGGTTTCACTGTATTAATTATTCCTTAGAGGTTGAAGCAGAAGTGATCCAGTTCCCAGCATTTACTGATGAGTTGCAGTTCGCAACCATCACTTCGCACAAATTTTCAGTTTGAAATCTTCACCTGTTGTCTCGCAAAACACTTTTGTAACGTGAAAAACTTCTCTCCACTTCAGAAGAGGTTATTGGGGCATATTTAAGTGATCTTAACTGTTCCACAGAGAGAGATTAGTCTCTTGGTGTTGGTTTTCCTTCGAGAATGTATCTATTATTGCAATCTGTTTACAAACTGGATTTTTTTAAATTACCTTATTTTCTTTCACTTTTTTCTTAGACTACCAGGAATAGAAAGATAGCTTTTTTTCCTTCTTCAAAAACTGTAAATGATTCATTTAACCTCTTCAGTGGCATGCACAATAAATTCTCGAGTGGCGTACGCTTGCCTATAATGTGAACGTCCGAGAAATTGTCGATTATCTGCAGTGTTTGTTTCGCGATCGCCCGGAATGTTCTCAGATATTGTCATTCCTGTGGAAAATATTTTCCAGCATTCTATCTTATCTCCTCTCCTTTACATAAAATCTCTGTTCAGCTGACGATATAAGCAGATATCGCACACGTGAAACAAAAGCGTTGTTTGCCTGGAAATAAAATAAGGGACTACATTAAAGATAAATCTCTGAGTGATATGAGTATTAAGTAATAATAATAATAACTTAAATGTTTCCACCTTTTCAATACAATATATTCACAAAATTACAAAATTATACGGTACTAGTTTCGACCCATCTAGGGGTCATCATCAGCCGTATTGGAGCAAAGATCATTTGTGGCGAAATCCTAAGAAACTAGTACCGTATAATTTTGTAATTTTGTGAATATATTGTATTGAAAAGGTGGAAACATTTAAGTTATTATTATTATTACTTATATATTGTTCAATACGGACCAAAAACATGAAATTCATAACCATCAATGATATGAGTATTTCCGCTAGTAGTCATAATAATTTGAATAATTCTTCGGATGACGACCTTATTGGTATTTCTAGTGAAATTCAAAAAGATACGTATGTTGGAAGCAATGGTGATGGTAGGAGGTATATAACCTAAATTTGTGTGGAAATGATGTTAGACTGGAAATACAGAATAATCTCACACAATTTCATTTACTAGAAATCCTAGTGTAAAGTTTGAATTGTCAACAGAGATGAATGTGATTGTTTCAAACTATTTCTTACTTATGATGATGTAAGTTCCGCAGTGATCGATACCAATTCTTACGCTAAATAGTATGTAGTTATTGATGATCGAGACAGGACTGGATATGGCCCGTCATATGGTGATTGAAGAGATGTTCTGACCGCATCATGTCGATCGAAAACGAACTTGCTCGTCATCAGCCGTGGGTGTGAACAAAGATCTTTTTGCGGTCGTGGTGTTCTGTTGGGACTGGTCTTAGGTTCCTCAACTGTTCCTTCAATTTGAAAACGGAGGTTGGGATGTCAGTTACTAATTTCTGTTTGTTGAGAAATGCTCCTGGTAACCTAATTGTTGAGCCGTAAGTCATTTCCACTGGCGAGGAGTTGATTTGCGGTATTATGTAGGAACGAAGTCCTAACAAGACCAGAGGAAGCTTCGAAACCCAATCATCACACATCTGTGCCTTCAAAGCAGATTTTAATTGATGGTGCCAGCATTAAATTTTTCCATTTGCTGCCGGATGATATGCTGTCGTTTTAATGTGGACGATGCCCAGTGTGCTTGTGAGGCATTTGAAAGTTGACATTCAAACTTCCTACCGCGATCAGTAGTTATGATATGAGGCACGCCAAAACAAGATATCCATGTTAAGACTATGGCAAATGAAACTGCTTCTGCTGTGATGTCAGTTAATGGAACTGCTTCTGGCCATCGGGAAAAATGATCAATAATTGTTTAGTAAATAGCGATATCCTTGTGATGGAGGTAGTGGTCCAACTACGTCCACATTAATGTAACTGAATCTTGCTGCCGTTGGAGGATAATGTCCCACTGCACTGTTAGTGTGTCTCCAGACTTTACTTCGTTGGCAAGAAATACATGCTGATGTCCAGGTCTTTACGTCCTTTCTTAGTAATGGCCAAATGAAGTGCTTTTTTACTAAATTAATGGTTGCTTGAATACCAGGGTGAGCTAGATTGTGTAGCGAGTTGAAAATTGCTTGTCGTAGTTGTTGAGGTACATGTGGGCGAATCATATCTTGTGTCATGTCGCAAACAAGTTCTTTACCATTGGGCAACATTATTGTTCGAAGTGCAAGTGACGTATTCTTAATGTGTAGAAGTTCTTCGTCACATTGTTGGCTTTCTGCTATTTCTTCCATCGTAACAGTTGGAGATATAGTGATTGAAGCAATTCGTGAACAAGCATCAGCTGCGATGTTCTCCCAGTGTTATAACGTATGTCTGTGGTGAACTGTCCGATGAAACTAATGTGTCAGATCTGACGTGGAGAAGCTTTGTCTGAACGTTGCTTGAACACGAAAGTGAGTGGCTTGTGGTTGGTGTAAATCGGAAAATCACGTCCTTCAAGCATGTACTGAAAGTGCTTCAATGCTGAGTAGGCAGCGAGGAGTTCTCTGTCGTAGGTAGAGTAATTCCTTTCTGCATTTATCAGTTTCTTAGAGAAGAATGCTAATGGTTGCAAATTATTGTCTTTGATTTGTTGCAATGATGCACCAATAGCATAATCTGAGGCATCTACCATTAAAATTAGTGGTAAATTTGAAGATGGATGAGCTAGAAGTGCTGAATCGGCCAAGCTATATTTTAGGCCATTAAAGGCTTGTCGAAGATTTTCTGTCCAATTAATTTTTCTGTTGTCATTTTTCTTAGTCCCGTGGAGAAAGTTCAAAAGCTCTGCATGTTTGCTGGCTGAATTTGGCAGTACTCTTCAGTAACAGTTAATGAGGCCAAGAAACCAGCACAGTTCTTTTACTGTTGTGGGTAGCGGATAGTCAACAATGGTTTGTACTCGCTCTGGTAGTGGTCTCATTCCTTCTGCAGATATCACATATCCCAGAAAAGGTACATCTGTTGAACTGAAAATGCATTTGTTCAGATTGATTCTGATGTTGAACTTACTGAGGCGTTCGAAAAGCATTTGAAGATGCGTCTTGTGCTCTTCTTCGTCTTGTGATGCCACTAGGATGTCATCTATATAACAATACACAAAATCAAGGTCTTTGAGTATATTGTCGATATATCTTTGAAAAGTTCGAGCCGCATTACGGAGTCCAAATGGGAGTCGCAAAAATTCAAACAAACCAAATGGAGTTATCACTGCTGTCTTAGGTACATTGTCCAGATGGACAGGGATGTGATAAGCTCTGATCAGATCTATTTTTGAAAATATTCGTTTTCCATGTAGTTGGCTGTTAAAATCTTGAATGTTAGGAATAGGATATCTGTGAGGCTTGGTGATGTTTTTGAGAGCACGGTAGTCTCAGCAAGGTCACCAGGTTCCGTCTTTCTTGGGAACTAAGTGAAGGGGACTTGCCCAGGTGCTCTTTGACGGCTGACAGATTTTCATATCGATCATTTGTTGAAACTCTGCTTTAGCTGCTTTGAGTTTGTCTGGGGGGCAGTCGTTGTGCCTTTGCTGCTACAGGATGTCCTTCTGTGACAATGGTATGAAAAACAGAGGTATATGGGCTGTCGAAATGGACGTTTTCATGGAGCAAGTTGGGAAATTTCTTTAGAATGTCAGCATGTTTTCGATCTGGTGGCATTACATAAACTGTTTCTATGCCCGAGACTTTAATCAATGTGCCAGGTGTGTCTGCTGACGTTAATGGGTCAATGATACGCCTGTTCTTTAGATCTACTATAAGGTTGTAATGGTGAATGAAGTCGGCTCCGATAATCGGTTATTGCACATCTGCAATTACGAAATTCCATGTGAAATTGCACCGTAAGCCCAAACAGAGTACTAGTAGACGCTCTCCGTAAATATTAATACCATTGCCGTTTGCTGCATAAAGTTTACGATCTGTTATTTTGGGGCGATCACTATCCGGAGGCGGAATCACAGAAATGTCAGTTCCGATATCGACTAGGAAACGACTTCTGCTACTTCTGTCTGTGAGAAATAGGCGGCGTGAAAAATGACTCCGATCACCTGCCGCCGCTAGTGTGGAGCGTTTTAGTTTGAATGCTTGTTGGAAGGTGGTTGATATGAGCATGGACTCTGACATTTCTTTGCCCTGCTGCGATATTTAAAGTGATACCAACGTAGTGCTCCATTAGGATTAAAAGACTGGGCTGACCGGGACCTGTCTCGTGATCTTCTTGGTGAAGAACGAGATGATCGTGAGCTACTTCTTGATGAATGTGACGTTTTCAGTTCATTGATCGTCAGTGTTAATTCAGCGATCTGCATTTCTAGTCTTGAGATACGATCGTTACTACATCATTTATTTTATTGACTGCAATGGTGGATGGTGCCTGCGTGGTTTGAGCACAAATATTTAACCCCGGTTGTGAAATTTTAACAGTTTTGTCAGCCATAGTGGCTATGGTGTCCAGATCATCTTTACTCGTAGCTAATATAAAACGTGCAGTAACGGGAAGCCGCTGCATAAATATGGTTATCAAAAAATCATCCTCGACTTGCATACCAGCTAAAGTTCGCATCTCACGCAAGAGCTGAGTTGGCTTCTTAACACCTAATTCTAATTCTGTTAATAATTTTGTCACTTTCCTATTCTCTGACTCTTCAAATTCCTGAATTAGTCTTGCTTTAAGCTCTGTGAACGGAGTGGTAGATAATGGTCGAGATAAAAGGTCGGAAATTAATTCCACAATATCCGCTTCTAATGACGCAATAACATGATTAAATTTCGTGGTTTTGTTAGTGATACCCAACGTAGTAAACTGTGCTTAAACTTGAAGAAACCATACCTTTATGTTTTTTTCCAGATGGGCAAAATCTTCACTGAAATGCGAGCAATACCCGCTTCGTTCCATACTGTTGTTGGAGGTGGATTTGTTTTATTGCTGGCATCGGTCATTTTCACACTTGACGAACCACAAAATGTGTTCCGCGCCGTATTTTAATATCACGTCGGAGTCACCAATGTAGTTATTGATGTTTATGTACTTAAATGAATAATGGAAAAGGGATGGTGTATTCATGTGTTTAATTAACACTCCACGTATTGTGGAGACGAAAGTAAAACATGAATAATAATCAGAGAGAATATAGATAATATTAGAAGCACTGAACATCAATATATAGAAGTCTTCGAAACATAAACAAAGTTCAAGGAGTTTATAAACATATGAGTTTATACACATATAATAATACTCGAGGCTGCCACAAGTGCGTTGTAAAACATAAAATAAATCTTCGCTTACAAGGGTGTGATTTTGGAATAAAACAACTGTAAAATTCGGCAGTTGAGTGCGTTAGTTTTGTTCATTGGAATAATTGAAAAGCTGGAGGTAAATATGTATTGGTTACAAGACAGTACTCGCAACATACCAAGAAAACTCCAAAAGAAAGGCCAACAAGTGTAAATAAATTGTAAAGTAAGCTTTTAACAACCAATGAATATTATATGAATGTGTTAGCACCCTTTCCCCTCAATAGCTGCCATTAATTCTTTGCTTCCTACAAATATATAATTTCCTCTGAATAACCTTACTTTTCTGGCATAAAAACTCTGTGTGGACCTGCCACTGAAAGGGTTAAGGGAGATGTTACAGCTACCAGTGACATTATGGCTGTTAAGAGGGGGAAATGGGCAGTTATAAAACAAGATTCTCTTGTAACTCAATGCCTGATGGAATGTTTTGAACTGTTTCCATTTATGCAGCCTAATTCAAGTCCAATGAATTAACAATCTCTTTGACTAATTCTATGTGCTGAGCATCATGCATGGCTGCATCCAGCCACATTCCCGGGTGCAGGAGGTAGTGGGATATTAGCTGCTGTTGATATAAACAACTGAACACTTGGAGATTTAAGAAAAATTGTATTTTTAGAGGCCAGAAATCAGTCTACCAATGGGAAAGAGTTATGTATTGTCTCAACAATACAATGGAGAGCATGTGCTAAACAAGTTACATGAACTAAATTGGCAAAAATACATTTTTGAGTGTTTGTCCTGATTTTACCATGTAAGTATCTGTACACACAAAAGTAGCCAGTCATATGGTTCATTCTCTAAATTTGAGATTGTTATTGTAACAATGTCCTACCTTTGTCTTACACAATATACTTCTTCGTGTACAGGTGGTGGTGTTTTAAGATGAAGTACAACTGGGCAACCATCCTCCATGTAACACTAATCAGAGAGAATAAATGGAAGGGATCCGACACTTCGAAAAATGAAGGTATCGGCCAAAGGAAGACAAGGGCCATGAAGGGCGTGAAAATGATAGACTCCCTGGGCCTCAAGTGCTGTAATACCGTCGGGGTTGGAAGAGAACAAGTGTTGACCAAGGGAGGTCGATAGGATAGATGAAAGTGAAGAGCCTGGCTCAAGTAAGTGGAAGCAATGCCATGACTCAGCTAAGGGCCCCCGTGGTCGCCAACCCATGCTCCAAAATTTGGTTAGTCACCTCTTACGACAGGCAGAGGATACCGTGGGTGTTCTTCGGGCTCATGTTGTTGAGTGAATTTCGCAAGAAAACCTTGCAGTTTAGGGTTATTAATTTACCACAAGGAAATATCAGCAGCTAAAAATGCTTGGAACAAGTCGAGAGAGAGAAAAAAAAAAAAAAAAATCTCACCCTACTTCCTAAACACCCTTCTAGTTGCTTTTGAACAGGCTCTTTATTGGCGAGTTTTCTGGATATGTTTTCCTTATTATTTGCTGTGTTTATGTGCTTAACTACATGAAATCTCTTTTCACTCCCTACTAGTTTTTTCACGCTCCACAGAACAGCACCCTATTATCTGTAGATATTAAGTCACCTGAAAACTCATCATTTCTTAGTTTCAGCAGGCTAGATGCGGTTATGTATGACCTCTTCCAGTTTGTCCTGCTCATCCACAGGTGTTGTTCATATATGCAATGCCAGTTTACATTTCTAATTTCAAGGTCCTTGAAAATCTGCTCCCAAACATCACAAGGGCCCAGTTTATTCAGTCTCATTTAAAAGAACACTAACACACTGTTTGTTAACATAGCATGTTAAGTTTCTTGCGTTCATCCGAAAATTTCCTGAGACTATTAGCTAACACGGTGTTAAATCTCACAAGAGTCACGATCAGTGAGAATCTGGAAGACAGTGGCAGAACCATACAGTTTGTGAGAGCGCTTCGATGCACTTTTGTTTAAATACAGCTGTAAACCAAGCCACGTGAAGTCAACATTTATTTGAATTTCTTGTCTTGACCGTGAATTTCATGTTGCTCTATAGACCGGTATGCAAAAAAGCCGAGAAGAGAATGAGCGGTTCGAATTTCTCTTATTTTGGAAATTATTTCCAAACATATACAAAGTGTTCTCCCTAGGACCTTTTTAATAAGCACTGTTTTTACAGAACATAACCCAGTTATGTGTTAGTTGCATAACATTAATACATATTTGAGTCAAGTGAAAAGTTTACCAACAAAATTGAGCAAGATAGTCGAGGAAATCAGAAATTGTTATACAGAGTAATAAAATCGAAAAGAATAAATCAAGAAAAAATCAAGGCGTTGGAGAGGGACAGTGAATCCATAGTACATGATGAAAAGGATCTTCAGAAGGTGATGGCAAAGTATTTTGAAAAACTTTATAATGAGGATGACTGCTCGGAGGAAGGAGATAAGAAAATGGAAATAATAGATGGTGAAAAAGAAGAGAACCCGATAACATGGTTGAAACTTGAAAGGGCAGTGAAAGCAATGACCAAAGGTAAAGCTGATTTGATTAACGCAGCAGGAAGCATTGCACTACAGTGGCTATACAGAGTCCTCAATGCCATATGGAAGGATGAAAGGATACCTGAAGATTGGCAACAAGGAAGCATTGTACCACTGTTCAAAAAAGGAAATACGAAGAAATGTGAAAATTATAGGCGTATAACCCTGTTGTAACATGGGCTAAAAATAATGGAGAGTCCTAGACAACAGACTGAGGGAAATCATAAACACAGTTAGAGGAAGAACAATATGGCTTTAGACCAAATACAGTAGATCAACAATAGACTTGATATTTACAGTGGGAATGATAATGGAAAAATATCTGGAAGGGAACAAAGAAATTGTATTCGTATTTTTGGATTTGGAAAAAGCTTATGATACAGTTTAGAGAAAACTTGTATGGGAATGCCTACTGAAAAGAAATGTACCAAAATCTTTAATCAACAAGATAAAAATGTTGTATCATGAGAGTAAAAGCAGTATACAAGTGGGAAGTGGTGACTGAAACATTTTATACAAAAAGTCTCAAGCAAGGAAGTGCTCTATCACCATTATTGTTGATTATATTGATGGATGAAATCATAAAACGTGTCAAACAGAGTATCAGTAGTGATGAAGTGAATGCTTTGGTATTTGCAGATGATGTGGTGATTTGGGGAAAGGGAGAAAAGGAAGTACAAAGGAGACTGGACATTTGGAATGAAAATCTGAAGGAGTTTGGAATGGTAATTACATACCTGCCAACTTTCCCGATTTTGGCGGGAGATTCCTGATTTTCGACAGTTTTTCCCGCCTCCTGATTATTCTATCTTTTCTCCCGATTTTAGCTTATTTTGTAGTGAACTTCAAACATTTGGGTTCAAATCCCGCCATTTCAGCTTTTTTACTCCAGTGGCCGGAATTCCTTCGCCCATTGGCCGCTTTCAAACAAAATATCCACATTGATTAATGCGAGAAATGTGCGCGAATGTGCGATGTTTATTGAAACCTGTATATACGCGTATATCGATTGTAAATCTCTCGTTCTCGCGTGTTATGTTCGTGTTCGTTCACATCAGTCTAGTAGATTCCATCCTCTTTGGTCGATTCTAGAGACTAGTCGCTTTCTTAGTAATTTAGTGACATAATTTCAATGATAACGACTTTTCTAGAGATTTTAGGAGCCATCTAGAGACAATTCTGACTAATTTTAATTTATCTCAATATAAATAAAATAAGTCTTGCCTGTACATTGCTCAGAATTTAAAAATGATATTTCCGTACCGGTCGTGACCATAGTAACAAGGGGAAATGCCCGTTGTAATTTTCTGTAATTTCTGTCTGTCTGTATGCATGTACGTACGCAGGCTCATGACGAGAAAATGGCTGAAGAGAATTTAATGAAAATCGGTATATAACGTCGGGGAATAAGTCGCTACAATCTAGGCCATAAATAATTTTATTCACGCTGAGTGAAATGGTAGTTTAGGGGAAGGCCTAAAATTTAATTCTCAAATATTTGTTATTATTGGCCCTAGCGATAAATACTACATAACTAATGTTATATATTATTAAATTTCCTGTCATTTACGTCTGATACATTTTTACTGTACCGGCTATGATTAGACATATTCATGAATTTTGATCTCTTTTTTTTTTTTCCCTAAGTCCATATCAGCGTCGAGGTACGAGAAAATGGCGAACAGAATTTTATGTAAAGTCAGGGAATAAGGAACTACAGTCTATGCTATAAATAATGTTATTAACTCTGTTTGAAATAGTACTTTAGGGGAAGGTGCAAAAAATTTAACTTTTAATTACCTATCTTAGTGGTCATATTGAAAAGTACTACATAACAACAGTTACAGAGAATGCAATTTCCGATTATTTATTATTCAGTTTTGCAAGAGACAATTCTCATGATTAATTTGGATTGAAACTGACTTAAGCAAATTATCACAAAAATAATTTATTCTATTATCACCACCTATTTCAATACAAGCCACATGCTACGTGGATGAAATTTACATAATACTATATACACTTCTCAGGGACATGTTTCGCCCCTTGTTAAGGGCATCATCAGCCTGTAAGTAACCTTAAGGTCAAATGTCTGAAACATTATCTATTCATACATGGATTAACATGTAACATACTTTTCATTGTAATCCATGTATGAATAGGTAATGTTTCAGACATTTGACCTTAAGGTTACCTACAGGCTGATGGTACCGTTAACAAGAGGCGAAACATGCCCCTGAGAATTGTATATGGTATTATGTAGATTTCATCCACGTAGCTTGTATTGAATAGGTGGTGATAATAGAATAAATTATTTTTGTGGTAATTTGCTTATTCAGTTTTACCGTTCTGACTATAATAATATTGGTGGTGATGGTGCTTAAATTTTGAAGATGATTATAAGAATGAGAAAAAAGTCGTGAAGGAATGATCGCTTGAATAATAACACAAGAGGGAGTCATGAAAGAAAGGACGACTCACTTTACATTAGATGCTCTAATATCACAGATTCGGAAGAAAACTAAAGTGAAGTCCTCCAATATAGAAAGCTCATAAAATTGATCAACAATAACATTACATTGATCATTGTTTGTTGTGATGTGCTTTTGTGTATTCTGCTGCCATTTATCTATGATAGATGGGATTACTGCTGCATTTTGAGTATAACAGCCTGCCTGAATATTGGTGGGAAGAAGCTGGGGAGTGGGGAGTTAGATCTCTCTCTTCTTTAGCATGGCATTCCTGTGTAAATTTACTGATACTACTGGTACGTAACACACTGGATCATCATAGTATTCCAGCTATTAGATCCCTACTCTGAGGTAGTGATTTGAATGAGCAATGTGCACACTTATACGGAATAATTACATAGGAGTGTTCACGGCTGTCTGCAGCCTGGTCGTTCTAGCTCTGAAACTTATGAACTTTTAGATTAACACAGTAGTACTTTTCGCTAGAAGTGAGAAAATGTGCCGTTTTCATTTTATCGAATATTTCTTATGAAAGCATTGCTTTTAATCGCGACATTCATACTGGCGTCATTGTAATGACATGTTGGCTTCAGTTGGGAAAACTATAAGGACAGTCTTTCTGAGAATTCCATAGCGAAGGAGGGTACATCAGCTAGTTATTTGATCCTAATAGCATTACTCTTCGCATAATCACGCGGGTGCTTGATGCGAAGTAATGGCATCTAAGTAAGTGCATGACTGATTCACGCATGTAGAGCCCTGAGTTCATACTATTTTCGGTAGGCTTATCGGAGACTGATCATCTCGCTCGCATAGTTCCTGTGAGGGAATAGAGATGTGTAATTTTTAGCCTTATAGCCTCGTATAGCAACAGTCGGGCTTTGAGACAATAAGTGTTATAAATATATCGTAGTACTGTATTGCGCAAGACATGTAGAATAAGCAATTATGACCAATTGTATCTCCTGATTTCTCCTGATTTTTCCTGATTTTCAAATCAAAATCTCCTGTTTTGGTTTTGTAAAGTTGGCAGGTATGTAATTAGTAAAAAGAAAACTGTAGTCATGCACTGTGGAAAAGAGGAAAAGAGAAGCCAAGTGAACATAGACGAAGAACGGTTAGAGAATGTAGAACAGTTTACATATCTGGGTAGCATTATTAACCTCTTAACTGGGTATTATTGATGTGCTTGGTGTAAGCTGCCCCATGCATATTTTTTTTAAGCAGATTGTTGTTACACGGCATGATAGGCAGAAAAGTTAGTAATATCATTCATCTGTGATACAAAAAGTAAATTAAAGGAGTTTTAATTAATTTTAATATTAGATAAATTTTTAATCATTTTTACATTAACTACAAGGTCATTTACCTGGTTGAAATTTGAGCATTTTGTTCATATGTTATCACCTAAAATGAAAACAAAATAAAGGAACATTTATGAATTACGCATCATACTAGTGACATTGTGAAGGATTTTACATGAACTTCATGGTCAGTTATGTCGTTTACCTCGCTAGAACTGCACTTCGCCTTCATCCGATTTGTCATGTTGTTCATCTTGTTCTTCATTCTTATTCTCGGAACAACTTTTACTATCAGGCTCACTTTATCTGCATCAAATCACTCATCTTCAGATTTCTGAGAAGATAAATCATCCCAGTCATTCTCTAAGTGTTCAATAATCCCGTCTTCTTAGAGCGTTTCGAACTTACGCTTTGAATTAGATGCTGCCATATTTGGCCTACTACAGACAAGTAGCACCGCACAGATGTAAAATAAAAACAACAAGGAGCGTGACGTGGTATTTGCCGCCATCGTGCCGGAAAAACATAAATTTAGACAACAATACACAACACGGCAAAGTAACTCGTCATACCCAGGAGATATTCGTGGTAAAAGACGAGTACGTATATATTTGTCATGCCTATCACCCTGTAACATTCAGCGTACTACGAATATATACATCATGCCCAGTTACGAGGTTAATGGAAGTAATGAAATCAACCCTGAAATTAATAAGAGACTAAGTAAAGATACAACATTTTATCAAGTCAGAAAGCTTTTATGGGATGGCAAAGTACCCAAGAGAACGAAATTAACATTATGTAAACAGTGTCATACCAGTTGTAACATACGGACTAGAAACTAATAACTAGAGCCCGGATTTCCATGCACTATCAAATCTCAAAAAATGCATGCATTCATGCACTATCATATGGCAAAACATGCGCAATAAACTGGAAAATATGCTACATCAAAATTCAGTTCCTTTTGAAACGTTGTACAGAAACTACCCTAATTTCTCCAAATTGTCTTGATTTAAGCCCATCCGTTTATCTGTCAGCACATTCTTAAGCACAGAAAATGATCTTTTTCCATCACAGGAAGTGATAGATGCATACTTCAATGAAGACATTTGAACAAAATTAGGTCAAATTGTATATTTTGCATTTTCACCACAATTCGTCTTCTATAAGCTTGACGAATTCAAAATCAGGATTTGAACTAATTAATTTGTTCAACTTATCTCTAGCTGCGGCAGCTACTTCTCCGTGCGATGATTGCAGACACATTTGAATGTCCTCAGTAACTGGTAACGATTGCCTGCTGCAATATCAATGACGTGTGACGAGCGAGAGTTCCGGGTAGGACATTCCAGGATAACAACGGTAGAGGATTCAATGAAAAACCAGAGTTTGTAAGCTGCTATCCCAGTAACGCGGCGCCACAGAAATGCGATACAAGTTTTCTTTTGTTCGTCTAGCAGACGAAAAATTAGCCGTCAATGATTAATGCACAATTTACGGTTCAATTTATAGCAATGTAGAACTGTAAAACTGGGACACCTTATTTCTAAGAATTAGATATCGACGTGGGGACTTCCGAAATACGTCATTATTTACTCAAGCAACAGATAAGGAAGTATTTGGTTAATTGGATTATAGGACTTGTACCGTATGTAGGCTACTAACTTTGATTGCCACATAGGATGCCAGGAATACATTCTCTCCGTCTGTCAGTAATAGACATACTATAGCCTATAACGTGGGAAAATTGTCCCAAATTCTGCACACTAACATTCAGAAATGGCACTATCATGCATGTTAACAATTTATATGCGTCAGAATCAGAATAACAGTCATATTATGTAATATTAAACGTCCGAATATTCGTTATTTAATCCAAAATATTCCAAATATGCATTATGCATGAATTTTCTCCTAAAATGGCCAAAACATGCAAACATGCACGGAAAAAGAACGGTTATTTGGAATTGTTAAGTCGTAAAACGAATATTTGCAAAGTTTAAGAAGTGTAGCTAGGTTATTAAAAAACATGCATTTGCATGGAAATCCGGGCTCTACCAATAACTAATAAGAGACAAGATAATAAGATCTAAGCAGTAGAAATGAAATTTTTAAGAACATCGGTTGAAAAGACAAGAAGATATAGAATTCAAAATATTAAAATCAGAACAGAATTAGTACAGAGCATACAGAAAGCAAGATTGAGATGGTTTGGACATGTAAAAAGAACGGGAAATGAACGGGCAGCAAGAAGGGAATTGGAAAGAGAAGTTAAGAGAAAGAGACCAGTTGGAAGACCGAGAAGAAGGTGGAGGGATCAGATTTGGAAGGACATTAGAGAAGCTGGATTGGATGTGGCAGAAGTAATGGAGCAGGAAAAGTGAAAGGACAGGAAAGGAGTGGAGGAGGCTTGTTAACCACACCAGGTCGACTGTAGTGGGACATTGACGATGATGATGTAAATACTGCAAAACTGTTTATTTAAATGATAAATCATTATTGTCAGCACAATTACATCAGAGTTCAAATGTTCCGCTTGACTATCGTGTAGTATTGTGCACGAACAGTATCCGGATTAGCATGCGAGCACTAGATTCCGCATGGCACTCCACAGCAACTGAGCAGTAAGTCCCGGTGTTACATGATGATGAACAAGCATCAGACCTCGAAGTTCAAAATACCGTACTCTTATCTCTTGTTCGTGATAACACTAAAATAGTTCAATTTTGCAGTTAATGTTTACCTGCCTGATATTGTTAATGGTCTGAGGGGAGTAAAGTGAAATTTGACTTATTAATTATTTACGTAGTATTTCGCGTGTGGCTGCTCATTCCTGCCACCAGCTGGCAAAAATTTCTGGGAAAAACTCTGAATTTCCTGTTATAGAAAGTAAGCAAACTAATGTATCCGTATTCAAAGCTAAATGTGGCGCTTGTCAGAAAATTTGTAGTGAATTCAATCAACGTACTGACGTTAGTCATTGTACGATCAAGCAACTGAAACAACTGTGTGAAAATCATCTCTTCCGTTTGTAACTCTTTCTGGAAAAGGCATATTGTATTCCAAATATTCAAGATACAGAAGTTCTGCATCGAATGCAACTGCTTTATTTTTGAGCTACCAGAGAGTTTAACAGATTGTTAGTCTTAACCAATGTTGAGTAAATGCCAATTTGGTTCAGTTCACTGTCAAATTATTTTAACAGGCAGTTATATGTTAACTATGGTTGAATAAAGCAGGCCAAGGTCTTCCTCTTGGTCTCTTCACAGAACAATGCTGTCGAAGTACAGTATCATTCAGTTATAGTGAGAATTCATAACGGCAAAAAATTTACTCACTATAGTGGACTGTCGTTATATCCGATTTTTCATAAGAGTCTGGAAAACCCACACATTGAAGTCGGTATGAAACTGCAATCACTTTGTTAAAAACTTGTGTTTTCACAGATTTCCATACTATGGCTTACTCGTTAGTTTTCTAATTCGGAGACGACGTGAAAGCGTTTGTTTGATTTCATTCTGAAAAATTAGAGCAGTATCACTCCAGTGGCTTCTGTGGCGAATGTTTCAGATTTCTTATTCAAACAGAATCACCTAAATTAACTTAACCTTATGTATCATGAAAACACATTTCAACTGCCAGTAGAGTAATGATAAACTTTTTGCTATATATTTACCTAGGAATAATCTTTCCAAAATTTAACGAGAAGCGAGAAAATACAGTGAGACCTTGTTAGTCCTTTCCTCATTAAGATGATTTCTCGCTTAGCACATAGTAAATTCAAAGTCTTGATTAACGTCTTATTAAATCTATATGAAAATACCTCACTTTTTGCGTCAGAAATTTTCACTATTACTGCTTAGTACGATCACATTTTTCTTAGCCCTGAAAAGGTTCTTTGTCATCCTTGTGAAAGGAACATGATTTCAAACGCAGGTTAAGACCCTCACCACAGGAGGCAGGTTGGGGAAAGTTGTGTATGAACAGGAAATGGGCCTAAATTCCTGAACTTTACAGGGTAAATTACACCTTCCGGAAGCAAGCTGTTAGCCTCAGGAAAGTTCAGTTTTGCTCTCGTGTTTTCATTGATATAGCTCAGAGGTGCTCAGCTGGGCGCCCGTTGAGGCTAGCCCAGTGCAGCCAGGCTGGCGTGACGTAAATGCGGGCAGTTTACGTAACAAGCATACGTCGCAGTGAAACTTTGCAGAAAAGCGAGGGAGCATTGATGTTCAGTATCGGTATCGTTTCCTCGCTTTTTATTTTTAGTACCAGGTGGTGTTGAACTCTTAATTTACAATGGTCCTATGATGACTATTATGTTGCGTGAAATGGTGGTCCTCAGATTTGGGCAGCTTGCCTCACGATCTGCAACCAGCAGAAAGATCGTAAAATGTTTAAATGTATCATTAAACTAAAATGTCCTAATTTAGTTTGATCTCTGAAAGAATGTGGTGATAAGGGGTATTTTGCTTCAACTCACCTTTCTGGAATGGTGTTTATACTAAAATCCCCTCCTTACCCCCCATTATTTCCCCCCCCTCCCCCAATTTCAAGCGCTTTAAACAATAGTTATAAGTTCCCATGGGAAAGTAATTTAAGATTTTAATGTACTTACTAATCAAATTGTTTCATCTAAGCTATTTAAAGACAGCTGAAGATGACCACTAATAAGTGGTCGAAACATGCCCTGTATATGTTAATGTTTTTATAATTCTGCCAAAAGGCAAGAAATAAAGTATCGATTAGGTGATGTTTTAAATCAATTTGTTTAATAATTTGTTGATTGAATTCTTCGATACGGTCATGAAGCGGACAGCTTACAACAGTTGTTAACTCGTTAAAAATAAAGGCTGAATAAACGATTGCTTAATTTTAATGCAAAATACTGCAATTAACTAAGAATGGGATACACCTCGGGATATGGCAGAGTGCATAATTGATTTCAGATATTTTATATTTTCTCATGCGTGGTTAATTTACGGAAAGGCTATTATCGTGTAAATTTATAGCGAGAAGATTATAATTTCTCTACTGGCGCTTGAAGCGTGTTTTCATAATACGTACAGTACGGTTAAGTTAGGATAGGTGACGCTGTTTGAATAAGAAGACTGAAACGTTTGCCACAAAATGCGATCGATCATCTTTGGTATGGTATAGTTTTCTCACTATGTGCATTTTTTGCGAGCTCTCTCATAGACATTCGAAGTCGATGTTGGAGTCGATTAGTAATAGCTGTCAACTTCTGTTCTCTAAAGAAATTTGAAATTAAAGAAGATAACACATTTTTGTAAATGCGTAAATAACTTGGCTGATAGCACTTGTCAACTCGTTAAAAATAAAGGCTGAAGTAAACGATCGAACCCCACTGTCGGCAGCCCTGAAAATGGTTTTCCGTGGTTTCCCATTTTCACCAGGCAAATGCTGGGGCTGTACCTTAATTAAGGCCATGGCCGCTTCCTTCCCACTCCTAGCCCTTTTCTGTCCCATCGTCGCCGTAAGACCTATCTGTGTCGGTGCGACGTAAAACAACTAGCAAAAAAAAAACTTCTCATCTCCTATGAAGACTGGGTTGGAGAATATAGGCAAGCAGGCTTACCATCAGCCACTAACAAATTGGGGAGTTTTCATTATAATGGCAGACACTCAATCTCCACCTGCCTTTATACATCCTCAGAAAGACTGTCTTAGTAGTTTTCCCAATTGAAATGAACATAGGTCATTACAGTGACGGCAGTACGAATGGCGCAATTAAAAGCACTGCTTTCATATTAAATACTCGGATCAAATGAAAAACCAAACCTTTCTCACTTTTAACGCCGCAGCCAGCCATGATGCGAGAACACTCTTTGTCCTTTTTTTGGCGGGGGAGAGTGGGGGAGTCGAATAGTGGGAAGTTCCAGGGCAAAAACTATGCCCTTTTACTAATCTGTTTCCTAGGAGTACGCGACAAATCGGAAAATCTCAACGCACTACACTGTAGGGCGGAAAAATCTATTTGATTTGAAGGCAAATTCTTCCTCCAAGCCAGAGAAGAAACCCCCTCTTCACTGCTAATTTGGAATAAAATGAATGTAAAATTAATAAAAGTGAAGAGGAGGAAGCTTTTCTTAGAAAACGGCTCTTTTCAGAGTTGAATTTTGAGTTATTTAGTGAATTGTGGTGCTATAATTTGGAATCGGCCTTAATTGTAATTCTAGACTACTACTACTACTACTACTACTACTACTACTACTACTACTACTAAGTGAGCCTCCGACTTAAATGTGCACACTGCTCATTCAAAACAGCATGTGAGAATAGGGATCGAATAGCTGGAATACTTTGATGAACCAGTGTGTTATGTACCTGCAGTATCAGGAAATGTATGAACTTACCAAGGGAGATGAACTTACCAAGGGAGATGTTCAATAAATTTCCAATTTCTTTGAAATCATTTAGGAAAAGACTAGGAAAGCAACAAATAGGGAATCTGCCACCTGGGCGACTGCCCTAAATGCAGATCAGTATTTGATTGATTGATTGATTGATTGATTGATTGATTGATTGATTGATTAGTTTTAGTAAACTAAACCAGAGGAATGGCATGCTAAAGAAGAAAGTTTTCTAACTCCCCAGCAGTATTTAGTCAGGCTGTTATCCTCAGTACACAGCAGTAATCCCATCTATCGGAGATGATTGGCAGCATAAGAGACAAAGAACATCACAAGAAACCATGTGTCAATGTAATGTTATTGTTGATCAATGTTATGCGCTTTCGATATTGTAGGCCTTCACATTTAGTTTTCTTCCGACTCTGAAATACCATGCTTATCATAGTTAGTACTGTAAAACTGAATAAAACATAAATGATTGCAAATTGTACTCTCCGTAACTTTTGTTATGTAGTACTTTTCAATAGGACCAATAACATATTTAAAAATTAAATTTTAGGTGTCTTCCCCTAAACTACAATTTCATCCAGGGTGACTACAATTGTTCATAGCTTAGACTGTAGTTTCTTATTCTCTGACTCTATATGCCGATTTTCATGAAATTCTGTTAACCCATTTTCTCATGGCTCGATGTTGATATGGACTTAGCAACAAAAATACAAATTCATGAATATCTATATTTTCATAGCCGGTACGGAAAAATGTGACATAAATGATCAGAAATTTAATTCTATATGACTTAAGTTATGTAGTATTTATCGATAGGACCACTAATAATATCAATATTTGAGAATTCAATTTTAGGCCTTCCCCTAAACTACGATTTCACTCAGCATGAATAAAATTATTTATAGCCTACATTGTAGTGGTTCATCCCCGGACTTTACATACCAATTTTCATTCAAATCTCTTCAGCCTTTTTCTCGTGATGGGTGTACGTACATACATTTCCTTATTACTCTGGACCAATACAGAAATACCATTCTTTTCAAATTCTGAGCAATGTACAGATAAAACTCTTATTTTATATATATAGATTTCTTAGACTTTATTTTGTTGTTTTAACAAGGGAATGATTTTGTTATCCAGAGCACACAATGGAGTAAGTTCATAAGAAGGCACTTCTAGAGTATAAGTGTAGCTCGCATCCTAGTACGCTTACAGAGGTAAATGGGTTAACAAGTCATAATTATCATTTTTGTAATGTACAGTTGAACAATAAAAAATTGACGCATGAAAAATCTTAACCTTCCCTCGGGCGCAACCGATCTGACAGGCACACGTGATAATTCTTATCTCGTATTTGTCATTCGCTGGGACGGAGCTACTTGTACCTAGTAGCTTCCTGTTTCTGTGTGACCTTCAAGTCCAGATCGGCCAGTTCTTCATTGACCTCTCACGCGTGCTGTTGTTGCAAAAATTATCTCTCAGGCACATTGCGCCTGATCGTGCACCATTATGAGAGGTAAGTGTTCTCAATTTATTTTGATCAGAATCTTTTATTTTGACTTACTTGATAATGAAAAAATGCTGTTGTTCATAAATATCCGCAATAATTGTATTATCTATCCTTGTGCTTGTCAGGCACAATGTGCCCATACACAATGTATATTTTGTTTCAGGATTTATACTTCAGGATGTGATGTTCGATGAAAGTGTATAGCCTGAATAAATCTGATGGCCTTGCAGAGGTAATGAGATATCTGGAAGATGATGATGAAGACCTGAATGATGATATTGATGACGACAGTGCTACAAGTTCTGGAGACCATTTAGAGGACTGCAATGGTGGTTCTGAAACTGAGCAAGAGGACAATGGAACAGATGAAGAGGTTGAATCAACTTCAGGTAGCAGTTACTTTGTGGGAAAGGATAAAATAACTGAATGGAGTCATAATCCACCTCTGAAAAGTGTTAGAAGACCCCACAATCTTCTTACTCGCCTTCTTGGAGTAATAGGAAATGTTAGGTTGGCATAACCTGCAGTAGAGTGCTGGAATCTATTTACAGAAGAAATTTTGGATATTGTAGTCAAGTACACAAATCAATACATCAGCAACATCAGAGATACGTTTTTTCAGGAAAGAGACATAAAGAGTATCGATCTGATAGAAATAAGGGCTTTTATAGGACTTTTGTACTTAGCAGGAGCTTATAGAGGAAATAGGCAGAATCTAGAGGAACTATAGGAAGCAAACGGAGATGGAGTAGAAAAGTTCAGGCTGGTGATGAATATTAAAAGGGTCAGGTCTCTAATGCGTAGCCTACGTTTTGCTGATTGAGAAGGAAAATCAAGATGAACCAAGTTCAGAACCTTCCGTAAAGATGATGTGAAACATGTACAACGGAAATTTGCCTCAGAAGACTATCTAGATACGAGTGCAATGAATGTAGATGTGTGCTTTGTATGTTGCATGCCAATCTTGTTTGTAGAGAATGAATGAGTGTATTCACTATTGTCCCGAAACTGATTATTGTATTGACTATTGTTTGATTTTTCACTGTGGGTTATATGTAAAAACAATGAAGTTGGTGTGTTTACCAATGAAAATGAGAAGGAATAGTGGAAGAACCGTATTTATCAAGAATATATTATTACACATAAAAATCGACTTTTTCAGGATAATATTTATGTAAACATATGTCATAAGTGTAGCTTAAAGGGCAATTATTAAAATAATATAGAAGTTTTCTTCAGCAAATGTCGTAAATTATTTTTATTTCTGATTTCTAAAGTGTGTCTGTCAGGCTCATTACGCCCACTGCCGCTATACTTAATATTGCGCCCGACGGAAGGTTAAAGGTTCTGTGTCTTTTTGTCGGCTGCAACAAAAAGTTATGCAACTCGCTTATTGTTAAATGACATGTCCTGTCAAAATTAGACTGTCAGTACAAAAAGCAAATATCTGCATATCAGAACAACGTAAGGAATACAGTGAAATGGTCAAGAAAATGTGATAATGGTTAAATAAATATGCAAAGTGAGGGATGCATTGTAAGTGAAGCTCGATGTGAAGCACATCTCAGAGTGTCAGTGTAGGAGACCTCCTTGGTTATAAACCAGGAGATCTGGAGTTGAATGCTGGTATCGGCAATTTTCTTTTAATGTACTGGGCCCTATTGTGTAACTGCACCATACTCTCTTTGGAGTTACACTCTGAATGCCTGCAATGAGCACCTAGTTTATCATCATCACTGACTCCTCAAAAGACTGTTATAGGGGTGTAAATATGCTATGTAGCATGCACAGCAGGGATTAGCCTTACAATATTAAGAGTGTTCGTGCAAGTACCAGTTAACTCCAAGAAAGAGTAACCACTTGTCGTGGTGAGAACTAGGGTTCAATTCATACCGTACATGTTACTTTTTTTTTTTCTTTCTTAAAGCATTGCAGTAACCAAATCCATGTGTATTTCTGTTCATTGCAAAATCTGGCATTATGCTTTTAATACTTTTACCATCATAACTCTCAGGGGTAACTGCGTAAAAACTGTCAACCAATTTTACTACAAAACGCATATACTTTAAAAAAATCATGAAAATGAATTTAACAAAAATATTGATACATTTTTAAGAGAAAATTATTAAAATTATTTTATAACACAGCAAGGTAACTGAGCCTCTATATAATCTGGTTTAAATGTAAGAAAACATTTTTTAAAATAAAACTTTGATTAATAAGAACATTAAGATAGCAATAGTAAATCTGTTGACCCTGACAGGACAGGCAGAGAAAGTAGATTTCATGGAGAAGGAGAAGGTGGAAATGATGGGGCTGAGTGAAGTGAAATGGAAAGGTAACGGAAGGAAAAAATTGAGGAAAGGATACACATTATACTGGAGTGGTGGCCAAGAGGCAGTAAACAGAGTGGGACTAATCATTTCGAAGCAATTGTAGGAGTATGTTCAAGTGGTAGAATGTTAGTGACAGAATAATGAAGATTAGACTAATGTAAAGAATGAAGTGATGGACTTCATATAAATGTATGCACCACAGATGGGAAACAGGGAAGAAGATATTGAAGGATTCTTGGAAAAAGTAGAAAGAGAAATTTCAGGTGTGGAAGTGTTTATTATGGGAGATCTGAATGCACAGATCAGAAACGAGAGACAAGGAAAGAAAGAAGTCATTGGACCATATGGATATGGGGAAAAAATCATGAAGAAGAAGAAGAAGAACTAGTTGGACTTCTATGAAGGGAATGGACTTACAGTGGAGGATACATGTTTTTTTTAAAAAAAAAAACAGGAAAATTAGGAGATATGGGTGGGGTGATAGAAGAACAAAATCAGTAATTAACTACTTTTTGGTGGAAAGGACAAATTGCAGGAAATTGATGGATGTGACAGCTTTACCAGGTGAAGAATTTGATGGGGATCATAGAGTTGTGGTGGCAAACTTACGGTTGGGAAAAATGGAAAAACTGAGAGATAAGAGAAAGCAAAAGAAAAGTATGGAAATTGAAAGACAAAAATGTACAGGAAGATTTTCAGGAGAGAATGAAGCAACAAATCCCAGTTACTGAACTGGAAAACGTAGAAGAGGAGTGGGCCAATTAAAAAAAAGCATTTGTTAGTGCAGCAGATAGTGCTTGTGGCAGGACATCTACTAGAGTGAAAGAAAAGGAAACACCGTGGTGGAATGAGGAAGTGAGGAAAGTGGTAAAAGAAAAGAAGACAGCCTGATGATAATGGAACCAAGATCAAACAGAAGAAAGCATAAGGAAGTATCTCAACAGCAAATGGAGATGTAAGAAGGTGGTAGAAGAAAAAAAGAAGAGTTGGGAAGAATTTACACAAAAAATGAAAGCGGATGTAAGTGGCAATAAAAGGATGCTGTATGGACTTACAAGAAGAGGACAGAAAGAGTTAACACAAAGCTAGTGAAAAAGGAAGATGGGGAATTGTTAACACGCCCAGAAGAGAGAAAGAGAAGATGGAAGGGGTATTTTTATAAGCTATTGAATGTGAACAAATGTACAGGGGAGATGGAAGCAAGACAGTGTGAGGACTCAACAACAGAGGATGATATAACAATGCGGGAGGTGGAGTTAGCAGTACGAAAGATGAAGATAGGAAAAGCAACAGGGATGGATGAAATCAGTGTGGAAATGAGAAAGGCTGCTGGACCTGTTGGCATGCAGTTATTGTACCAACTACTAAAGTGTGTGAAAACACAAATGTGTACCAGATGACTGGGAAAAAGGGATAATAATACCAGTGTTTAAGAAAGGGGACAAGAAAGTGTGTGGTAACTATAGAGGAATCACACTTATATCACAGATTGTTAAGACACTGGAAAGGATATTAGAAAGAAGAATGAGAAGAAAGATTGAAGAAGAGTTACAAGAGGAACAATATGGCTTCAGGAGTGGAAGATCTACAGTGGACCCAATCTTCAGCATGAGACAGCTGATGGAAAAGAACTGGGAATATGAAAAGGATCTGGTCATGACTTTCATAAATATAGAAAAGGCATATGATAGTGTCCCTAGAGAGAAGGTTTGGGAACCCATGGTTAAAAAGAGACTCAGAAGAGAGATGTTTGAAATAATGCAAGCATTGTACAACTACTAGTTAAAGTCCAGGTCTCAGCTGCATAAGCAGTATCATCATCTCTTTATATCCATAGGCTTCCTTTGTTTCCTTTACAAGTTCATAAGAGAGTAGGCAAAAGAGTAGAATTCAAGCCAGTGAGATGAAATTCCTAAGAAGTATGAGAGGAAAGACAAGGAAAGGCAGAGTGAGAAGTGAAGATGTTAGGAAGGAAGTTGGGAGTTGAAAAGAATAAACTAAGATGGTTTGGACATGTAAACAGGATGGAGGAGAATAGAATTCCAAGACAGATGCTGGAGGCAAAGTCCAAGGGCAAGAGAGCAAGAGGAAGACCTAGAACAAGGTGGATTGAATCGGTGGAGAGCGGCATAACAAAAACAAACCCCATGGCACTACAGCCCTTGAAGGGCCTTGGCCTACCAAGTGACCGCTGCTCAACCCGAAGGCCTGCAGATTACGAGGTGTCGTGTGGTCAGCACGAATCCCCTCGGCCGTTATTCTCGGTTTTCGAGAGCGGCATAAGAAGACTGGGACAAGATCGTAGAAGAGGAATGGTGGAAGGAAAGAGGAAGATGGAGAAGTGCTATAAATACCCGGACCCGGCAGGAAATGATGATGATGATGATGATGATGATGATGATGATGATGATGATGATGATGATGATGATGATGATGATTGTGGTGGTGGTGGTGGTGGTGGTGATGATGATGAACATTTTGAAGTAATTTGGTACAAAGTTACTGGCTTTCTGTATCAACAGTTGACAGAAGTAGGATGCTAGTTTTATCCTCTATTATCGCAATAAATATTATTAATCCATGTTTGTTAGTTTTGAAGATATATGAAAAGTGTCTAATGTGTCACTGACCTATGTACACTTCTGTTCAGCCATTTTTATTACACAGCCCTGAAGATGGTTTTCCGTGGTTTCCCATTTTCACACCAGGCAAATGCTGGGGCTGTACCTTAATTAAGGCCACGGCCGCTTCCTTCCAACTCCTAGGCCTTTCCTATCCCATCGTCGCCATAAGACCTATCTGTGTCGGTGCGACGTAAAGCCCCTAGCAAAAAAAAATTTTTATTACAAAATGTGCATATTTTTAAAAAATAATGGAAACAAATCTAATAAATCTATAATAAAGCTATTGACACGAAATTCAACAGAAACAAAGATAAAACCACTCTCGAACACTGCAGCCTGCAAGATAACTGTGCCTGTATACCACTTGCTTTAAATGTAAAAAAATATATTTTTAAGAAATTTTTAAGAACATCAGTTAAAAAGACAAGAAGAGATAGAATTAAAAATATTAAAATCAGAGAAAAGCTAAATATAGAACTATTAGTACAGAACATACAGAAAGCAAGACTGAGATGGTTTGGACATGTAAAAAGAATGGGGAAAGGAACAGGTAGCAAGAAGGGAATTGGAAAGAGGAGTTAAGGGAAAGAGACCAGTTGGAAGACGGAGAAGAAGGTGGATGGATCAGATTTGGAAGGACATTAGAGAAGCTGGATTGGATATGGCGGAAGTAATGGAGCAGGAAAAGTGGAAGAACAGAAAGGAGTGGAGGAGGCTTGTTAACCACACCCGGGCGACTGGGACATTGATGTTGATGATGATGATGAAGAAAATTTTCAAGTAATTTGGCACTAATGCCTAGTTTACGCAGTGCCAGTTGATGTGACAATTGTTGGCGACAGTTGTCCTCTAATTATTGCGGGACACTCGCTGGCCAGTCCAGTTGAACGAGAACCCATTCGCACGAGGAACCTATTGCCATGCCAGTAGATCACTAGAAATGGCTGAATGCACAGCGTCTGTAGTATCCTGTGAGGAATTAAATTTATTTGTTATTAGGTGCTGGGAATTCATTGCTCAGTCATACAAAGTTTTGACAGCCTCGTGTCGGTAGATTTACTGGCACGTAAAAGAACTCCTGCGGGACTAAATTCCAGCACCTCGGCGTCTCCGAAGACCTTAAAAAGTAGTTAGTGGGACGTAAAACAAATAACATTATTATTAAAGTTTTGACCTCAATTACACCGAATCCTTTAATGTTAATTTTATCAAGTATTTAAATTATCAATGCCACACAAGCGGCTGCACCTCTTGGTTTACACAAGCGAATTGGCAAAAAAAAATATACAGTTACTGGCCTTTCACATTCACACGGCGCCAACTGTCCTTACAATACTGAGTTCCGGGTGGTGGGGGTTGCAGCTGGGCCCAGTTGGTTGTCCTCACTCTACTTCTGGAGATAATCGATTGCCTGCTCAGTTGTGAGGGCAATCGCTTAGGTAACTGGACTTAAGTGTTCACACATAGCCAATAATTGTAAGCCAGTTAATGGCCGGTTTCTGGAATGACAGTTATCTGTAGATGCGTAGTTATCAGTGACTTAACATGGTGATATGTTTAAAACAAGTTTCCGAAACAACAGTTATCGGCTTCTTCACAATTATCTGCGCAACGACTGGTAACTGCAGCTAGTGCTGTAGTTACCTCTATGTTAGAATTGATTCCAACATATACCACTATGAGGCGCCACTCGTACAAGGTCTTATATTAGTTTCGTAAACATTAATACATGATAATGAACTGGTTATAATATATTTACAGTCATTCATTGTAGTTTTAGCGTACGTGGGTGTGCTGGAGTCGACATTATTTTGGTCAGTACATTTACTTCCACGTTATCAGTGGCTTTTAGTCACTGATTCCACTTAAATGGTGTCATCTGTCCCTGTCATCTGTTTTAGGTTATAGTCTTCTCAGAGTATGATGCCTCTAATGTAGATGTATCTTGCAATACGGAAAATGAATTGGCAAATAAAATAGAACTCGAATCAAATGGATTTTCATCAGGTTCAAATTTTATTGATCTTTCGTCAGGCTTTGCTTCATGTGTCCCACCAGCAGTTAGTTAACACCCAGTCTGAAATTATGGAATATTTACATTTGTATTAAATAATAAATATCTTAGGTACCGGTATGCATTTAATATAAGCCTGCTGAATAATAAATATCAATTTTTCATTGCTTTTTTAATGTTGTTGTTATTCTTTAACCGGTGACGTGAGGTCTCATAGATTCCCAGTAAACATAAAACACCTGGATTTCATTCAAAATCTTGCAGGGAGCTGTAGGTTATGTCATCTTCTTATATGTGTCAACACACTTCACACCCTAGGTCGGGGTTAGCTCGCTAGGGTCGATTGAAATTCTCAAGCGAACTTCACGTCAGCAGTTACGAGAGTATTTTTGTCAATGAATGTTGCGTGCTCAGTGTAAGTAAAACATGCAGTTATTATGAACTACAAATTCTCAGTTCGGGGAGTTCATTAGGGAACTACAGTACTGATGAAAAATTGAGTGATATGGCTATTTTCTTTTGTCTGTTGAAGATCGCAGATTGTAATGCTTTCATGTTGTCCAAGTTGTGCCATGAAAGCCGGGGAAAAAATGGAATTCTTGAAGGGTTTGGCATCTGATCAGGTGAAATTACATGTCAAGGAAGAATGATAAATGAGCGAGTTCCCAGAGAGATACGAACGGGAATAAGCAACATTTTGTACGTAAGACTCGGCGTCGAGATACGGAAGAAAAAGTGAAGAAACAGCAATTTTACCGTACATATCCAGCATCCTTGAAGAGAAAAACGGCATATTCATGTTTTAAGTAGGAGTTTTCGGTTTGTTTGCAATCTACAAAAAAAATCTGCAACAGTTGCAGCGAGAACAAATGGATATCGCACCCATCAGTGCAGAACTTCAGTGCCGGAATGATAGGTTCCAAAGTGTGCTGCACGTTTTCATTTATGGATATTTTCGTTTACACTTGTGTTCTGGATCAGTGAAAAGTGATCTGTTTGGAAATTGCTGTGTATTTTTATAATTTTACTGACGACAACGATCAAGGTGAAATTTAGACGACTGCGTACTGTGAATAAGAAAGAATGGGAAATATATATAATGTTTGCATTATTTGATCGTACATGCTGTATATTCATATTATGAGAGATTATTACATGTTAATCAGATTGATTGAGATGACTGTGTACATATTTGCTAACCATTTTTCATTGTAGAAAACTTCTGCTAGTAAAAGTAACTAGATATTACCAAAATAACCCTAAAATCATTTGCGTAGAGACATCTATTGGAGGACGACAGATACTAAACATGACGATAACTGCACTGTTTATTACCAGGGCTTATAAATCTGGATTTAAGTTTCCGGAAACTCGTTAAAGTTAACAGCGCAGTTAGTTACAAGCATATTTAGGTAACTCACAGGTAAAGTAAACTCGTATCCTCATCCCGAGGTGGTGCAGCTCTTTTCAGGCACACCCCCATTGGAGGTGAGCTGCATGTACCATTCTAACCACATACCAGCCCTCCTGCCATTCTTAAATTTCTGGCAGTACCAGGAATCGAACCCGGGCCTCCGAGGACGGCAGCTAATAACACTAACCGTTACGCTACAGAGGCGGACAACTCACAGGTAACTGTGGTGTACCAGAAACCGGCCATAAGTCTTCTGACAATTGTCTCATCAACTGGCATCATGTTTACTTGAGATAAGTTACTATCTTTTCCAACTGTTGACGTAAATAGGATGCTGGTGTTATCCTCTAATAGCACATTTATTATTATTATTATTATTATTATTATTATTATTATTATTATTATTATTATTATTTTGTTATATCTCAAGATGTATTAAAAAATGTACATTAATGTAATAATAATGTTATTGGCTTTATGTGCTACTAACTACTTTTACGGTTTTCGGAGACGTGGAGGTGCCGGAATTTTGTCCTGCAGGAGTTCTTTCCCACGCCAGTAAATCTACCGACACAAAGCTGACGTATTTGAGCACCTTCAAATACTGTTGGACTGAGCCAGGATTGAACCTGCCAGTTTGGGGTCAGAAGGCCAGCGCATCAACCCTCTGAGCCACTCAGCCCGGCATACAGTAATGTGTCATTGACCTAAGTACTCTTGTGTTTTGCACAACACTCTCCATACAGTCCTTTAGTGCAGCATTACTATTTGGCAATGCAGGATTCTGCACATCACAATCCTCACTTTCAGATTCCAATGAAAGTTTATCACCATTACTCGATTGACGGTCGAGATATTCCATTATTAAAACAGCTAAACATGAATTTTGCTTAACCATTTCGCACAGTTTGTGTACACGTAACATAACCATACTGTACTGAACTACACGTAATACTACACTTGCACTAATCTCTAAAATTACTTAAAGGCTGAGTATGTAAGAAAGTAACAAACTATATGCAGTATACTGCCTAAAATACTGTTGAAAATCACCAATAAATCGTATAAACATGTAGAATACTGAGCACTAGTTTACCATATTCACCATTCAAGATTTCAACAAACCAGGAAACAGAACACTTGTTTCAAGTCAAAGTATATATACAAATGTACAACAACAATTATTATTATTGAGTAAAACGCAAGTTAGAACAGTCCTCTAAATATTCCGTGGTAGCTAAGGACATCTAGCATGTAAATAAGGAAACAATTCAAAATAATTCAGGGTACTGATAGATCGTTACCCTGAGAGGTTTCGCGGGACCAGGGGGCAACAATGTGAAGCACTTCTTAGAGTGTCGATTTGAACAACTTGTCAGAGCCTGCATGGCATTGATTCAACAAGACTCCTAACTTACTCCTCGTCGAGGACGATCTTCCATGCATCCAACATAACACCCCACAAAGCATCATGCAAACGCGGGGCAGGGTGAGGCCATTGTTTCTTTATATGGGGTTTCCACCTTGCCCACATATGTTCAGTGGGGTTCAAGCTTGGAGTTCGAGGGATCCAATTGAGCAGTTTAATGAAGCTCTGCTCAGTAAATCAGCCCTAAACACGACCACTTGTGTGGATGGGGGAGTTGTCTTGCCCGAACTGTTCTACTTCATTTGGATAGCACTCTTTCACACTTGGAACCATAATATTCTTCAGAATATCATTCTCTTAATGTGATTTTATTTGACAGAAATAAATATCACACGAGAACACGTTCACTTCGTTATGTAAATTACTTTGTAACTGTAAGTCACAACACACAATCATACACAGTAGCAAGTGGCACTACAACACTTCATAGCAGAGTACCCTGAAGTCGATTCTGACAAGTACAGATATCAACAACACTGACTCGCGCACTATAACATACATCCTGATCAAATTATATCTACCCCAACACAACATATATATATGGCCACAACGTGAACACTCGACTACATATCTTTTGGCGTATTGGGCTCCTCGTGACCTGTAATTATGAACCGGCTCAACCACTGCCGAACTGAAAATAGTCTCATCAGAGAAGGTCACATGATCCCAATTATGATTTAACTTGGCGAAGGCACACCGATCGACCATGCGTTCATTGGAGAGAGTCTCTTTGGCAGCAGCTTTTCTACAATGAGAAGATGGACTCCATTGTAGAAAGGCAATGTAATTTGGTGGAAAGGTCGCTTTTTTAAAAATATATATATATGTGGCTTTAACACTTTCAACACTGCCATATTGTAACATGGATCCTGGCTGTGAACTGGGTCTTTTTGCTAATTTTTAACACGTTATTATGGAACAATGAAACATATTGCATGCCTGATTTTTGTACCGAATGAAGGTATCAACCATCCAAAATGAAGATGTTAATCAACAAGTGAATATCTGAAGTAATTTAATTATACTAGTCTTATGAAAAAATAGTATGGAAAATATTTTTTACATTGAGTTTATACCAATTATCTTGCTCAAACAATAAAAAATAGTCATTTAATGCGACTACTTATGCCACAAATAAACACAAATGCAGTGGAATAAAATATTTACCTATTTAGGAATAGTTTGTTTTCGTATGGTAGTCCTGAAAACATTGGACTATACACAGTCGTACTTTGCACTCCTTGCACCACCATCTACTCTCTTTTCTGACGCGCTTACCACTTTCCTTCTTGCCCCTGTCTGAGCATACCTTGCAATAACGAGTAGCATTCACTTCATTGTTCGTTGGAGGAACCTTTTCTGGAAAATGGCGAGCAAAAGTCCTATCAACACTGGGGGAGGGAGTAGGTTCCAGCCTTGAGATGTCTCCTCCTTTAGCTGCTAACCGCGAACTGATCATTCTCATGTAATCCACAAGAGATATCTTTGATTTTGAGATCTCTTTATATAGAATGAAACCATTCACAACAGACATAAGGAACAAATGGAAGAAGAGCTTTTTCCAGCATTTCATTGTCTTCCGTGCAAATAGGTAATAACTGTTCAGTTGATCAGCTCTATCAACACCAGTTTTATTTATCTTGTAATCGATGACTACGTCGGGCTTTAGTTTCTGTACGACACCACCTTTCGATCTACCAGAAACAAGTGTAGTGGAAGCCTTATGTTTTGTTGAAAGGCATAAAACATCCCGCTTGCTCTTCCACTTCACAGCAAGAAGGTGCCCTTTCCTCAAAAATATCATCTCGTCCTTCTTCAATTTCTTTGTCTTGAACGTTGGTGGTAAACCCTTCCTGTTTTTCATGACAGTTCCAACAGCCAGGGTTTTCTTTTGCCACAGCATATTCAGTAGGGAGGGGCTAGTATAGTACCTGTCCATATAAATACAGTGGCCCTTACTGAAAAACGGTGAGCATAATCTATCTACAAGAGCCTGAATGCTGTTGTCAACGTTCCCTGCGGATCCCGTATATATTTCACAATTCAGTACGTAGCCTGTTGCTGCATCGCAAAGTACATACATTTTCATACCGTACTTATTGGGCTTATTCTTCATATAAACCCTAAACCCTACTCGACCACGGAAGGGTCATATAGCCTCATCTATTGTTAGGTTCTCATACGGCTGAAAACTGGCAATGCATTTGTGCACAAAAAAGTCAAAGAAAGGCCTGAGTTTATGTAGTGGGTCATGATTAGGTTCCCCCTTCTTGATGAAGGTGGCATTGTCATTTAGGTGCAACATAAATAAAATTCCGGAAAATGTATCACGACTCAACAATCGACTGGCAAATCCTGTCTGATAAAAGGGATCAGTAGACCAATAATCACTAAGTTTGGGTAGCTTCACCACACACATATGCAAAATTGTTGCAAAAAACCAATAAATTTCGTGAAGTTTTACTGCAGACCACCGGTGCCACATGGAATTTTCCTTCAGTTTGCCCTGTCGTTTCATTGCCGCAATTGTCGTACCTGCATATCTGTTAGTTTCTGTTTTTATATTTTTGATCACATCGTCACTAAAAAAATTACTGAAACAATCCATTTCATCACTCCCCACCATAAACTGAGTAGAACCAGATGCCGACTGGAAGACAGGTAGCTGTGGCTGGTCATCTGTTTCTGACCATTCAACATCAGGTTCAGATGATCCAGCAGATGTTCCCGGCACAGGTGAATCATCTGCCTGCGTCTCTTCATCTAAACGAAAAAAATAAACCCAAATTTCTGTAGGCGAAGTATTTCTATCGTTTGTATTCGGAGTAAAATAATACAGCTAAACACTTACGTTCCAAAGTGGCGTAATAAATAAAAATCTTACCTGAACTATCGCTTGATACGTTATCTGGTTCGTAAGCAGGGTCGTCATCACTTTCATCCATCTCTGAACCCGCTTCTCCCGATAAAATATCCAAAATATCACTATCATTGAGCCGGCGTGAAGACATGTTTACACAGTAACACAGCTGACAGCGTGGCAGATTTGGCGCGCGCAGCACACTGCACACAGAGTGCTTCGGTAGAGGTTACGGCAAGGAGAAAATACCATGTTTATCGTTTCAGTTCGAAATTCCTGATAACTGCTGCATTCTAGTGGTCACGAGATGAACTATTACCTCCAACCAAGGGACGGGAACCCTACGTGATACGTGCAGCTGGATATAAATACACGAGAAAATCACGCCCGCATCACATACGGGCGCCGTCCAGAAGCAGGAAAGCAGCGCGCCCGTATCCCGTACGGGCATAGTGTTGAAAGTGTTAATCCAGTTGGCATATATATATATTTTTTTTTTTTTTTTTAACACAAGCGAATGGACCACTAAGGTTCACTCTACAACTTCATTTCTTTCTCTTCGTGCGGAGTTTTATCTCTGTCCAATACTCCTTCATGCGTTCGCTGGCCTGCTTCCGATGTTCATCTGTCCAGGCTCTTCCGGTCTTCTTAGTTCTTCCTGCAGCTTGAACATCTCCCAAATTCTTCACTGTGTTTCTAAACTTATTCCTTTCTAACACCTGGAATAATGGTGTTCTACAAGGAGATCCAATTATTCTTTTACTGCTCATATCATGAAAGCAGAAAATAAAAATGTCATTAAGGACAGTTCAGCAATACTTCTACTCTATGCAGATGATATGGTAATAGGTTCAGAAGACAGAGAAGAGCTCCACAAGGTAGTAAACAGACTCACTTCATGGGCTCTAGAAAATTACTAACAAATCATGGCAAAACTGAACAAATGACTTTCAGAAGAGGTGGTAAGCTCTCTCCAAAAGATACATTGACCCTTCAAAATAAACTTCTAGGAGATACATTGATCCTTCAAAATAAACTTCTAGAAGTACAGTAGAACCTTGATTATCTGTTTCCGGAAACTATGTTTTCCCGTATTATTAGTTCAAATTACGTAGTCCCGTGAGCATCCTAATTAAATCACGTTGTAAAAATCCCGCATTATCCGTTCCTCGAAGAAACCGTTTCCGGATCAACCGTCCAGAAATTTCAGTCCCGTCAATGCTAATTCCTCGATCACATGTTTTTCAATAAATTTTATGTCACAAAAGGATGGCTACGGCATACTTACGGATCTTGGTGTTAACGTCCCATTGTTGCGGTAATTTGAGGAAGTACTGTACCATACTGGAAAAGCGATCGGTGGTGAACTTGCATAAGGGACCATCTTAGCATCGCATTCGGATGGTATTGTTTAGAGAATCCTCGGAAATCATAAAGCAGAGTGTGTCCGCAACAATTGGAAGAAGACAGAGCGCATTTCGGCAGCTCTACTTGAAGACGGAACGAGTTTCGTCAAATGTTTGTACATGCAAAACATCTACATTATGCCCAGGGTTACTGGTACACGTTTATTTTATTTTTTACTTTTTCGAGTTTATCGCCAAATAGGTTTTCGGCACTTCCTTCAGGACACTGTATAGTCACTGGGCTTTCGGGTAGAAATCGAAACTGCTCCTTCTTAAGTAACACAAATTTAGTACTCGAATATTATCGTATACCAGTACGATTATGTTATCGAGACCAGAACAGATGTTACACCTTACATACTGTACATAGTCATGGGAGGTTTTGGGATTGCCCATTACTGTTTTGGTCCTAAAATAAGACTGGAAATTTCATATTTTGTGTTAAAATGTTACAAAAGCTGCACTCGTTTTTTTTTTGTTTTTTTTTCCCCGCACGTTACATTTAAAAACTTAGTATTATTTCATAGTCGTACCGACCTGTACAGCGAGCGCACTTTCCAGCTGAGTCAAGGTCATGATTAACCGTAATTTCAGAAGTGTTAATGATATTTTTCCTCTTTCCAATTTGATTGTGGTTGGTGACGAGCAGAATTGAATATAGGGCCTAATAATGCATTCAAGAACTTGAGGATCGATAATTACATTTGAAACCATATTCTCGTGTTCAACATAACCTTTAAAAGTCAATGTAGACCTAATTTACGCGATACAAGATTTCCACAAACTGACTATGAACAGTATACTGGTGACCAAATTACAATGGATGATTTAAAAAAAGGCATTTCGCCATCATGTTGGGCGCTTTTGTATCTAATGTGTTTTACTTTATTAGATTAGAGAATTAAAAACTACTTGTGGTCAATTGTTGTTTGTCTTGGCGTTACGGGTATTAGGTTTTTGAAGAGTTCGGCTGATGAAATTTGCTGAATCGATATAAGTTTTCAGAGGAAAGTGACAAAGTTTTCCCGGTAAATCTGAATGTAAAGTTTCAAGATTTTTAAGTCGCGTACCGGTAATTAATGTTTGAAACCGGCCCCGCGGTCTAACTTGCCTGCCTCTCACCCGGAGGGCCCGGGTTCGATTCCTGGCCAGGTCAGGCATTTTTACTTGGATATGAGGGCTGGTTCCAGGTTCACTCATTAACACGATTACCTTTAATTAAGGCGCTATTTAATGGTGAGATGGCGACCCCGGTCTAGAGAGCCAGGAATAACAGCCGAGAGGATTCGTCACACTGACCATGCATCACCTCGTAATCTGGAGGCCTTCGGACCGAGCAGCGGTCGCTTGGTAGGCAGAAGGCCCTTCGGGGCTGTAGTTTGGTTTGGATTAGGGGTGTTTGTAAGATTATAAGTATACATATTTCATTTTTGTGATGTTTAGCCAAATTGTTGATGGTTTATTCATTCCAGGATTTTCCGTTTTCCCGTGTTTACTTCCTTTTTTTAATGGTCCCTCCAAAAATCGAGGTTCCACTGTAGTACCAAAATTCAATCTCAGAGTTACTCTTCAAACAACATTGACATCTTTTAACAATCATATCAAAGAAAGAACATCAGCAGTAAAAGCAATTTACAACATTCAACAACCACAGAAACTTTCAACAAAAACAGCAGTGATACTATTTGAAACAGCTATAGCACCAATAGGAACTTAATGGGATCCATATAATCTGGGATAAACTTAAAATTAACGACCTGATAACGTTATATGAAACAGATCTTAGGTATTGGGAAGAGAGCACCATCAAGACTGACCTATGTCTTACTAAAATAAACTTTCTTTATAGAAGACATCAGAATGCAGATACACCTGCCACTAAGGTCTATGAGAACACATTCCAAATTCTCATAGAAAAACATAGCTATATTTGGTGCGACTTTTATTTAACAGACGCCATAATGGCGGATGATTGGAAACAAGCAAATTACGAGCTCTGACACATAATGCAATATGCAACACACAGTTTTCATCACAAGTTCTGTCAAAATAAGAGATTTCATCACTCAAATGAAAATTGTGTGTGAATTCTGCAATGAATACTGTGAAAGATATCATGAAAATATCTGCAGTAAAAGACAAATGTAACAAAACTAGGACTAGAGTAATGTAATATAGTGTTGTATTTTGCACATTGTGTGCATTTTTGTTAATAATAATATTTAAAAAGTTTTGCCGAAATATAACGCCACAGCTAACCTGAAATACTTCGATTTTTTTTAGTTGCTTTACGTCGCACAGACACAGATAGGTCTTATGGTGACAATGGGACAGGAAAGGCTTAGGAATGGGAAGGAAGCGGCCGTGATCTTAATTAAGGTACAGTCCCAGCATTGCCTGGTGTGAGAAAGGGCAACCACGGAAAACCATCTTCAGGGCTGCCGACAGTGGGGTTCGAACCCACTATCTCCCGGATGCGAGCTCACAGCTGCATGCTCCTAACCGCACGGCTAACTCGCCCAGTGTTTTGTGTTTTTGATAGATGTTTGTTACCCCTTATTAGAACATGCCTTCCATTTATTTTTCTTGCTCATTTTACCTTTTCTTTTCCTTCTAAATATCTTACTTACTGTGCATCAGTGAATTGTTGCTCTAACTTACTTCTAAGTACAGTAGAAGTCCATTATAGTGAGAATTCATAACAGCAAAAAATTTACTTGTTTACTTACTGATTTTTCGTAAAAGGGGGAAGACCCATACACATTAATATTGGTATAAAACGGCAATCAGTTTGTTCAAAACTTGTGTTTTCGCAGATGATATCTACACTACGGCTTACTTGTTTGTTATTTTTCGAAATCTGATACTACATGAAAGAGTGTATGGTTAATTTAATTCTGTAAAAATTATAACACCACTCCAGAGACCTCTGTGGCGAATGTTAGTTGTATTCTTCAAACAGCGTTACCTAACCTATCATGAAAACATATTTCAAGCGCACGTAGAGAAATTATAACCACCTTGCTATGAATTTACATGGGAATATACCGAAATTTAACTAGACACGAGAAAAATACTCCTCTGAAATCAGTTTTGTACTCTGTCATATCTTGAGGTGAATCACATTCTTACTTAATTTCAGTATATGTGAACATTAAAATTAAGCGATCATTTGCTTCAGCCTTTATTTCTAATGAGTTAACAACTGCTATCGGGCACGTCATTTACTCATTTATTACGAAATTTTGAATTTCCTTTTAGAGAACAGCAGTCAACTGGTTTTATTAACCAACTCCGACATCGCTTTTGAATGTAGGAAAGAGAGTTTGCAAGTGTACATAGCGAGAAAACTATACTGTTCAATGATCGACCGCATTTTGTGGCAAATGTTTCAGTTTTCTTGTTCAAACAGCATCACCTAACCTAACTTGACCATACTATATCTATCATGAAAACATATTCCAAGTGCCAGTAGAGAATTGATAACATCTCGCTATAAATTTACATGGAAATAGCCTCTCTGAATTTTAACCAGACGCGAGAAAATATAAACTAACCTCTTAAATCAGTGATGCGCTCTGCCATATCTTGAGGTGTATTGCGTTCTTACGTACCGTATTTACTCGTGTATTAGACCTTCCCCCCATGGCTTTTTGGGACAAAGAAAATGAAAAAATAAAAATCTTGTGTACAAGACACCCCCCCCCCCCAAAATAATTTGTCAGAGAAGAACGATTACGCTTCAAAGCGGGTTCAAGCCTTAATGCAGCTCCAATGACATCACACAAATTTGTGAATAGTTTTGTCCGTACAAGCCGCGCAATGAAAACGTATTAAATTCATGTGGTACATGTCTTTCATTGTTAAGAAATGTCTCCTCCGTAGCATAGGCCTACTACAGCTCTGATGACTTTGTACAAATAGGTGAATAGCTTAGTGTCCGACTTACGCAATTAAAGCATGCATCAGTTATGCTGTGTGTCTGTTTTTTGTAGAATGTCCGCCAGCATAATAGTTACCACAGTTAGCTGCAATTCTCAAATGCCTCAGTTCAATTCCTGGTACCATGTTGCCAGAGATTTAAGAATGGCACATTGGGGGCTGCACCACCTCGGGATGAGGAAACTAATTTACTTTAGTTAAGAAATATCCACGATTGTTGCTATTAATATAGCATGAGATAAAGACAATCCAATCATAACAATTGTTTTACTCGCCTACGTACCTAAATAACAATATTGATGGCATTGCTTTTACGTGCCCACTAACTACTACAATTTTTGGGGACACCAAACAGAACATACTATGCGTTAATAAAATAATATGGAGGCAACGAATTTGTGAAATTAAACATTATGATAATAAAACTCTGTACCATCACACCTGTAGTGGAACTTCGACACTAGCCAGGCACTTAGTAGCATACCTAACCTAAACAATGCAGTCTCTCTTATCTCAATTATAGCTGTTTAGGTAAATCCTGTTGTACCGGGCGAGTTGGCCGTGCGCGTAGAGGCGCGCGGCTGTGAGCTTGCATCCGGGAGATAAGAGGTTCGAATCCCACTATTGGCAGCCCTGAAAATGGTTTTCCGTGGTTTCCCATTTTCACACCAGGCAAATGCTGGGGCTGTACCTTAATTAAGGCCACGGCCGCTTCCTTCCAACTGCTAGGCCTTTCCTATCCCATCGTCGCCAAAAGACCTATCTGTGTCGGTGCGATGTAAAGTCCCTAGCAAAAAAAAAAAAAAGAAAATCCTGTTGTGATAAATGTCGAGAACAAACATGAAATATACTTAGAAATAAAGGTCTGGCTTTCAATAGCTGCATTTATCCAAAGAATGCTTCCAGTCGCTATGTATTACATTCGCAAGTACAACTCATAACATACGTTAGTTGTCAGCTGGTGGGTTGGCCCGCTCTTTACAGCGCGGCCTTATTCAGAATGGGTGGCTTCTGCTAGATGTACACCAAATAGGAATAACGAAGACCCTCTCCATAAACCATTTGCGAATAGATTCTCACCATGTGGGCTCTATAGTTGGGAACAAAACTATTTTTTGAGTTGCTAAAAGACGGGATCTCGAATACTCAAGGTTGCCGTGAAGATGATGTCATTTGGAATTATGACACGCCAGTAGCAGGGAAGTTGGCTGCACACGACGATAATTCAAATGAAGGCAATGATTAGGTTTACTGTTTGGTAGACCTACAGCTTAACTGACAGACACAAATGACTGCCATTACGTTCTTTTGTATTAATATTGAATAATATGATACCCTTATCCCTTTTCTCTACGGGGCCGAGTATGAAGTGAGACGAATCTTCATAGCGAGTTTTTACGACCGCATGTCCTTCCTGACGTTATCCTCATCAGAGGAGTTAATGAATGAAGCGAATGGCATGATATAAGAGTAAAAACTGACTATATTTACTTTATATGTAGGCCTAAAAGTCATGTGTTCACCATTATTCTTTTTAAATTTAGAAATACTGCCAACAAAAATAGCCAGTAAAACTCTTATAACACTCGTAAGTTTGTTAAAGAATAGTGTTGAATGTTAACATGTACACTTGATAGCTCTTAATAGCCTAGAAGTCATGTGTTCACTGCACAAAATTTGAGGTTATCGCATATTGGACCTCCCCTTACTTTTCTTGGCTGTCAATGTGAGGGGTAGGGGTCTAATATGCGAATAAATACGGTAATTTCAGTTTTGGTAGTAGATCAGCTGGTGCATTGATATTTTTCTTGTTTTCAGGTTCAGTTCCTGAAGAAAGCTGTGGATATTCTTTGTCAGTGCCGACAGACATTGATGTACACATACGTATTTGCTTATTATTTGCGTAAAAATAACCAGTCCGTTATATTTGAGGTAAGACCCAGCACATATTGCATGACTAGAAATTATTTTCATCAGTTAGGTGTACATTAATATGTGTATTACTGATATGAAATTAAATTGGTTATTCGATTTGAACCTCACTTGACATCAAAATACAACATAAATAATTTCTAGGTTATCGAATTAATTGGATAAATCTCCTCAACAGCGGTAGTATGGTTCCAGTGGCACCTTCGAAAATAATTTCCCATTACAACTGGATGCTTGTTACAAAACATCCTTATCATATTTGAATGTTATATTCGGTTCATCGCTGTGAATAGTGTCTTGGATGTGAGGTGGCATTCTGATCATGGGTAAACAGTCTTAACAATATTATGATGTGGGAATAGTGGACTATGATAACTTGATTTCTGTACATTCTCATTGTTCATTGCCAGTTATTTTTGGAGTACAGTAAAACCTTGGTCAGCTGTTTCTGCAGGGGACAAGGGAAGAGAATGTGATGGTATTTTAAACAAGAAAACTTAAATTACCCAGCAGGGATATGGAAACACTTGATTTTTTTTTTTCGATATGCCTGCATTTTATGTATTTTTCTTTTTTTGATATGCCTGCATTTTATGTCATGTAAGTATGGATACAGCGAAAGCTGTATCTGCCATATCTGAAGATGAGAAGAGAGTATTAAAAGATTTTAAAAACATGAAAAAACAAATATGAAAACCTTTTCCTCTGGGGCTTGTGAAATAACGTTGTATTAAAAGGTGCGAAAACATTTGCACTGGGGCCAATAAAAGTTTCAACATATGTGAGGCGGGGACCAATAAAAGTTTCAAGATACGTGAGGCGGATGCGCTAGCGAGTGGTTGGCTGTTCCAAGAGCCAATTTTGTGCTTGTGTGATACATTTAGTTCCACAAATATTGTTTAGTGTTTGTAGTAATTTGCGATTAGTGGTATTTATTTACAATTTTCACACTGAGTAGTTCCATAGGCGTTCACTAGATTACAACCTGTAATTTAGGACTGCGTGAAAGAAGAAATACCTCTTTCCTTTTAATATTATTCATAAAATATCAGTAGGTTTGTTGATAAAATACTTACAAAGACAGGATATTAAAGAGAGTCATAAGTTCGGCAGCGGTTATAGTCTATTAGTGCAGGCATTTGACAGGGTATTTCAAATAGCAGTTCAACGGTCCTACCTATCACGATGGTAATAACTTCTTTAAATAACATGATACTGTTGTAAATTTAGTTTACAGAAAGGATTTCAACAGAATATACAGTATTTCACTGGTGAATTTTTTAACAGTCGTATTGTTATTGATTATTGTCGCTCTTCGTATTCAAATATTGGCATTTTGGCTACCGACGGGTGTAGTGTATCAAGAAAATATAAATAAAAATCAGCTGATTCTTGTATTCCGATCATTTGTAGTTCTGAGTAGGCAGTTAAAGTATCCGTAATTTATATTTCACACCCGCGATCTTTCAGTATGTATGAGCGGTTAGCTAATAAAAAAGTTCCTACATCCCAATAATTGCAATTCAAGTCTCTGGCGTAGTTTAGACAGAAATTCTTTTGAGAAATTATTGTAAACAACTTCATATTTTTCAGCATTTAAGGACACTTTTATTCTCCATCCCACAGAGTAGGGAAAATAGTAATCCACCATCTGTAATAATCGCATAACCACATTTCAGTTGAAAATTGTAGTGTAGATACGGTATATTAGATAGTACCTTGCCTGTTATATTTGTGTGTATTTTTGTGCAAACGGCAGGTTTCATTTCTATTACAGCATAGTAGGATAAAGTAGTATTAATAATAATCCATGTGTTTAACTTTGTTGGTAATCCTTGAGTACCGGTAGTTCTTGCGAATATCTAACTTTAGGCCTCATTGGAATTTTCATTTCTATTTGTGCAACCTACTGTAATTAGGATACGTCTGAACTGTTGTATACAAAGAACTTGATATACAAGGCACAACATAAAAGTTTATTGCTTGGAGATTTTCATACAATATGTACACAAAAAAGAACGAAACTTGTCTTGAAGTTTAACCCTCTTGGAGCCAGGAGCCGATCTGATCGGCCGCTCACTAGCAGCTGGAAGATGCCAGAGCTCCGCCTGCACTCTACTACTGTAAAGTGCCAGGCCGTTTTTAGTAGAATTACGTGCATTTTAACATTCGCGTATATCTACCGGTGTATGCCAAATACCGGCAAGAAATTTTCTATACGTCGACTACATAAAATAAACAACTGATTTAGAGTGATATAAATAATTAAAAAGTATTATTGTTGATATTATGGTTGTCGAAAACGTTTACTTTTAGGAAGAGAAAAACATTTTTGCACTTTCTTTCTCAATATCTACTTTGAAAATATCATCTACGATACAAAAGAATATACGTCTAAATGTAGAATTTATTTCTAAATATAATTCTATAAAATAATTATTTTGAACGCGAAAAATAAAAATATAAAAATTAAAATTCAAACGTATGTCCCTAATGAAAATAAGACAATTTTACTCACCGATAAAATTCATGTATATATCGATGTATGGCAAACACTTAAGATAAATTTTATATATGTGGTGTAGATTGTATAAAAATAGTTCTGAGTTATTAAAAAGTAAAATATAATAGTTGAGATTATAGTTTTTATTTTATCGGAAATCCCCTTTTCTAGTTTTCTGTTTCAGTATCTATTTTTAAAAACATCTTACAATACAATACAATATGCGTAATTAAAACATCTATGGCACTAAAGCCCTGATGGGCCTTGGTCTACTAAGCGAGCGCTGCTCAGTCCGAAGACCTGCAGTTTACGAGGTGACGCATGGTCAGTGGGACGAATTCTCTCGTTCATTATTCATGGTTTTCTAGACCAAGGTAGCTCCCTTAGCCTAAGATCTCTCCTCGATTGTCATCACTTAGGGTCACTTAGTTTGAGTGGACCTCGAACCAACACTCAGACCCAGGTAAAAATCGCTCACCTGTCCGGGAATCGAACCCATGACCTCCGAGTGAGAGGCAGGCACAGTACACTTGACCCGTGGGGACCGGCATTTACGTAATGATACAGAATTAATTTATGAACAGAATAATTGCTCTGAACGAGAAAAGGAAAAACAAAAACTGCAAACACAAATTTACTATGTCACTAGTAAAAAAGAAGGAAAATGACAAAATAAATTTACTTACCGAACATTTTTGAGAAGAAGACCCGTCACCGCTATATAATGTTGTTCAAAGTTTGAGACCACTGTTGAAGCACTTAAGGTTATTTACACTAACACTAATCACTTATCACTAACACTAATCACTTATCACTAACACTAATAGGAACAATAAAAAGCATAACGCAACCTCATATAAAATCTCTATTTTTTGTTCAAGTAGAACTTCAAATATATTTTGTTTATTTAGGGCACTTATGAAGAGCTGTACAATGTCCAAAATTTTATCCCCCACTTGTGATGGTGCTTATTCGGCATGTATTGGAGTAGTTGTGTATGGCATTTAGTTCCAACTAAACTTTCGTCTATGGAAAGTTGCTGATGAGGAGTATAATGATGTCTAAATAGCCTATTAGCATGATCTACAAGAGGCT
Source organism: Anabrus simplex (assembly GCF_040414725.1). Lineage (NCBI taxonomy): Eukaryota > Metazoa > Arthropoda > Insecta > Orthoptera > Tettigoniidae > Anabrus > Anabrus simplex. The sequence goes on from NC_090265.1 coordinate 1,055,538,053, forward strand.
GGAATCGAGCACAGGGATCATAGTTTGGAGAGCCAGGAGGAGAAAGCTTACTGTTGTCAACTAAATGAAAAAATTTCAAAATAAGCTGAAACCTATTCCTTGAGAACATTTCACCAAACCAAGGGGTAATGAAATGGTCTACAGTACTCCCGTACGAAACAATGGTAGGTTTTCTTATCAGTCCCATATTCATGATGACAGCTATGAACGCCGTTATTTCATCAATTGTAGTGCGTCTCCAACATCGAGAGCGGGAATAAAGTGACAGTTCATTACAAGTAAGGAGTAGGTCAGCGTAGCGATTGGTCTCTGTGACTATAAGGTTTAGCAGAGAAAACGTGAAAAATAAATTGAAGTATGATATGGGCGGAGAATCAGGCGGAGGGGCATGTTTAGGTCCAGGAAGTTCCATGAACGAAACAGCAGGCTGAGGAACGTTGTCAGGTTCTTTGGGAGAAATTTCCACAAAATGTTCTCCAGAGACATCATCATCATCATCATCATCATCATCATCACTAGTTTCATCAACAACAGTATTCACAGTAGCTTTACTGCCATTAGAAACAAATAAACGCCTCTTCTTTAGCTGTGGTGATCCCGGGGGCGTGTCTGGTATTATTTCATCACTACTCTCTGAACTAAATTCACTACCGCTATCCGATAAATCATCCGCGTTCACTTCGCATTGTTCCAAATATTCCATTAATTTATCGTCATCAATACCTGCTGAAAATACATCACGTGATCCACTTGCCATTCTGCTGTCAAGAATACACTCACTGCAAGAAGCAATCTTGTACTGACCGGTTAGCGGTATTTCTAAACACAGGAAACAACTCTTGTGAAAGCTAGAACACCCTCTTAGAAATTCCAAAGCAAGGTCAGGCACACAATACCTTGTAGCCCCTTTACTACAGGTTGTCACAAAAGTATGCACGTCACTATAGACTGCCAAAAAGTATGTATATCACAGAATTTCCAGCCGGCCGATGTAATCGGCTCTGGCAACTTCCGCACGGATATTTAAAGGCCGATCTCATCGGCTCTGGCAATTTAAAGGGCGGATGCTCGCAGTACCGCCTGGCTCCAAGAGAGTTAATGAGCTGCATACGTTCAATGCTAACATAAAGTAGTAGACTTAGGGTCTGAAAACTATTTACATTTGTACAAGTTAATATTCCTATGTACATTCAGTTCTTATCTTGATAAGATAGTCTGCTCTGATGAAGGAATGTCCTTGATAGTTGAAAACTATCCGTAGTTAGTATAATGACAAGTGGAACTTGTAGAAAGTCCGTATTAGCAGAATGCTAGAAGGAGGCGTAGAAATTGCAAGGAACTTGTGTTAAGGTTCATAAATAGCAGAATGCTTGGATTGAAGTCGGAGCACTTGTAGGGGACTTGAGAGAATAGCAGAATGCTAGGGTAGGAGGCTCGACGACGCTACGAGAAGCAGGATGCATGAGGCAATGTCCTGAGGTGAAACCTCCTGGCCAGAATTAGTCCACCTGTTCAGAACACTTATTTAAGAGGGTACCTCCGTGTCTGACTTGCGGTGTAGTCTGGTCATTGGACGCTTTGGGGAGTGCCTGGAGAGACGGAAACGTCGCCCAATTTATAGTGCTGCCTGACGTCACAGACGATTACGTCAGAGCAGTGCAGTCCACCTCGTGGTCTCTCAGAACATCGATGCCGGGCGAGCTGCAGAGCTTGCAGGCGCGGAGGACACACACAACACCCTCCCCTCCTAATTATGCCGGTACGGCGCGAAGCGGCGACGGCAGTGCTGGCGGCGGCAGCGATGCTGGGCTGGAGAGTCGGCCGTGTCTGTTGTGTTGTCCGGAGCCTGGTCTGGACGAAGGAGCATAGAATTGTCCTGAAAGGAACCCATGGTGATTAAATGGTCCAGAGCTCGTTCTGCAATGGATTTTTTAGGTGTGACAAGGGAATCAACAGAAGGAGATGGACGATAGCGGAGGCGGATCTGGTCCTGGTTGCGGCAGATGCATTTCTCGGCGGTCTGGATGTCGTAGAGACAATGGCCCAAGATACGGCAGATGATACCAAGTATCCAGGGAGGATTGGACTTGAAAGTCCGGACATATACTTTGTCATTGGGTTGCAAACGCTGCAGCTGGGCAGGAAGAGGCTGCAACAAAGAAAGCAAAGTTCGATGAGGTCGTCCATGTAGCTTGTGAGCCGGAGTGAGGTTGTCGGTACCAGGCATAGTCCGATATCTACCTAGGAGTTGCAACAATGCCTGATCCTTAGTTAAACCTGAAGATACAGCTTTCTTCATGCTTTTCTTGAATGTCTGGACAAAATGTTCGGCTTCACCATTAGATTGTGGGTGAAAAGGCGGTGCCAGAATATGCCGAATGCCATTATGAGTACAGAAGTTCTGGAAGTTAGTGACAGTAAATTGAGGTCCATTGTCTGAAATTAGCACTTGAGGTAAACCTTCAGTAGTGAAAATCTTCTAAAGTGTACGAATGGTAGCTTCTGTAGTAGTAGAATGCATTTCTACGACGTAAGGAAAGTTGGATAGAGAATCTATCACTATGAGCTCCATAGAGTTGAGAAAAGGTCCAGCGAAGTCTAAGTATACTCTTTCCCAAGGAGAAGTAGCAGGAGGCCATGGAGCGAGGTCAGATAAGTACGAACTGTAGCTAGTGTACTATCCTTATCAGTCGCTTTGGCGATGCAAGTAGCGTCAATGGGAAAACTGGAGACTGTGTTTTCAAGTTCAATGTCTAACTGAAGACATTCAGATTCTTGAGAATCGAAAGTTGTATCAGGACCTACAGGTAAGCTAGGGAGATCATCAGCATTACAATGCTAGGATGTGCTACGATAGGCAATCTGATAGGAGTAGTCATAAATATGGACCATCTCTGAAGTTTCCTTAGAGAATGTTCAGTGATCTTATTACCAGGATGGAATAAGTGAACAAGAGGCTTGTGATCAGTGATAATAAGGAAATGGTTGCCATAGAGATACTCGTTGAAACGGTGAATACCAAATATAATAGCTAAGGCTTCTTTCTCTGAGAGTAGTGACGTTGATGTTCGTTGAGCGTCTTGGAAGCGAAGGCTATAGGACGTTCTTGTCCGTGACGATCCTTCTGGGAGAGAACGGCGCCGATTCCTTAATCAGATGCATCCGTGGCGAGAGTGAGGAGCTTACCGGGCTGAAAATAAGTAAGCTTGACAGCGTGGACAAGAGCCTTGTTGATGGTCTGCCAGGCATGTTGACATTGCTGAGACAAATGAAATTTAGCACCTTTCTTGCGTAAGGTGTTCAGAGGAGCTGCTACTGAAGCGAAGCGTGGAATGAACTTGTAATAGTTCGTTTTTCCGATAGAGGATTGTAGCTGTTTGATGTTCTGCGGTGCGGGCATGTTGACAATGGCAGAGACGTTCTGTTCGCTAGGTCGAATGCCATTCTTATCAATGATATTACCTAGGTATTGAACTTGAGGTTGAAAGAATGTGCACTTAGCGAGATTAGCACGTAGGCCATTTTCCTTCAATTTGATGAGGAGCAGGCACAGATTATGCAGGATTATGCAGGATTCTTCATCTAAAAGTAGCTGTAGATAAGCTTCTTTGAGATCCACTTTAGAGAAGAACTGTCCACCGGCTAAACGGCGAAATAAGTCTTCAGGACGGGGAATCGGAAAAATGTTGGTTTCAATCTGAGAGTTGATTGTAGAGCGAAAATCACCACAAAGGCAGATATTGCCATTAGCTTTTTTAACTACGACAAGTGGAGTAGTTCATTTACTGGAATTGACTGGAACTACTATACCGGCCGTTATCCATCTCTGTAATTCTTGCGTAACTTGATCCTGAAGTGCAAGTGGGACTGGACGTGCTTTGAAAAAGTGAGGCTTGGCACCTGATTTCAGCTGGATATGAGCTGTGTAGTCTTCGGCTGTACCTAGGGTAGAGTCGAAAACTTATGGAAATTGCTCTAGGAGATCAGTGACATCAGAGGTAGGTTGTAAGGCGGAGACTACAATGATGTCATGTACTTGAAAGTTGAATAAATTGAAGAGATCCATGCTTAGAATATTGGATGCAGTGTAGTTATTGACAACTAGTAAGGTAACAACCTTATGAATATCTTCATATCTTGCTGGAATAGTGATTTTTCCCTTAATATCAATTTTCTTCTTGTTAAAAGTAACAAGTTGGACATCAGCAGGAGAGAAAGACGGCGATCCTAAGTTGTGATATGTAGCAAGATTGATGATGGAGACAGGCAATCCAGTATCTAATTGAAAATCAGTAGAGTGATCTGGGAAAGCGATCGGAATGATGATCTTACTAGAATTTCTTGTAGGAAGAATTAGGTTGATTTGATCAACTTCCATGTCCTATCATGTCTTCGGAATAGTTTTCTTCACTGGATGAGTACGGGCAGGGCGGGACATACTTTGACAGACAGTTTTGATGTGTCCTATTTTATGACAGCGATCACAGGTGGACTTGAAGAAGTGGCAGTCACAGCGTTCATGATGCTTAAAACATCCTCTGCAGGAAGGCAGGAGCTGAGGAGCTTTCTTAGGAATGCGTATCTTCGTAGAAGAGCGAGAATGAACCTGTCAGGAACGCTGGGAAGTGAGCGAGTTGACCTGGCGGTTCGAAGGAGCAGAATGCTGGTGGGCCATATGAGATACGTGAGCGACTTCATGTTTGTTAGCTATTTCAGCTGCAGTCTTAGTAGTCATTTCATAGACTGTGGCAATACGCTGTACCTCTTCTAAAGAAGGGTTACTACTCTTGACAGCGTCGAAACGAACTTTGTCTTGGGGATTATGCAGAATAACCATGTCCCGAATGAGTGAATCAGTGTAGGGTGTGCTACAACCATCCTTAGAACAGATAAACTTGCAACTCTTGGCAAGACCACGTAATTCCGCAATCCATTCTGTGAGAGTCTGTTGCGGCTTCATTCTACATTGAAAGAATTTATAGCGAGCTACTACAGTGTAGGGATCCTTAGCATAATGTTCATTTATGCAAGCTAGGAGCTGTGCAAAAGGAACTTCCGAGATCTGTTCTTTGGGGCTTAATTTCTGCAGTAATTCGCAGGTTGTATTTTCTACAGAACTGAGAAAAAGAGCTCGTTGGCGCTTCTCGTCCGTAATCGAGTGGCAGATGAAGTGCTGTTGAAGGCGAGCTAAATACACTGACCATTCTTCTTTCTCTGGGTCAAAGGCAGAAAGGCAGGAACAGTAGGGTTCTGTGCGGATGAAGAGAGAGCCTGAATGGCTGTAAGCAATGCTGACTGCTGCTGTTGCATGAATTGCTGCTGTTGCTGCTGCAAAGCCTGCAATATAGCTGCTAATTGTTCCATACTAGCCATATTGACAGATGATACAGTGAGCACAACTTTTGAAACAGTGTGTAGTGGGACCAGCTGGAAGCGTGACCTTCAGCGATCACTGGGGGGTGAGAGAGAAAGAGCGAGCGCAAAGAGAATGCACTGGAGAACAGGTGCTGTGTCCGTGCCCTGAAATGTTGGCCTGATGTCCTCAGTTCGAACGGGGCGTACACTGGGAATGTCACTTCAGGTGGTGGTGGTGGTGATTATTGTTTTAAGAGGAAGTACAACTAGGCAACCATCCTCTACATAACACTAATCAGAGAGAAAAAAATGGAAGGGGTCCGACACTTCGAAAAATGATGTATCGGCTAAAGGAAGACAAGGGCCACGAAGGGCGTGAAAATGAAAGACTCCCTAGCCCTCGCAGACCTAATAGCGTCGGGGTCGGAAAAAACAAGAGTTGACCAAGGGAGGTCGGATAGGATAGATGAAAGGGAGGAGCCTAGCACAAGTAAGTGGAAGTAATGCCAGGACTCAGCTAAGGGCCCCGTGGTCGCCAATCCACGCTCCAAATTTCAGAGCCCCTGGGGCCCCTTTTAGTCGCCTCTTACGACAGGCAGGGGATACCGTGGGTGTTATTCTACCGCCCCCACCCACAGGGGGGGAATGTCACTTCACAAATATGAAATGTTGGCAGATTGTTGGCGTGCCCAATTTGTTTCTCGTCGCTATATTGTTGATATGGAAGAGGCAACTTGATGTCTTCGGAGTGTACAGACCGGGAAAGGGCAGTGCAAACGCTGATTCAGAATTATTTGATATGATAATCAGCTATGTGGGACACGATAAGGAAAGGAACGTGATTGTAGCGGGTGCTCTCAATTTACCAAATGTCAATTGGGAAGGTAATGCGAACGATAGGAAGCATGACCAACAAAAGACCAACAAAGATTACAAAACTTTAGCCCTAACTGGTCAATTCTCGTATTGTTTGTCTTTTGAGAACAATTTTTACATCTAGCTACTGTACAACAACTCGTTCTACCTCTCGGAACAAATTAATGACATCAGAACTGCTACACGTGACTCGCAGTTAGTGCTTTTCAAGTATCTACAACCATGAACTAAAAGAAACTTCACCACTGGAAGGTACAGTGTTCGTGCAGAAATGGTGATAAAAAGAACAAAACAAAACAGAACAGAGGAAGTCGCAGCTAGCTTACCAACTGCCGGGACTGTAACTTGTCTGGCTAGTGACATCACAGCCTACGAATGGCAGCCACAAGGCAGCAGTGCTTACATCAAAGAAACGAGCCAGCCTTTATTGTATGGTCCTGGTTCAGAAGGGGATTACACATTTGGGAGGGATTTCGCATTAGCAAAAGGATTTCCAAGGCTATGATACATTACTCATTGGGTTAATATGAATAGACTTTTGAATGTTTTGATGGAACTTATTTTACAGTAACAGAAATGAGTTGGAATTAGAATTACGTGTCTTGGAAAACCAAGATGAATTTTTACAAACCATTTGGTTTAAACAATTGTGGTTTAAACCAGCCCACTATGGTTCATATTTGGTTGTAACTACTATTTATATAAGTTATATCTTCTGTGTTTTGTTCTTAAGTTTTGCTCACCAGTGTATGTCATATCCTTTGTATCTCCAAAGTCAGATGATCGTTAATATTCATGATAAGATATGCATTTGAAATCTAGGCTCTCTTATTGTTCTGAAGTACCTTTATATACAGTACAATATATTGGGTTTGATTTCAGGATAACCAGAAGGATCTGGAGAGTGCAACAGAAACGTTATCAGAGTATTTGGAGCGTGATATCACATCCGAAAATCTAGCCGATATTAAACAAAAGGTTCAAGATAAATACAGGTGAGTAATAATTAGGCAGTTTTTGAAACTAAAAGAAAGGTAATTAGATTTCCTATCTTTTCATTGTGTGTTTAGTCCTCAGCCCGAAGGCTGGTTGGATCCTCAACAGCTCCGCCATCAGCTGTCATAGATGGCCTAGGCATCACTGAAGAGGCGTACTAGGGAAATGAGGAGTGAGGTAGTTTCCCCGTTGCTTTCCTCACCGAGCCAGAAGTTGCTGTTACATATCAGTCTGCCAAGCCCACTGAAATGCATGCACCAACCAACCCTATGAGCAATATTTTCACGCCATTCATAGCAGGGACTGGCTGCAGAAGGAATGGCATTACTAGCATCACTCATACCTCAGTCACTTTTATTTTGTCAAAGCCAAGGATAAATCTGAGACAGATCATTGAAAGTAACAAAATTGCTCTAGCCCATACCAGAAGACATAGTGCACTGTAAACACTAGGTCTGCCAGCAAAAGCACGTCTTTTCATTAGTAGACAAGAAAATTATGAAGGTCATTTCAAAAATTCTGCACACTGTAAAATTATGGTTTATAATTTATCTTTTCTTCACAAAATGACTTTCCAGGCCAATCAGTCAGTCACTACAGACCTGCATTTAGGGCAGTCGCCGAGGTGGCAGATTCCCTATCTCTTGTTTTCCTAGCCTCTTCTTAAATGATTGCAAAGAAATTGGAAATTTATTGAACATCTCCCTTGGTACGTTATTCCAATCCCTAACTCCCCCCTTCCTATAAACAAATATTTGCCCCAATTTGTCCTCTTGAATTCCAACTTCGTCTTCAGATTGTGATCTTTTCTACTTTTAAAGACACCACTCAAACTTACTCGTCAGCTGATGTCATTCTACGCCATCTCTCCACTGACAGCTCAGAACATAGTTAAGCAGCTCGTCTCCTTTCTCCCAAGTCTTCCCAGCCCAAACTTTGCAACATTTTTGTAACGCTACTCTTTTGTCTGAAATTATACAGAACAAATCGAGCTGCTTTTCTTCAGATTTTTTCCAGTTCTTGAATCAAGTAATCCTGGTGAGGGTCTCATACACTGGAACCATACTCTAGTTGGAGTCTTACCAGAGTCTTATATGCCCTCTTCTTTACATCCTTACTACAACCCCTAAATACCCTCATAACCATGTGCAGAGATCTGTACCCTTTATTTACAATCATATTTATGTGATTACCCCAATGAAGATCTTTCCTTATATTGAGACCTAGGTACTTACATTGATCCCCAAAGGGAACTTTCACCCCATCAACGTAGTAATTAAACGGAGAGGACTTTTACTATTTGTGAAACTCACAACCTGACTTTTAACCCCGTTTATCATCATACCATTGTGTACTGTCCATCTCACAACATTGAGGTAATTTTGCAGTTGCTCACAACTTATTTATTACTTTGTATAGAATAACATTTGTGATTCCACTTCCTTACACATATCATTGATATATATATATAAGAAGGCCCTTGGAGTGGTTTCTTGAGTTTTGGAAACAAATCAGTCTGATGGGCTAACGTCAGGACCATAGAATGGATGGAGAAGAATTTTCCATCCATAATTCTTCAAACCTCTGCGTACTGGTTTGGCAGTATGCGGTCACGTGTTATCATTCAGAATGAGCACTCCAGCTACGAAAGTGTTGGACCTTCTTTGATAAATCTGTGACCACAAAATATTTTGCAGAAAGTCTGTGTAATATCACCCTGCTTCTTTGCAATTTCTTCATATATTTTGTGTCAATCTTCTCGCAAATTTTGTCAATAATGACAGCAAAAGTGTAGTCTGTTGCAGTTACCAGCCACCCACTCCTTGGGTTGTCTTCAGTATTTTATCCGACCTTCGGGGAAATGGGAAACCCACTGTGCTTCGATTCAGTACACTATCCTCACAAGCTTCAAGTAGAACGTTGTGAATTTCGGTAGGTGTTTTTCCCCGCAAACTTTTAATTTTGATGTAATACCGCTGGTCACCACGTGAGATTCGACCTGTCATTTTCTCCCTCCATTTCAAATCAGAATTTCTCACTCAGAATACACATTATCACAACACCAAAAACACGTGGCGATAGCTGAAAGTCTGTCTCTCAACTGACGCTTCATGCACGTACCACTTTTACGGATGCATATGCACTCTGTACAGAAGTTTTGAAATGGTCTTTGTAGTTAGCAACCTTTGTAGTCGAGTACATTCTCTTGTCATCCACAATAAGACTTGGAGGCTTTACTGCTTAGAGGGTTGAATTCTGTCATTGATTGCTGTTGACGGGAGTGTGGTATGTCCGCTTGTTGGTGGGTTTTTCCCCTTTTTCACTATAGCAAAGATTGGGATGAACCTTATTGAACTTGTCGCAATTATTGATCAGTCACATTGATCTGCATTTAGGACTGTCACCCAGGTGGCAGGTTCCCTATTTGTTGTTTACCTAGTCTTTTCTCAGATGATTTCAAGGAATGTGGAAATTTATTAAATGTATCCATTGGTAACTTATTCCAATAAACAAACATTTTCTTTCTCATTTAATAATTCTCTCTATTTATTGAACCCAAACAGGCCTTCGCCCAATACAGAGTTCAGTTACATCATAGCCTGAGCCACCAGCACCATATAGAAATTGAATGACATAAAGTAAAGAGGATTGTAATACATTGGGCATAAATGGCCAGCCGTCAGCACACTACCGGAGTGCCGCTGGCGCTGTAAGTGAATCATATCTACTACCCAAAATTATTACTGTACTACTATGATCAGATTTTGTGCCCCTCACGCAGTGACCATTTCCCGGCAGGGCTCTGTATGGCAAGGCTACTTCCCGCAACACTATAGCTCAGCCAGGAAATGCCCACTGCGCGCATGAATCTGGTGCAAACCAGATGTACGTGATACCAGGATTTGTTGTTGCCTTCTCCCTCCCTGGCTGCAGACTGTCCCAGTACTCGCTCACTACCCGCCTTTTATAGCAGAGATCGGCGCGCGTGTAGTGAGAGAAGCACTGGGCGCAGCCCGCGAGTCAGCAAGGGATAAAGGCGACGGGGTTGGTGAAGCCGGCACCCGCCAGTGCTTTTATTGTTAATATCATGATTACAAAGAGCGTGGCTTAAACACATATAGTAACATTACAAAGAAAATTACAACAGTAAATGTAAAGAAAATAAGAAAGCAAGCTAAATTTATATACGCAGCTTGGTTGGCGGCTGATGCTTCAAGGACTGCGGCTGTTGGTTGAACCCTTGAAGTTTGGTTTGCAGAAGCTGGTTGTCCTCCAGGGGCGGTAGCCCCGTTAGAGAACGATTGAGGACTCCGGCAGGCAACGGGGACGGGCTCCGTTGGGTGCTGCGGTGTGTCCTCCCCCAGCTTCTGCCGCTCATGTTGGAGCTGTGGTTGGCTTGGTCGCCCGTGCGCCGCGGCCCCGTTCTCTTCCTCGACCGCGGCTGACCAGGGCTGGCCGAGCCAGTGGTTGAAAGGAAAATCCCTCGGGCATCCACGCCAGTGTCTCTGAGGTGGCTTGATCTAGTTGGATTGCTTGTGCCCAGCCCCTGCTGGTAGCAACATACAGTAGATTTGCCCTGGTGGCAAAGTAGACTCGTTGTGGACCGTCGAGGGAATCCCAGGCTGAGAGTCCCCACGGGACGGACTCGATGTCGTGTTTGTCGCGCCCTGCGGGGATGAGTAGGAGCTGTTGTTCCAGGTGGTGAGCTAGTTGTAACACTTTGGCTGGATCGGGGTTGAGCCATCCGGCAGAGACTTCCCTGGGTCGAAGCTGTCGCCATGGAGATTGTTGCTGTGGACCCTGTGGACTATATGTTGTATGTTGGGTATTCAGCCCGAAGGCTGGTTTGATCCTCTACAGCTCCAACAGTTGCCATAGATAGCCTAGGTGTCACTGGAGAGGCATACTAGGGAATGAGTGAGGTAGTTTCCCGTTGCTTTCCTCACTGAGCCAGAAGTTACTATTACATATCAGTCTGCCAAGTCCACTGAAATGCATGCACCAACCGACCCTATGAGCAATATTTTCACACCATTCGGCTGCATAAGGAATGGTATTACTAGCATCGCTCATACCTCGGTCACTTTGGTATTGTCAAAGCCAAGGACGAGACAGACAGGTCAATGAAAGTAACAAATTTATTCTAGCCCATACCAAAAGACATCGTGCACTGAAAACACCACATCTCGCCAGCAAAGGCAAACGAGACTATATTAAAAAAATTGTATATTAAAAGGATAGTAGTAGAATTCCTCCCAGTCGTGCTAACCACTGAGAAGCTTGGATTTAACCAATTAACTTAAAAATGTTATGTAGCCCTCTAAGGTTATGCCACATATAGGTATGAAGCTGCACTAAGGTGAATGATAACTGTATGCGACATTCGTCCTTGTCCCAGATTCACTTAGCTTGAATCTGCCAGTCTGGCTATACAACACCACTCCTAGCAAACCCTGGCGAAGTCACATTTCCCACTCAGTGCACTGTCTCAATTGCTTACTCAGGGCAATTCGCTAATCATTTAAATTCTTTTCCGATTGCATCTTACATAAAAAGCCACACACGCACTACATAATTCACATTCTCCTCTCGCTCACTGGCTAAATATTCAATATAACTTTATCATACCTCCAAAATATATCTCACCGCTAATTTTAAACTACACTTAATCTGCTGAGCTGTCCTACCTATTTTACCACACATGCACTGTACTACTTAGAGCTCCAACTTCATACTCAGTTGCGCAATAAGAAAAAGATCCAATGTTTCCAGCTCTTCAACTAAATACTCTGCGAAACAAGATTACTCAAAATCAACCCCCACACTAGAAATTAAATTTTCTATACAGACACATATCACCATATACCAACTTAACTATAAACATACCTCCGAAACACACTTCACCATAAAGTTCACTCTACAAACATCTACCACCATGTACCACCACCAAAACACACTTCACCATTAAATCCAATAAACAAACATATCCACCCTATACCAACAGCTCCACCTCATTCTAAACCTCTCTCTTGCCCTTACCATGTAATATTCCATAATCGTTATACATTTCACCTACAACATCACTAATAAATACACACACTTCAATACCTATCATTACACCAAATATTGACTTTTCTCCACCCATGAATTCCCTATACAAACACCCTCCTCCATGTACCATCCAATCCACTCATTCTCATCCTCTCTCTAACCATAAACACAACTCCATATCACATTCCACCAATAATTTCACCATCCAAACACCAACCACAATGTAACTCCGAACTCATAAACGTATTCCTTTAAATACCATAATACCTTCACACTTTTCTCCACCATAACACCACATCTACCCATTAACACACTTACCGTAACAATCCAATTACACCACACCCAAACTCCACATTAAATTACAATTAAATGACTTCCTCACTCTTAGGTCACTTACAATTAATCCACTCACTGAATCACCTCCTTGTATCATTTTTCATTATTTTCTAGCTTGCTTACTAATGCTACTTGACTTATTCCTTCTTGTTAATATACCTTCATCATTTTTATCCCATAATATAGACACAAGACTCTAGACATTTCACATACAATTACCTCTTACCAAACATATACCCTTCACAATCGCATTCAACATCACTCTACGCTTCAAACACCTTTTGTCTATATACAGTATTACCCCGCATTTACGTTCCTGGATTTTATGTTTTCCCGTCTTATACAACATTTTTTTGTTGGTCCCCTGAGATTTCCTATGCTGACAATGTATTAAAATCCTCAAATTTACGTTTGCGACATTTTATGCTTCCTGCCATTTACGCTACGACAGGCCTTTCAAGAGGAAAAAATTTGAGGTAAAATGGCGTCACAACTAACCTAATATGCTTTGAGTATCCATGACATGATGACCAAATCAAACAACCATGGTCTATCATAACTCTTAGAACTCTCAGCATTGAACTTCCACGTAACCAATGCAGTGCATTCTTTGATATCAGGTGTTTTCCACTACACCTTATTTTCAAATCCGACGATAGTGTGCTGATTAATATTCCAAGAAGAAGAAGAAGAAGAAGAAGAAGAAATCCAACGAGTTGAATTAACAAAACCGCAAAGAAGAAGAAATCAGATGTTTGCTTTATTGCTAAGTACAGTATAAGCCACAAAAAGGAGACGTTATCAAGCGATCCAGTGTTTGTCTTGCCCGAGTTCGTTATTTCACAGTTATTGTTTTACATTTGCGTTTGAGGTTGGAGATGTTAAAGTTATTGTCGCTGATTTGTCACATTTACTCTATTTTTGTTTTTTGTTACGTTTTTTGTTCTTTTTATGTGAGTCGAGTGGTCAGAGTGAATTGCCGCGATCTTCCTTTCCCGTCGTGTGTATTTGTTAATCCTTCTTTGTTATTGCTTTATTGTTTTCCTGTTAATAATGGAAAAAAAGAAGGAAAGAAAAACTTTCACTATGGATGAGAAAGTTTGAATATTAGAAAAGGTCGATTCGTACCGCGGAACATGTGTTTCATTGGCACGCGAATTGCAGCTTCCTGTATCCATGCTGAATACAATTGTGAAAAACAGAGGAAGCATTACATCAAGTGCTTCAGAATGCGGACCGAACTCCAAAAAAGGAAGTATGCATCATACTGCAAATACGAGAAAATTGTAAAAAGTTGGTTTGAAACTTCAAGAGCCGCAGGCATTCTAATTGATGGTGTACTCTTAAGGGAAAAGGCGCTTAAAGTGGCAAACATTCTTCGCATTGAAAATTTGAAACACAGCAAGATGAGGCTCACAGTGATATTGGGAGCCAGTGCTGATGGCTCTGAGAAGCTTGGATGACCTCAGATCTTTTCCGACAGCAGTTAATTGCTCTGAATTTAAAAATGGATGCGCAAAATAGGAAGATCCTTCTTTTCATCGACCGTTGTCCTGCACATCCCATGGATGTTAATTTGAGGAATGTGCAGTTAGAATTTCTTCCTGCTAACTGCACAAGCAAGCTACAACCTATGGATTTAGGGGTTATTCACTCCTTTAAGTCACTTTATAGGAAGAATTGGTGCAGCGAATTTTATTCCTTATGGATGCTGGAAAGGATCCATCATCATTTAAAGTTTCAATCCTGGATGCGCTTCACTTCATTGCAAAGTCTTGGAAAGCCGTGAAGCAGCCTACCATCTCAAATTGTTTCTTGAAAGCAGGATTTTTTAAGAATCATCCCGAATCTCAGATGCCAGAGGAGGAGGAGGAGGAAGAAGAAGAAGAAGACCTGCTACCTGATATATGGAGAATGTTGCAGTCAGACTGCACTACTGAAGATTTTCTTCGGGTAGATGATTCTGTGATCACTGCAGTGGAAAGAAGTGTGAAGGAGTTATTGCTGAGCAAACAGCAGCAGTCTCTCCCACCAGTAAGAGTGATGAAGCAGAGGAAGACACTGAAGTGATGCCTACCAGTTCTGATGCAAGTGCAGCAATGGATGTTTTACTCAGGTATCTGTCATCTGTGGAGGGGGCTGAAAATAATTTTCATAACTTTTACGAGCTTGAAAAACAAATAGAGGTCATAAGAAATAAGAAGTGTAAACAGAAATCGATTCTGGACTATTTTGGTAGGAAGTAGTGATTGTGCAGTTTTCCATCTGGAATAAATTTGTGTTGTTGTTGTTGTGAATACAGGTACAATAATGTTGTAAATACAGGTACAATAGTAGCAATTAAAATGTTTCATTCAGAGAAAATATTGCGTCTTAGATAATTTTATAGCCATTCTAAGAAAGTAACTGCTGTAATAAAAGAATATATTACACAAATTTTTAACTACCTACTGGTAACCTTCTCCTGGGCAAAGGATGAGCAGAATTACAAAGGCAGTGTAGTCAACAGTTAATACAGTACAGTAATTAACTTACATGGACCTTTATTTGAGGTAAGTGCAGTAAATCGATTGAGATTGAAATACTGTATAAATTAATAATATGCATTTGTGTAACATTTATCTCCTTTTCCAGAGCATTTATATATATATATATCTGTACAAGTTGTTTCCCCCGATTTACACTTTCCCCTCTTTTACACTTTTCAAGGGACCAAGGAATATTGGTATACTGTATACAGAACACAAGACATTACAAATATCATTACATAATACCATCACACTTTTCTCCAACATACTGCCGCATCTACCTAAAAATACACTTTTACTATAATATCTCTCGCATATCACCAAATCTACCTCTTATGCCTAACAATCTAATTACACTGCTCCTAAACTCTTTTGATAAATATACCATTTCATTACCTATCCTCACACACTGCAAACCAATTGCAATTTCCACAACTCTCACTCCTTATGTTGCCACTCAGTCTGTGATAACTGTTCACTTTTACAATACCCTCCTTTTCTTCTTCTTCTTCTTCTTCTTCTTCTTCTTCTTCTTCTTCTTCTTCTTCTTCTTCTTCTTCTTCTTCTTCTTCTTCTTCTTCTTCTTCTTCTTCTTCTTCTTCTCCTCCTCCTCCTCCTCCTCCTCCTCCTTCCTCTGGTCATAAACAGCTCTATTCTCTTCAAGGTTGCCTCTGACCGCTCCTTTTCCCTCTGAGCCTTCATTTCATCACTGCCTTCACTTCTCTTACTTTCCTCTTCTCTGGCTGTATCCCTAGACCTTCCTCTTCTCACCCCATTATCCACTACTCCTTCCTTAACATTGTTTATGATCACGCTTTCACTTTGCACATCTCCCTGCCTTTCTTCATTCATCTTACTGTATTTTCCTTTTCACCTTCCCCGTCTTCTCCAACAATGCTGTCTTTAACCTGTCTTTCCTCCCCATTATTCACCATATTCCTCTCCGTTGCCTCTTGTTTCATCTTCTAGGTCCAGCAATTTATTCACAGTCCAAATTCTACTCCAGCTGCTGTTTGTCACTACTAGTTCCTGTCCCCTGATAAATGCTTTCAATCCTTGGAGTCTAGCTCGTACCATATGTTTCTTGAGAATTTTTGCATTCCTGATCCCTTCTCTTCCCATATCTCTCTTGATCCATATTCTCTCTCTCTGAATGTTACCTGCATTTCCAATCACAATATCGGCCATCAACATGGAAAACAGTTGAACTTTAATAGGCCTGTTGCCTTTAACTTTCCCTATTCTCTCCAAATCGTCTCTGTCAACTGTGAAATTAATTTTCATTTTCCCCTGAATTATGTCCACCACTTTGTAAATTGTAAGCACTTTGTGCTCCCTCTTCTCCTCAGGCATACCATATATAAATAGACATTTCTTTCTGCTATTTTGAATACTGGCTTTCACTTCTGCTTTAAGTTTCAGCGCTTCCTCTTCTAATCACCCTATTTTTTTCCTTAATGATGCAACTTCTTCGGCATTGTTCTTCACTTGGGATGCTGTGTTAGCTGTCTTTTCTCAGAACTGTTTCTTCATTTTGTCAAACTCCCTCACTTGCTCTTGTATCATATTTTTGAGTTGTTCGAATGGGCAGACTTCTTCGACCACCTCTTTTACTACCCTCCTGATTACTTCCACGTCTTCCCAGCTCATGCTTCCCCTGGCCGTCGGACTGGGGTTCAGTTCAACTCCCCCTATCCTTAGCATTACTATAATCATTGCCGCTGTCAGCATCATCTCTCTCTTCATTCCCATTTCCGTTCTACACCCTCCTAAATTCGCTGCATCTTACTTCTTACTTCCCTGCCATCATCTTATGATTGCCCTTTATTGTTCCGCTCCAATCATCTTCTATAAACTCTTCACGTCTTTCCTGCACTCCACTCCTGCGCTCCCCTCTCCTTCTGTCGGGACCCTCCACTCAACACATCCGCGCTAGTCGGTGGCTTAGGCTATACTGAATAAACAAACATTTTCCCCAATTTGTTCTCTGAATTCCAACTTTATCTTCATATGATAATTTTTCCTACTTTTAAAAACACTGCTAAAACTTGTTCATCTACTAATGTCATTCCACCCCGTCTTCACTGACAGCTCAAAACATACCACTTAGTCAAGCAGCTAGTCTCCTCTCTCCAAGTCTTCCCACTTTGCAACATGTTCATAATGCTACTCTTTTATCAGAAATCACCAATGGATTCAAATGGCTAGAATGACATACACCACCAAAAACACAGGAATTACTCCGTGTGTTGAGAAGTTTGGACTCTCAAATATACAGGGCTCATGCACTAACAAGGGAACATCGGCTGTGGTTAAGTCGCCGATCGCGATGAAACTTGGAAGACACATTGAGGTAGACATTAAAAAAATATGTCAGCATCAATTTTGGGTGCTGACATTCATTAGGGCGTTAACTAAGGGGCTTAAAAGTTGCGACATTTCAAGTTCCGCACGATCAGCGATGAATACCTACTAGCCAATGCTAAGCCAGCACACTGCCTGCCTGGAGACACACCTCTGCACCTCCTTCCCTCCCCACTCCAACTGGTTTGCCACCACACGTTTCCCTTCTTCCCGTGCTTGCCAGCTGCTTAGCTATTGAATGGGTCCAGCGCTATACCGTGCTTCTTTTCATTACTATGATTATTGAAATCCTTTAAATAACATTCCGTTTCACACATAATGATAATAAATAACCTTCACTAATATACCTATATTTTATTCAAACTTATATTTTCATTCCTGCTAATTCCGGTGAGTTGTCACATTCGAGGGTACAACCCTGAGTTAAGCACCATCGGACGTGGTCAAACGTGGGATGGGGTACCATGTCCGACATACGCTTAAATTATTATTTATTTTTAAAACGCCTTAAAGCTATCCGGTAGTGTCCTTTAGAGTGGACATACATATGAAATTAATTAAATCGCCCATCTTTAAACAAAAGTTAAATATATTTTTATTTAAAGAAATTACGTTCCCAGGTAGAGGATCTCAATGACCTGGTTACAGGTCCAGATCTTCTTTTTTATGTCCCCTCCCCACCCCCACCCATTTTGTTATCAGTTGTCATACCGGAACAAAATCGCGGACGACAACAACAACAATTATAAACTCAGAGTTTGAAACTACTGGTATTTTCCCTATTGCGTACTCTGGTATAAGGAATATAGGTAGAAAATTTTTATATGTGCTTGTACTGAACGATTTACTTATGTTTTAGCAGTGACAAACACAACAAATTTCAATTGCAGCAATGGTTGTCGAATATAGATCTATTCAGTGCATAGACAACTTTGGTATGAGTATGACATGGAATGTAATATAAAGTTTGACGTAGTAAGAAAAGCCTTAAAAAATAAAAATAAAAATATGTGCATTTACATATGCAGTAGATACACAGTAATCACAGGACTTTCGCGTTATAGCTGAGTAAGGTCTTTGTATTCAACAAGTACCGATGAGTATGACATGGAATGTAATATAAAGTTTGACGTAGTAAGAAAAGCCTTAAAAAATAAAAATAAAAATATGTGCATTTATATATGCAGTAGATACACAGTAATCACAGGACTTTCGCGTTATAGCTGAGTAAGGTCTTTGTATTCAACAAGTACCGATTACAACAATTACTAGGCAACACAATAAATTACTGCATATACATTACATCGGGCAAACTCCCCTTCAGTAAGTTATACTAAAAAAAAAAAAAGAAAAACAATCTTTGGTCTACTCAAAACATTAAAAAATAGTGAATAGAAAACTGAAACAAAACCGTTAACAATAGGCACCATACTTTTTTCAGGGGACATATGCTTTACAATAGTGGTGTTTCTTGGGTGTTCAAATTGTCCAGGATGATCATAAAGGTATTCACTGCGGTATCACGAGTACTTCCATGTTTTAAAATCGTGGAGATGTCAGCTGACCACGCGATATAGGGGTAGCGTGCGTGTTGGTTTCACGGCAAGAATATCCTTTATAACCTACAACCCCAAGAAAACAACTAAATGGGGGCTCCGTGCGTATGGTTTGGCAGATTCTCTTTGTGGATACATTGTACCCTTTGTGCCTTACCACGGAAAATTGACAACTAGCAATGCTGGAGTTCACTACACCTTCATCTTCACGTGACAGTTCTCTAAACTCTTCGTCCAATTCAAATAAATAATCATCACTGCTGTCTAAATAAACGTGCATACGTATTTCTTCTTCATTCATATTTGCCGCTTTTATATCGCAAATTCAACTGAGACAATTCGCATTCACAGATAAACACACCTAGTACAACACATATGCTGCACCACTCAATGTAAACACAGCTGACAGGCCACGGCCTCAGGTAACCATGACGATACATGGCTACATATATCTCGTAATATTTCCATGGAGATAACAGAACGGCCTCCTTTATGCACAAAAATTTGCTCCAGAAACTCCATGGATATCGATCAACCTCAATCAGGTCAAAGATCTTCAATCAGCAACTTCTCAAGTAGAACGAAACATAATGTCGGGGTGACCTCGACATTGGACCAGTTACAATAAACCATGATGTTGAGGTCACCTCGACGTTGGACCTGAAAAGGTTAATTCCTGAACTTTATGGGGTTGCACCTTTGGGAAGCAAGCTGTTGGGTTCAGGGAAGTTTGTATTTTGCATTCCAGTCAGAAGTTAAATTTTGTGTTGAGTTGTACAGTGAAGGTTAGTGAATATGTCTCGTGATGGCGTACCTACGGATTAGGAATGTAGTCGTGAGATGTTCAGTAACATGGTACATATTTGCTTTGTGATAGCAGAGTTATGGTGATGCCAAAAGTTATGAAATGGCTTATTAATGATGACTTGAATAACCTTCAGGAAGTGGACAGGCATCTGCATTTTTAATGCATGGAGTTGGTGCGATTGTTAAAACTCACACTTTCGACTGGAGCCAGTCTGAACCAGTGTTGGGTATTGCTGAACTGTCGTCACCTTTGTGATGCGGCTAAAGTTGTTACTTGCACATTGGGGAGTATACACTGAGTAATTCATGGTTGAAGAGTGTAACTAGAAAACAATATTTAATAACCCACTGTTTCTAAACATAAGGCTTCAACAGTTCGATGTTACACATATATTTTAGAAGAGCGACCTGCAATAATATGTTGATACTTGTATTGCCCCAGTGCAAATGATATCGTGTATTTTCTTGTGTTATTCACACCTTTTAATACTCGCCTCTCATCGTCAGAAATGGTATATACATTAAACCAGTCAAAATGTTGGGGAACTCGGAAATTAATTTGTTCCAGTGAAATGTTATTATACTGAAATAAGTCAATTCTTAAGAACTAACCTGTTGTGATATTCGTTGCAGGATCTACATTACTTCAGCATAATATTTATTAGATGATATGAAAATTAGGATCCCAGTGTACACAAAGTAATGTTATTCAATAATTGCACAAGTTTTCCTGTAAATTTTGGACTTTATTATTTGAAAAGTCTGTTTTCTTCTGAACACTCTGACACGAGAAAACATTCAAGATAGTCACCAATCGCTCCACATAAATTTAAGATGGATTCTGGCACATCACTTCATGACAAGAAGAAAATCTTGAAGAATAGGTGCCATGTTTGTTGCCTGCACAAGAGTTAAACTCTATAGAACACTTTGAGGCATATCTTCCTCTTCCACCGCATCATCGCATGGATTTCTATTACTCATATTATGTGTCACAATTCCTATAAACATAAAGAAACACGCCTTCATTTTTCGGGGGGGGGGGGGGGTAAATCAACTTAACCGTGGTGGGGTGAAAAAGGTGAGACCAATTGATTTTACTGTTCATAATGTACTTATAAGGAGCCTCCGTGGCTCAGGCGGCAGCGCGCCGGCCTCTCACCGCTGGGTTCCGTGGTTCAAATTCCGGTCACTCCATGTGAGATTTGTGCTGAACAAAGCGGAGGCGGGACAGGTTTTTCTCCGGGTACCCCGGTTTTCCCCGTCGTCATTCATTCCATCAACACTCTCCAATGCCCAGAGGAGTGTGACAGGCTTCGGCAGCTGGCACAATTCCTATCCTCACCGCTAGATGGGGGCTTTATTATTCCATTCCTGACCCGGTTGAATGACCGGAAACAGGCTGTGGATTTTCAGTGTACTTATTCTGATCATAAACCGATCATTTTTAATCTTGCCTGGGTTCGTTTTCAAGAGCCATTTTTCCTTTAGAGAACCTTCTTAGATTACAGTAGATTCTCCTGGCATATAAGTAAAAATTTAAACACATATGAAATAAACGATAGGAATGAGATTGACCGTTCAATTGTTCACCTCTATAATACGGTCAATAATGCACGGAAGTATGTCATTCGCATCCCCAAAAATCCTGCGCACTTGCCTACGGGCGACAATGGTGCTGGTCATATTGTCATTAATGACAATGGCAGCAGATGTAATTTACCGCCAAGTAGTGGTCTTGCATCTTGCTGTGGGGTCCAGAACAATAATAATAATAATAATAATAGTAATAATAAAGTTCTGGACCGTCGCCAAAATGTGCGGACCACTCTGGAAACAGGTCCTGGACGGGTAATGACTACGAATGCAGTCCGGCCGCGGGTTCAGTACTGCCAAGGCACCCAAGACGACACCACCCCAGATCTCCTCAAGGATTTGATCCACATTAAAAATGCTGATAGGAAAAGATGGCAAAGATTTAGGGACCCAACTCACCGGGCGGAATACCTGGACCTAGCCCGGGAAATATGAAATCGATTGCTGGAAAAAAGATTGAAAAATGGGAGGAACTTCGCCATGATCTCTCGTGAATTTTGGCGAAATCTCTCACAAAATGAGTCAAATCGTGAATATCGGTGGATTATATATAAAACGTTAAGCATTAAATTGTAAATTTCAGTATAATACCGTTGTGAAGCACGGGTATCTTGCTAGTACAATATATACTATTAATTACATGTTCTTACATTAAATACACTCATATTAATATATATACAGCAGATGTTTCACGACATAGCCTCACAAATAAGATGATCCTGATTATTCCAAATAAAGTTTGTACACAACTACGTAAATAATAATAATAATAATAATAATATATATATAAAATAAGAGTTTTGTCTGTACATTGCTCAGAATTTTAAAAGGATGGTATTTCTGTATCAGTCGTGTCCACTGTAACAAGGAAATGCACTTTTTAATTTTCCGTAATTTCTGTCTGTCATGTCTGTATGTACGTACACGCATCACAAGAAAATGGCTGAAGAGAATTTGATGAAAACCGGTATACAAAGTCGGGGAATAAGTCGCTACAATCTAGGCCATAAATAATTTTATTCACGCTGAGTGAAATGGTAGTTTAGGGTAAGGCCTAAAATTTAACCTTCAAATGTTTGTTATTAGTGGTCGTATCTTAATGAAAATTGGTATGCAAAGTCGGGGAATAAGTCGCTATAATGTAGGTCATAAATAATCGTATTCACGCTGAATGAAATGGTAGTTTAGGGGAAGGCTTAACATTTAATTCTCAAATATTTTATATTAGTGGTCGTATCGATAAATACTACATAACAAAAGTTATATAATATTAAATTTCCGATCATTTATGCCTTATACATTGTTACTGTACCGGCTATGATCACAAGAGATATTCATGAATTTGGAGTTTTGTTACTAAGTCCATATCAGTGCCTAGTCGCGAGAAAATGGGTAAACAGAATTTAATAAAAATCGGTATGTAAAGTCGGAGAACAAGGAACTACAGTCTATGCTATAAATAATTTTATAAGACGCCCTAATATCACAGAGTCGAGAGAAAATTAAATGTGAATGTGATTACAGAGGGCCTTCCAGAATTCCACGGACGACTGGAAGAGAACCCGACTAGCTTCGTCGAGGGATCGGTCAGTCTACGCAAAGGACTAATCTACCAGAGGACATCTTCTTTCAACTCATCACACTGTGGTTAAAAGGGCAAGCCACTACTTGATGGAAAAACTTCAAGGGCTTAAATTTAAACTGGATTGATTTCAAGAGGGAATTCCTTGCTAGGTTTAGAAGGATGCTTTCTCTCATATTCTGCACATCTCCTGTGATGGTTTAAATTCTCCCCTCAACCTGTTGTTTTGTGTTGGAAACCTGGCTTTCCAACTCCTCCTTGAGGTTTGAAATGTCCCCTTCCAGCTGGTTTTCCCTACTATCGATCTGCTCCACCTGTTCCAGTGTTGACCTGATGTCCGATATCTGCTGTGTTTAATTGATTGGTGATGTCACTAATTTGGGAGTTCATCTGCGAAATTTTATCATCTATGGTTGAAATTTTTGATTTTACGCCCTGTTCTACTTTGAAAACCTGCGTGTACAGTTGAGATATTTGTCCGGTTAAAACTGTATTAGCTTGAGAAATCTCATCTGAAATTTTGTCATTTACTTTCAAAATTTGGTCTGCAATCTGTTTTGTTGGGCCGCAATTGACATCTGAAATTTTGTCATTTACTTTCGAAATTTGATCTGTTAAGTTGGAATTGAGTGTCTGTATCATGCTCGGTAAATTAGAATACACTTTGGTTCTATTTACCTCTTCTTCCGATGACGCATCCGGTGTTTCGTCCACCTTGATAAGAAAAACCTTTTCGGGATCTGCTCGTAACCGCGTCTTCAGTGATTTCTCCTTGCGAGTTCGTTTTTAAGTTTTTGTACGCACATATCTTCCAGTATCACTTGCATTTTGTCTGATATACTTACACTTGTATTCCGAAATTTATTCTTCAGTCCTTGTCACGGTCGCAATGGTGTGTCCACAAAGACGCACACAAAATGCTGTCAATTGTGTACACTGTTTTATTTACAACTTATTTACACATATTCTACACACATTAATGAACCGCCATCTTGACAAACAAATTTACTGCTACTGTAGCATGTCGCAGCCAACTACTAACGTAACCAATTCACATACTTGACTTCAAACACTTGCATAACACGACTTCCACACAAGTCTCATTAAAACAATTCAACTCTACTCCCAAGACTGCCTCTTTATATACATTGCCTGACCAGGCTTCTAGAAGAATATGACATAACATGTTTTCTCGTAATTCTGAGTCTCCAACAGCCTATTTACAATGTAAGGAAGTTTCTACACAATTCTAGTTGCACATTGCATTGTTCTGGACTTATTACATTGTGTTGCACAATGTTGCATTGGATTATACATCATATATACAGTAGAACCTCGATAATTCGAAATTAGTTAATTCAAAATCTCGCCTAATTCGAAGCAGCTCTCGTTCTCAGAAACATGAGGTATGGTTTTGCATGTTATTTAAATTGTTTAATTCAAAATACGGATAATTCATAATTCGAAGAACGATGTTGGTCCCGTCACCGAAATTCAGACTTTAAATTCGAAACTGCCTTTACATTTTGAAAAAAAAAGGTATTTTACAGAGTAATATAAATTCAAAATTTCTCCGCGTCATGAAAGAACGCGTCTTCTAAAACATGAAGGGGTAACTTTGCGCACTTTCACCTACTTCGGCATGTCTACAGTGTGCTTCATATCTGCTATATTTGAGCGGAATCATAATTATTTTGTATTTGGTGTTTCAAGGAACGCCACAATATCACGTAGCAGGCAGTGTGCGGAGAGGTAGAAATTTTACGGATGTCGCAGGACAACATGATTCAATTTTAACATAAAACAACAAGATTCAACATACAGTGGAGCTGACTATACATATTTTATCCTAATTGTATCCATATGCCTGGCACTCTTTTTAAACTCGAAAAGTGTTGTTATTCTGTGTGTGTACTTGAAGACAAAATCTTTTATACATATAATGTGATAATTTTACAAGCAAATCATTTCACTCAAGCTCCAAAAACATCTCAGCCAAGTGTACAACTACGAAAATAAGACTTGAACACAGAAGTCAACCAATGAACTGAATAACACGCAAGACACGAACGTTCATGTGCATGAAGTGTTCCTACATATATTGTTTTTATCTTATATACTTATTTCAGTTTTAAGTGGAGATAGTGTTTTATAAACTAATTTTAAGACCTAAAGCATATCATTATAGACATACAATTGCATTGTTACACATAGTGACATACACGCCAGTTCCTGTTTTGACATGCCCCATTTGGACGTGACCAAATAGTTATCAAGTGGCATTCCCCAGACAATGTAATCTTAATCATAGCTTCGTGATCTATATGTGAATGTATTGTTCAGCTGAAGATGGCCCTATGTAGGGAGTCGAAACCAGTACTGTAGCATAATAAGTGCACTAAATATTGATAGGTGAAAGTCCTTTCCTATTTCTAATTGTGTAGTTCGTCAATACGGATATGTAGATTACGAGATCTACAGTATCTGTGTCGGTGCGACATAAAGCAAGTTGTGGAAAAAAATCACCCATTACAATTAGATTTTCATGCTCGGTGTGTTCTTCCAAGTTATTAAGAAAGTTGGCCTCTTCTTCTTTTGAGCAACCTACCTGTGGGGCATAAACTTGGATCACATTGTATTTTTTTCCTCCTAAGTTCATAGATAACTTCATTATCCTTTCACTAACAAACTCAACTTGACTACAAGCATCTGTGTCTTTATGAAGGTATTAAAAATACCCCTCCGTTCTTAGACTCTACTTCATTTCCAGACCAGAAGAGGCAATAGTCCAATCTGATTTTTATTTTTCTAGTTTTCTTTCATTTTATTTCACTCAGACCCATGATCATAAGTTTCCTCCTTTCCATGAGGTTGACCAGCTCTTAAGTACTGTTTTTCATTGTCAGGATATTTAATATTACCAAACTGATGTCACTGTCATGAATGCCTACATCTGAGGCTCATATTATTCTTGAAAGCAACTTTCTCAATAATCCCTCTGTTGACCTGTTGAGCCTAACACAGAGATTTTCTTTCAGGGTTTTCTCCCTTACCTTTGTATTGGGGTATTTTTAAAATAATTGTCTTTAGAACTCCCTCATTCTTAATTTTGAAATAACTAGGAAGTATAACAACAACAAACTTTTAAACAGTTAAATTAATGCTATGAAAAATATTTGAGACTCATTCACTTAAAACATATACCCAGTCTTACCATAAATACTGATCCAACTTTTGAGGGTGGCTGTACTTCCGCCCAAATGAGGGAGCGGCAACAAAACCGGTATCGTGAGGCGTGAGTCATTGTTGGTTGAGCTGCAGAAGTGTACAGTTGTCAATTTGAAGTTTTCAAGGTGGAATGGGGGGAATATGAGGATCGTGTAGCCGTGGTAGCGTTACACAAGTTACGGCAATTACCAGGGGAGATTTTCAAAACCCTCCAGAAGCTGAAAATTAGAAAGAAATTTGTTTACTGCTCTATAAATTGATTTGTTGAGGTTTTAACTGTGAGAGATCACCCACGGCAAGGAAGGCCACGCACAGTAAAAACGCCAGAACTCATCAAAGCAGTGGCGGCTCGTGTGCGACGAAATCCGGTAAAGAGACGGTCAGTGATGGCTCGTGAGCTACAGATATCAAAAATGTCTATGTCTCGCACGTTAAGCATTGACCTGGGACTCCATGCTTACAAACGACGCAAAGGACATCTCCTGACAAATGAACTGAAGCGCCAGAGGCTCCTAAAATCAAAACGCTTACTTAAGCATTACACTTCGAATCCTGTTTACGGATGAAAATATTTTCAGTGTTCAGGAGACTTTCAACGCCCAAACGAGAGGGTATATGCCCATTCCTCTAGAGAAGCTGGTGAAAAGGTTCCAAAGATCCAGAGGGGTCATCATCCCTTATCAGTTATGGTGTGGTGGGGTGTGAGCTTCGAGGGCACAATGGAGCTCCATTTCTGTGAAAAGGGAGTCAAAATTTCAGCTATAGTATACCAGGAGACAGTGCTTAAGGGACTGGTCAAGAATCTCAACAACAATCTCTTCCATGGACGGAACTGGAACTTCCAGCAGGACTCAGCCCCAGGGCACAAGGCACGGGCAACCCAGCAGTGGTTGGAGGCAAATGTTCCTGATTTCATTTCCACTTCAGATTGGCCATCTGCAAGTCCAGATTTAAACCCTTTGGACTACAAATTGTGGTCCAAGTTTCAGGAGATGGCTTGCAAGAAAAGACATTCCAATATTGAAAGCTTAAAGCAGTCTCTTCGGAAGGCAGTTGCAGAATTTCCAGTTGATGTGTTGCGTAATGCCATTGAGGAGTGGCCACAAAGACTTGAGGCCTGTGTGCGTGCAAATGGTGGCCATTTTGAATAATCATTTGTGGTTATGGTTCATAACGCATCTATGTAACACTTGTTATTAGGATATTAAAATATCTCTAACCATTTTGTGTCAATTTACTTAAACGTTTGGGACAGTATTTATGGTAAGACTATTATGTATAACGGAATATTTTACAACTTGCTGTTGATGAACTTAACCATATAGGTATTTTATTTGATCCTGTATTGACTTCTCTAAATCTATTAAAGAAACTATTTAAAATAGTTCATGTTGGGTCCACCTTGTCAATACACCTTTAATGATTGAAAATTACTTATTCATTGATGAAGGGAATGCATATTGTTCCTAAAACAGGTATGATAGAATAAATAATTCTTCAAATTAGTAACATTATTAATCCTTCACAACTTAACATAAGCTAACTGACCTAACCTGGCCCATCCTCAAGCTTTCAGATATTTCATGCCAGATGTTCTTTTCTATTACATTTTCATTTTGTTAACTTAAGCACCATATAACTTAATACTATTGATTGAATGGCTCTTGTTTCAGGTACTGCGATAGTCGAAGAAAAGTTTTATTGGAACACGTCCACGAAGGGTACGAAAAAGAGTGGTGGGAGTATACAGAATAAGGACTAACTTTCAGTGTCGATAAATGAATGCCGAACATTTTATTTAGCCATGGTAGAGAGTTCAACTGCTTGCGTGCGTCCGAATTGTGGTGAGCAGATCCATGCGAGCTCTTCAATACCAGGGTTTCACATGAGTTGGTTCCAACAAGACTGGTGAGCCTCTCTACTGACAGAGGGGAGAATATGAAAAAAATTCCATGTACAGTATATAGATATTTCCTAAAAGTTTGTAAAAGGAAAGAGATGTAATTTAACACCTTCATAGCTCACAAAGACTTCAATACAGCATTGTAACATGATCCTCGTGGATGTCTGATTCTGAAAATATTATTCAATTACTCAGACATTTGTTTTTCTAGAGGATATTAAAATGTACACAAATATTGAGTTTCTTGTTAATTCTCTTGCTTCGTTGGCACCACTAATACTTTTTAAGGTTTGTTTCCGTGTGATCAAAAGTATTAAATACCGTAATTAGCCTTGTCAAGAAAAGTGTATTTGGGCCCAAATAATGCCCATGCTTCTGAGCTGCAGCTTTTGAATCCAGTAAAAACTACTGCAGACTATTTCAGAGCTGTAATGTTTCAAACGGGCAGTTTAGGTGTAGGACTGTGCTAATATTCATAAATAATAATTCCAGTATAAGAACTTGCCAATATTTTTTACTGTTACTAGGATACATCATTGTACTATACACTGCAACTACTATTTATGGTCCACTGTGAATTCTGTGTCTTCCTGGACTGCTGCCTAACTTGGTACAATGATGTGTAACACATGAGAGTAGTACACAGAACATTATGATGTGTTTCCCTCCACAAGCTTAGCTTACTTTTAAAATTATTGGTAATGGAAAATGAGTATGTATGCTTGCCTATGCTGCCAGCAAGTACTGTGTTGTACACCTCTAGAGCAAAGTAGCTGAGCAGTATGATTAAACCCTACTTAGAATGTGACTGTGATGATGTGTTGTGTGAAATAATAATTTATTTTAGAAAAACAAAAGATGGTATGTTTTCCAATCTGCACCTTCTCTAAAGAAAGTATTTTTGAGTATAATTTGAGGTACTTTTTCACGCAAGTGGATTAAAATCATTGTTTTGATCCTCATTCTTTTTGTTATATTTCATATGAATAGTGTCAATATTTTTATTTATTTAGAAATTTGGGCACTGTTTTTGGAATACTTCAGATGTTAATTGTACTATAAGATCGTAGTTCTTTTCATACAAACCTGTACAGTATTCAGTCGTATAAACACTGAAATTAGAAGTGAAAGTTAATTTTGGTGTCACCTGCTCTGATTGCTATTTGAAGGCAATGTTCAGTGAAATTTGTGGTTTGTTATAGTGCTCAGTCAACTGTACATTTTTGTAATTTACCTAAGATAGGTACTGTTTTGCTGAAGTTTTCAAACAAGTAATTAAATTTGACCCTTAGAGTGTGTGTGGAATTTTGGACACAACTTTCAAAACCATTTACTGGTGAAGTATATAATGTGTACAGAAGGCCTGCAACAGTTAAACAGATTTATGTTGCTTTGGTGACAAGGGTACTGTTTTTACATGTACTGTACTTTGCTGTTATTTTGTTTCATTCTAAATTGTAACTAATATTACTTCTATTGTATGAAGATTCTTTGCAAGTACAGTTGAAATCTTTCAGAGTTATGGAACACATACTTTTGCAAGCCTTTGTCTAATATCCTGGACCAGAAATTATAGAATAATTATATGTAGATAATTTTGTATTTGATAAAGTAAAACAGCTGAGAGCTGTATTAGCCATGTGTATATTTTACATGTCTTGTTTTGGCTCAGAGCTGATTTTCCTTCTAGATTTATTTTGACCAACTAAATGTTGACTTTTAATGTTACTGATATATTTGCTTTCTTAACTGAAGTATTACTGAGTAGTCAGGCAGTAGTTTGTTTCGTTACACTGTACTCCTATCTGTCCATAGAAGACATGTGATTGAATGAAACATACTTTAGAAAGACTGAACTAGAGAAATTATTTGATAATACTGTCTTAATCATTATCCCCAACTGCATATCTTGAAGTGTAAGAAAATCAAATCCATTTTACAACAGTCCTGTGTTGAGCCTAGACCTACTTGCAAATAACTGTTCACTTGAAACAGTTTTGACAAATTCTGCTGCTGTTACTGTCAGTTTTTGTTACTTTCTGCTGTAGATGGTTCCTCAGTTATTTCCAAAAGGCCGAGTTAATCCTATTCCCAAACTTACTGAGGGAAGTAATGTTCGAGGCAGGAATAAAATTTATTACATGCAACTTATGACAAGCCATTCGGGGATTGTGTTTAATGGAGTTTGAATCGGCTATTAGTTTTGTTAGGTTCATAAGAATAATAATAATGATATTAAGTAGGACACATATAGAACAAGTGTTTTGCCTGCAAATACAGTGGTCTATTTATTTGATTGTCATGGGGTGTATGTTAAATTCATTACTAGATACCTTACATTAACATTTAGAATACTTTTGAAGAGTGTCTGAAAGAATGCACATTTGTGATATGGAATATTTGTCCTTGTATTTTACATAGGATGTTTTGATGTTTTGAAGTAGAATGTTGAGATTTTGTTGAGTAAGATGACAATGGAGAACTCTCAAGGGAAGAGACTGGCATCACAGGAAAGAGATTTCCAAACAGCTTACCTTATCCTGAGTTAAACTACAAATGTCATAGAGCTTTTGTCAAATGACTTTCTCCCTTAAGGTCATTAATCAAGTGTCCTAGGTATCTAAATAATCTGCTCACTGTTTGGGACCTCATTCATCCTTTTTAGTAAAAATATTGAAAGGAACTGATGAATGTGGTATGATTATTGGCAATACAGGAATAAGTTTATTACTTTTTTTTTTTTGCTGGGAATGATATTTTTATTATTTATTTTTCTTGATTCTCCCTCCACAAAGTAATGAATGAGGTGGACTGTTCTGTCATCATATTTCATTGTCCCGTTGTCACAATTGCCGTATGTGTAATCCATATTGACATTTCTGCTGTCATTTCAGATCTGCAGGGCTGGTCCTTATATAAATGGTGCTTTAGGCTTCTAAGAATGTCCAACCTCCCAGATATTTCTTAAAACTGCAAATTGTATTTTCTCATAACCACAAACGTAGGAGGCAGCATCTGTTTTTAATATATGGATTTACTGGAATAGAAAAATTGACTTCAGAAAAAGAAAAGACTTAATGACAAAATTCTCATTGATTTTATGCACTTTGACGTACATTTTACATTAGGAAGAAACTGTTGGGTTTAAAAAAAGATTTAATTAGAGTGATTGTACAGATGAAATGGTTACAATTTAATTGCATGGACATTGTTCTGCCAACCTGCAGTGTAGAATGAGGTCTTCTGTGGTTTCTTGTTTACCTATCTTATGCTTGGATGCATGTTAATACAGGCAGGAATGGTATCAAGACTTTTTCTGTTATCGTGAAGCAGATTTTCCCCACAGTTGTTGCATATTGTGGAGGAAACTGCTATCCTATTTTGTCCCACAGTTTTTCATTGGGCAATAAATCAGGTAGCCTGAAACGGAAAGTGTTGCATCATGATATAAAAACTCTGGAAAACAGAAGCGTGTGAATGAGTGTTATTTGCTAGAATATTGCTCCTGGGCTCTTGTTGAAAATGTTGCTCATGGGGGCTACAGATACATAAACATCTCTATCATTATGTATGTATGTATGTATGTATGTATGTATGTATGTATGTATGTTGGGTAATCAGCCCGAAGGCTGGTTTGATCCTCTGCAGCTCTGCCAACAGCTGTCATAAATAGCCTAGGCGTCACTGAAGAGGCGTACTAGGGAAATGAGGAGTGAGGTAGTTTCCCGTTGCTTTCCTCACCGAGCCAGCCGTTGCTATTACATATCAGTCTGCCAAGCCCACTGAAATGCATGCATCAACCGACCCTATGAGCGATATTTTCACACCATTCATAACAGGGACTGGCTGCATAATATTACTAACATCACTCATACCTCAGTCACTTTCATATTGTCAAAGCCAAGGATGAGACTGAGACAGGTCAATGAAAGTAACAAATTTGATATAGCCCACACCAGAAGACATAGTGCACTGTAAACACTACATCTCGCCAGCAAAGGCATTCCATCATTAGATAGAGTATTAATAGTCAAACATGTTTCAACTCGTTTGAGCCATCTTCAGTGAAAAAAAAAAGTTAAAGTTATTTACATAATAGATGCTAAAAATTGTGTGCTAAAAACAGGAAAGAATGAAAAACAAGAGAGATATGACAGAAATTTTAAAAAAACAATTCAAAATATACACATTTCCATCATTAGATGGAGTAAAAATCAACTCGTTCAAGATATCTTCAGTTACATAATTGATGCTAAAAAATGTATTCGAGTCTAATGAAGAAAAGAATGAAAACAAATGAGACAAGATGGAAACAAACAGTAAGTGATTATGGCGAGGTTGTAGACATCTTAGTCTAAAACTTGCAGTGTGTTATAATTGAAAAACAGGACAAAAACACTGTTAAAAATTCAAAATGACAGTCTGTCTCTGTTGAGTCACCATCACGAATAGTTCAGAGGGGAGCTAAAAACTTGAGAAACTAAGTTTGAGAGGAAACACATGCCAGGTGAAATGTATGTGACACATAGTGAAAAACTGCCAGTGAAGTAGCAGGGGTCAAATGTTGCTGTAACTGAGGCAGGGATTTCAGTGCTTGTGTGCAGTCCTCCAAAGTTTGGCACAGTGGTCATCTACTCCCAAAGAAGAGCGTGATTCATTGCTAAAGGCAGTACTTTGCTAGTCTTTAGAATTGCACTTCAGTCTCTGCTGAGACCATTGCAAATGAAAATGACATTAATGAGGGATTAATAGCCGAAAATGCAAATGTTGTCAAGACCACAGATTTCTGTGCGCTAAGCATTCAGAGATGCTTCTGGTAGAGATAAGGTGCCCTTGTGAAGTTACCACAGGCCCTCCGGTGGTAGTGTGTTGAGACCATCCAATCTCTTGTGTGGGTTCCATCACTTGTCCATTGTTTGAACACCATCTTAGTATGAAATCAGCCACTGTGGCTCTTGCAACCTGATTGTACGACTTCTCTTAATTATTAGTTGTTTCTGCCAATGTCACATGTGCACTTTTGAAGCACCCTCTTACAACATGTATTAAGCAGTCGTCGTACAAAACTGTTTTTTTTTTTTTTTTTTTTTTTTTTTTATCTTCCATTGATGCAGATGTTTATCAATTTATACGATTGCTGATTTAACAGGGTATGAAAATTGAGTTTTCAATCAGTATTTTTCAGTAACTACGTTAAAATGAACCTTCTTTGCTTCTAGGTTAGCCAACTGGTATAAAGCTTCTGGAAAGTAAATTACATACAGGGAGGGCTTTGTTTTTTATACAGTTTATAAGACTGCAGGTAATGTCGCTCTCTGCCCAGCCATAGATGATTACTGATATAATTCTTATTGGCTTCAATTTTGAACACTACACCATACATGCCAATTCCCCAATTTAAGCAGGGGACCCCTGATTTTTCGTCCTTCCTCCCACTCTCCTGTTCAGAAACCTATTGTCCAATTCTGAGAGCAGATGTAATATTCTTGTATTGTTTAAAGATCCTACATTTGTCCATGTCCTTTTAATAGCTGGAGAGAATTGATGTTTGGTGGGCATTGGCAAGGCAGATGCAATAAGCTGGTGGTGGCCTTAATTATGACAGAATCTCTTATGCAGTGCTTCTTACTTTATCATATTTCCACATTGTAAATATGACTGTGAGCCTATTGTTAGTACATTTACAATGACTGAAACACAGTTCAGAACAATGCTTTCTAAAGAACTGTAGAAAAAATTAGCCCTAAAATCTGTTCAGCAAGCCAAGTACATTGAGCAAAAATTTCAGAATTTCTAAAGAGGTTTAAGGCAGTTACGATGAGGAGTCATGGATTCTAAAGTGTATATACTGTATATGCAGTATTTTTGTATTTATAAATAAATAAAAAGTTATGTAATGAAGTAGTTTAATGTCTTACATATTCTTGAACTGACAGAAGTTACTTCATCAATGATTTATCATAACGTCACGATATGACTTGGCACTTTGGCACTCTCCACTTGCTACCATTACTGACATTGATAGAAAGATTCCTAATGTCTAGAGGCAAGAAAATATTGCAAGTATGACAAATGCAATGAAAATAAGAAAACCAAATTTTTGCACCCTTTTTTCATTTTTCTTCATGTCTGGTCATAATTGCAACCCTTTAAGGCTAGTTCCAATATTACAAATTAATGCTATAAGTGGATATTATGGTGATAAACTGTATTTTTAAGGAAATCGGCGAGCCATTTTGAAGAATGGGTGATATTTTTTATTTACTTTTTTGGAGAAAGTTTGACTTAGTTTCATTCTTCATATACAAAACATGTCTGGAAACTTGACATTAAGTCAGCTGATATTATACTGTAAACTGCTCATATGCAGTAGTGGTCTTTAATTTCATGTGCTGCAGAGAATATGGTGCATTGTAGTTATTTTTGGGAGGGGTGAAGATCACCAATATGAAGTTGCACACTGTTTGTAATTTGAATAATTTTTAATGTTTTGATCATTAATTTTTACATTACTATAATTGTGGGCTGTCATCAAATTTAAATGTGAATGTTCATTTTATGTTATACTGGAAAGCAACAAAGGAAGAAACTGTTCAAACTTCTGCAGCGTTATCCTTTAAATTCAAGTCTGTGAACCAAACTCCAAGCATTTATGGCTGTAAATGACAGGTTTTTTTGCAACTTTATGGTTTTTAGTCTGTCCTTTTTTTACATCATCATTGAAACTGTTGCAGATCTAGTTATATAACTGGGCATTGTAATATTGATTAGGTTATATACAAGGGCAAGTGAATAAGTATCTGCAATTTTGCTCTAATTGTCTTTAGGTTGGCTCTATAGCGTTGTATGCTCACCAGCCGCTAGATGGTACCGTTACATACGTCTGTGGTAAGTTTCAGCGCAATCAGACCAGTACAGCTTGAGCTGTTGCAATGTAAAGATGGCCACGCCACACACTGTTTATACCACTCCTTAATCCATTTTTTGTGGTCTGAGGGTGTACCAGGAGCGGAAATTCATAGAACAGTCACCCGTTTGTTATTCAGGATCATATCACGCACTTGTTCAATATTGGCATCAGTTACGGCTGCAGATGGACGCTCGGATCTTTCCTCACCCTTCACGCTTGTGCAACCCCGTTTGAACTATTCAATCCACTTGTAAACACTTTGCTGTGGCAAAACATTGTCCCTGTATTGTGCTGAAAGTCTTCTATGAATTTCTGCTCGTGGCACACCCTCAGACCACAAAAACCTGATTGCGGAACGCTGTTCTTCCTTGGTGCAAACAGAGAGTGGCGCAGCCATTTTTACATTGCAACAGCTCAAGCTATACCTCAAGCTATGCCTCTGTGGATCCGTGGTAGAGTGTCGGCCTCCGGATCCCAAGATAGCGGGTTCAAACCCGGCAGAGGTAGTCGGATTTTTGAAGGGCGGAAAAAAGTCCATTCGACACTCCATGTCGTACGATGTCGGCATGTAAAAGATCTCTGGTGATACATTTGGTATTTACCCGACAAAATTAATTAAATCTCAGCCATAGACGCCCAAGAGAGATCCGGTTTACTCTAGGTCCGCTAGATGGCAGACAGAGTAAACCGGAACGTCGAAATTGACGAGCAGACAGCCAGATGGCGTCAATTCGAAATGTCTGCAAACGGTAGCTGAGGCCATACGATTATTATTATTATTATTATTATTATTATTATTATTTAGCTCAAGCTATACTGATCTGATTGCGCTGAAACCTACCACAGACGTAGACAACGGTACCATCTAGCGGCTGGTGAGCACACAACACCATAGAGCCAACCTAAAGACAATTGGAGCAAAATTGCAGGTACTTATTGACTTTCCTAGTATGTTCATTTAGATAGGCCTAAGGCCTAATATTTCAGTTTTATTTACTCCTCCCAAATAGGCCTAATACAATAGCAGAACAGGTTATACCTAGAGGTGTTAGAAAATATATTTTTTAAAGGTTTATTTAAAATTCAAAAGGCAGTGTTTTGTTTAAAAAATGTTAACATTTGGAAAGCAATCAGGTTTATTCAATAAATGCTTTTAAAAGCATATAAAAGTAATAAAACATAAAGTAGAAAACAAAATAGCAGGTAAACCATTAAACATGCCTGTGGAAGGATAAGAGAACACGTACAAGGAAGTCACATTTTTATTTTACATTCACCTCCATGTACCATCTCGAAACACATTTTAAATGAATACAACTTACTTTTTCTCCGTTTTATCCCAATATTACAGTGAAATCATTGAAAGTAGATCATGGGCAGTGTCTCGGCATTTGCGGCTGTCAATCGTTGCCTCCTGTCACTTACTACGAATCCATATTTTGAAAACGACCTTTCAGAATCTGCATTTGAACACAGATACCACACACGTTTTATTGCAGCGGTTGCATATTCTCAAAGTCTTGAATTTTACTAGAGCTGACTGGGCAACACACGTAAGCTTGGACTTGACCATTATCTGCATCTTTTGAGGAAGCTGTTCCATGTTCTGGAGGATCATCTGGTTGAATACTCCACCATCGCCTAATAGCTTGAGTTTTACATAAAGGCCATCTGGCTTGCCAGCGAGTACGTAAATCGTTGGGCACATAGATCCTTCCAAGAAATTAATCAAGTCCATAAGAGAGTCACCAACAACAGATACACTGTGTGTAACTTTATCATTCCTGTTGTTGAAGTTGATGTTTATGTAAGAATTTGAATCGTCCTGTGTTTTGAAAACTGCTACCAGATCTTCCACATGTGTGGCCATATACATTGCAACCTGAAACCAGGAATTCCATCTTGTACACACAAACATTGGAAAAGCTAGAATTTCATCTTGTTCTCTCTCAGAAATGATATATAATTGCTTTGTCTTTTTTGCGTATTTAAAAAGGCATTTTTTTGTCTTTTTAGACATTCAGTTTGTCCAGCTTGTTTTCAAATATGTAGTAGACAGGGTTGACTTTATGTGCCCAGCAATAGACATGACCTACTTATTCAATCAGTCCTTGAAGAGTAGTTGCACATTTTGTCATGTAACATGCAGAGTCTGTAACAATTGCTACTACACACTCCTGTTTAATTTTGTGGGAATTTGAAGTTTCTAATATAGCATTAGTGCAATTTGTGCTATTGACAGAATCTAGAACAGAGGCAGCCAGATAGATGTTTATTTCAGTTGGTGGTACTGATAGACGAAGTAGGATGTTAAAAACACACCTATTTGTTGGTTATTTAGTCACAGCAGAAACACGTCTTTGTTTTTTAGCTCTTCCTTAATTTCTTCCCACCTTTCACTAATCATGGGTATGTATTTCTGACAGATCTGATTTGCTGATGGTAAATTACCACTTTGGCAAAGTACAGATCAAAGTACAGATAGCAGGATTGCCTAGTTTCTCTACTGATATGTTAGCTTTCACGAACGCAGTAGCAGTGTCCAAAATAAACTCTTCTTTTGAATCCTTCAGCCAGGCTGAGTGGCTCAGGCAGTTGAGGCGCTGGACTTCCAACCCCAACTTGGCAGGTTTGATCCCAGCTCGGTCCGGTGGTATTTGAAGGTGCTCAAATATGTCAGCCTCGTACCAATAGATTTACTGACACGTAAAAGAACTGAGGGACTAATTTCCGGTACCTTGGCATCTACAAAAACCATAAAAGTAGTTAGCGGGATGTAAAAACCAATAAGAATAACTGTATTTGAGTCCTTCACTCGACTAGCATTTGATATCTTTCAATGTGGCTACTCCAGGAACACTGACTTAAAAGACGCGAATTTTCTCGGCGTTTTAAATACTTCTCCAATTTACATTGTTTGTTTAAAACATCTTTCCTGCGATAATCTAACCAATAATTGCAAATTTTCATGTAAGGATGCCAGAAAAAATTATAAATCCTTCGTTCTTGCATTCTGTAAGACTGTCCGCAGCAGAAACTGCTACGTTTAGCATTTTTAAACCCAGTTTTGTGTTGCCTATAACAAACACTGTTAATACACATTTGACTGTAGTCTTGCATCAGTATAAAGTAGTAACCACAAAAATTTATTTCTTTATGCCATGCATATTATTTAAATTACATTGCATCTCATCTTCGCTTACTGCTAAGTTCGGAACTACCACGACAAAAATGTCACCAACTGATTTGCACAAATTTGATGATAATGCACAATTTGCCCACTTTTTGTTAAGTTACATAGAATTCTCTACTATGAATTATACTCCCAATACTAGCTGATGACACGACTACTGCTTATCTGGTCATTCGCTTTATGTGTGAGAGTGTATTAATCTAGGGTATGTAAATTTCAAGTGTTCTGTTACTCAGGGAACTTATGTTTCCTTTTGATTCGTTAGTGACCTTTATGGCTTAATATGTTATATTTTTTATTTTGTAATTAATTTTGAAATTCCTTTGATGATTAAATAAATGTGTGTTAATATTTATTTTTTTCTCCACTTAGTTTGTTAAGAGAGGATTATTACCTAGTTGTACTTCCTCTTAAAACAAATATCACCACCACCACCACCACCACCACATCATTATCTATATAACAGGAGGCAAATGTAGTTCCCAATTTGAACAACAATCACATAACATTTTTTAGGTACTCGGCCAAACAATTCATGCCACGTGATAACACCTGTTCACCACTATCCACACGCTACTATCCAAGACTAACTCCAGTATTCTAAGTCGCCGTGTAACGAGACTGTGGACAATATATCGTAGTATATATTGTCCCTCGTGAAATTATCCGATTGATCATCCTGGAAATTACACCAAACAAATTTGAATATCGGCCTATGGACAAGAATGTTTAGAGTGGTGTGGGGAAACATTTATAAAAATGTTTTTATTTTGCAGATTGTGTTTGTGGTCCTCACAAAATTTGCATTATGTTGCGATTGAAATTCATTCCTGGACAGCATAAATCGTGTAAATATGTCAAAATAAAACCATCCTAACTTCAGAATATGATTTTTCATTTTATCACTAACAAAATCTAACACCTCCAGTTATAGCTAATAATTGCTATTCAAATATTTAATGCTATAAAATGCTCTTTTTAATATTTTTGTTATAAATATTAAAAAATATGCTATAATTTCACACTTCTACTAATGCCTCTTCAAGAAGTGAATGTGCGTGATTCCAAAGATAACTGAGAAGTAGGCTTCCATTTGACTTCTTGGGAACCTGTGCTTTTTATGCACATTAAGGCCTGCCCTACAGATCTGAATGCATAAATCACTTGAATGATCAGGGTATGCTTGCATTTGTGTGTTGAAATCTTGGTTTCCTCCTCATCCCTGTCAAAAATGCTACATCTCTTCCTAGCTGTACATACTTTGATGGAAAAACTGAAAAGGACACAGAAAAATTGAACTTATTGTTGAAAGACAGCATTTTATCAAGAATTCAGCAGGAATGCATACTAATGAACACTGTGCAGACTAGGTAGTGTATGTCTCAGAAATATTGCAGATGCCTTCACTTTGAACAAATGTTTTTATATTACTTGTAAAAATGAACGGTTGTGTAAAAAATGTGGGGATTATAATTCTAAGAACAATGTGTAACAGTTCTATTAACCCAGTGAATTTAGGAAGTGGAAGTAGACTCCTCTGGGAACGATCAATTGAGGTTCCATAGTAAATAAATTGTTTAAAATTACTATGTTTTTCATTGAAATTGTATAGGGGTAGCGTGCCTGCCTCTCACCCGGATGCCCCGGATTCGATTCCCGGCCAGGTCAGGAATTTTTACCTGGACCTGAGGGCTGGTTCGAGGTCCACTCAGCCTACGTGATTAGAATTGAGGAGCTATCTGACTGTGAGATAGCGGCCCCGCTCAAGAAAGCCAAGAATAATGGCCGAGAGGATTCGTCATGCTGACCACACGAAACCTCGTAATCTGCAGGCCTTCGGGCTGAGCAGCGGTCGCTTGGTAGGCCAAGGCCCTTCAAGGGCTGTAGTGCCATGGGGTTTGGTTTGGTTTTTGTAGACAGAGATGGATCCAGGTTGGGATAATTGAAAATCATTTTCTCATATTCAAAAGCCAAGGGTTTCTAGGGTTCTGGACTACCACCAGTGAATTCCCCATTTGCTGTTTTCACCAGATATTTTTCAAACTGAAGAAAACTAAAAGGGAAATTTAGTTGCTATGCCAACATTCACTTGTATCTTAAGCAATAGAATCTAACAAATGACAAATCTCTATATCTATATAATATATAAAAGAACATGTCCTGACTGACTGACTGACTGACTGACTGACTGACTGACTGACTGACTGATTCATCATCGCCGAGCCAAAACTACTGGACATAAAGGAATGAAATTTTGAAGATACATTTATATTACAATGTAGGGGCTCGCTAAGGAAGGATTTTTGGATATTCTGTCACTAAGGGGAGTGAATTTTTAAAATGAGTGTATCTATATCTCAAACCTTTAAAAGTTTACAGATGTAAAAATTGGTCTTTAGAATCTCCTTTAAAATTAAAGAAACATGTATTTTCTGTTTTTGGAAAATCCCACTAGGAGGGGTGAAAAACAGGTTGAATGCCTTTAATGAGGATACTTATATCTCAAAAACTGAAAATATTACAGAACTGAAAATTTGTATTTGGAATCTCCTTTAAAAATAATTTTTTTTGGAAAATCCAATTAATGGGGGTTAAACAGGAGTGACAAATGGGGTGAATTTTTTGAAAGACTATATCTACAGTATATATCAGAAAATGTAAAATTTTACGGATGTAAAAATTTGTATTTGTTATCTCCTGTAAAAGTAAAAAAACATAGGTGATTTATTTTTGGAAACTTCACTTAAGGGGAACTGAAAAGGGGCTGAAATTTTAAAATGAGCATGTCTACAGTATATCTCAAAAACTTAACATGTTACAGAAGTGTAAAATGGTATTTTTAATCTCTATTAAAATAATGAAACATGTATTTTTTTGTTTTTTGAAAAACCACTTGGGTGGGGGGTAAAAATGACTGAAAATTGGGTTGAATTCTTTTATTAGGATACTGGTATCTCAAAAACTGAAGATGTTACAGACGTGAAATTTGGTATTTGGAATCTCCTTTAAAAATAAAGTAATGCGTATTATTTTGTTTTCAGAAATCCACTTAGAGAGATGGGGGTGGCAGAATTGAAAAATTATTTGAATTTTTCTTATGGAGATACTATAATCTCAAAAACGAAAGATGTTGCAGACATGAAAATTGGTATTTGTAATCTGCTTTTTCAGAAATCCACTTAGAGAGAGGGGGGTGGCAGAATTGAAAAATTATTTGAATTTTTCTTATGGAGATACTATAATCTCAAAAACGAAAGATGTTGCAGACATGAAAATTGGTATTTGTAATCTGCTTTAAAAGTAAAGAAACACGTATTCCTTTGATTTTGGAAAATCCATTGAAGGGGAGGGTGAAAGATTTGAAAAATTAATTGAATTAATAGTATGAGGATGCTTACATCTAATAAAAACTAAATTTGTTACAGACGTGAAAATTGGTATTTGGAACTCCTGTAAAAACAAAACAAAAAACGCATTTTTTGAGAGAAATCATCTTGGGGGGAGGAGGGGGGGGGGGGGGCAGAGGTGAAAAGGAGTTGAATTCCTTTTATGAGGACACATATCTCAGAAACTGAAGATGTTACAGTCTTGATAATTGGTATTTGGAAGATCCTTTACTAATAAAGAATCCAAGTATTTTTTCCAGAAAATGCACTTAATGGGGAGGGGGGGATGAAAAAAGTGAATTCTTTTTATGGGGTAACTTACATCTCAAAACTGAAGGTAGCAGACGTGAACATTGGTATTTAGAATCTCCTTTTAACATAAACACGCCTTCTGTCTTTGGCGGTGGGGGGGCCAACTTAACAGCGGTGGGGTGAAAAAGGAGTTCGAGACCAATTGATTTTACTGTTCGTAATGTACTTGATTCTGATCACAAACTGATAATTTTTTGTCTTTCCTGGGTCATTTTCAAGAGCCATCTTTTCCTTTGGCGAACTTAAAGTTAGATTACAGTAGATTTTCCTGGCATATAAATAAAAATTTAAACACATTTGAAATAAACGATAGGAATGATATGGACCATGCAACTGTTCACCTCTATAATAGGGTCATTAATGCACGGAAGGAATCCCGCACACTTGCCTGTGCACTACAATGGTGCTGATCACATTGTCAGCAGATGTAGCGGTCTTGCATCTTCCTGGGGGGGTCCAGAACATCAGTAATAATAATAATAATAACAATAATAATAATAATCTATATTCAACTAATATCACCCACCCTAATAATAATAATGTTCTG
This sequence comes from Anabrus simplex, assembly GCF_040414725.1. NCBI lineage: Eukaryota > Metazoa > Arthropoda > Insecta > Orthoptera > Tettigoniidae > Anabrus > Anabrus simplex. The sequence goes on from NC_090265.1 coordinate 1,055,580,580, forward strand.
GACCGTCGGCAAAATGTGCGGACCGCGCTGGGAACAGGTCCTGGCCGGGTAATGACTACGAATGTAGTTCGGCCGCGGGTTCAGTACTGCCAAGGTATCCAAGACGGCACCACGCCGGATCTCTTCAAGGATTTGATCCATATTAAAAATGCTTATAGGAAAAGATGGCAAAGATTTAGGGACCCAACTGACCGGGCGGAATACCTGGAGCTAGTCCGGGAAGTACGAAATCGATTGCTGGAAAGAAAGATTGAAGAATGGGAGGAACTTTGCAGTCAGATCGCAAATTTTGGTGGGTTATATATAAAATGTTAAGCATTCAATTATAAGTTTCAGTATAATACTGTAGCGAAGCACAGGTATCTTGCTAGTAAGATATATTTGTATTTTGTGTTGCATCCAACAAAGACAGTAACTGTTAGTAAACCATGTCCATTATGACTGCACATCTTAACATCTTTATAATATTCAGTCCATTTGGCTCTGCAACAAAAATGAGACTAAAAGTAATGAGCAGTAATAAATATTTATATGGTAGCAAATGTATTCTTTACAAATAGATCTTGTGGCTAACCATTTTCTTCTTTTCTCCAGTCCCAGATAGAAAGGTGTGGCTGAAGAGATGTAATAATCACTGAATTCCTCCATCCAATAAGTATTCCTCAATATTCTATAGATGTGGGCCATCCATTATTACTCTTCTCAGAAATCTAATAATTTGTAATAGATTCTGCTATGTAGCCATTTCTACCGGGCGAGTTGGCCGTGCGGTTAAGGGCATGCAGCTGTGAGCTTGAATCTGGGACGTAGTGGATTCAAACTCCACTGTCAGCAGCCCTGAAGATGGTTTTCCGTGGTTTCCCATTTTCACACCAGGCAAATGTTGGGGCTGTACGTTGATTAAGGCCATGGCCGCTTCCTTCCCATTCCTAGGCCTTTCCTATCCCATCGTCACTATAAGACCTATCTGTGTCAGTGCGACGTAAAGCAGATAGCAAAACAAAAAAATTAATGTAGCCATCTCTGCGGAGACGTGGTTGCATTAGTTAAACACCATCTTTTCTAGTTATGTTAAATTTGTTGTTGTGTCCACCGGTGTCCTGTTTGTATTGCCTGGCACTTCTTATTTTAGTTCCACTTTCTAATTTTTAATCCTCCATATTAATGCCAGTCTTTCAATAAAACTAGGTACCTACTTGATTTTTAAAATCATAATCTGACGTTCCTTTACCATTCATATTCCTAGCAATAATGGAGCAATTGATAATGAAAATTTATGTATAAGAAATCTTATATATGCTTATAAAATGTATTGCTTTTCCTTGTGAGGAGTTCATCAAGCAATTCAATAGCTATGTTAAAAATCAGGAATTAAAAATAAACAAGTGCTTCAAAGGTGAAATTCAGTGTTTGCTTTTGCAATCAGGGCAGTTGACAAAGAGGGTGAAAAGTCTTGGTCCTCATACGTGTGCATTTCTGTATATGTAACTATTTTTTCTTTTATTTTTTCTTCCCCTAGTTGTATTGAATCTTGTACAGGTATCCTGAATATTTTAATAAAAGGAATAACATATATTCCAGAATACATAACTGCATCAAAGTTTAAGGTATTTTTAGCTGAATATTGGAAGTTGACTGATCATCAGGTGCCCGTGATATACATATATATATTTTATATATTTTAGTAAACACTTTCAAAGTGTAGGAAACATAAATGAATGAATAGGAGTATCTGTCATCAGGATGGTTTGTTGATAAAGAACATTGCCAGTTTTAGGAAAGCTTTAATTTTGAAACAACTGGTCTTTGAGTTTGGTGTGTCAACTGTACTGCAAGCTTGGAATGTATGTGTCCTGTTCCTCTGTCCAGTTTATGCTCCATATATCATTTTCATCAGGTCAGCACTAAATAAATATTGTTGAGCAACTGAAGGATATTAATGTGTTACAGGAATGCTGAAAAGAAAAGTAAAATAAAAATAGCTCAACTTGTCTAGCAACTTCACCTAGTTTTAACTTTTTTGTTAAATCTTGTTTTTAAAAGATAATGTACATTTGTAATATTAATGACTTAATTATAAATTGTCATTCATTAAGTGATTTATTGTTTAAGAGTTGTTGTCCCAGCCATATATACCCACTCCTGTATGGTGCAAAAGCTTTATGCTAAACAGATGGTAGTTGTGGGTGTAATTGTTGTTTTAATTGGCAAAATTTCAGTATTACCATCTTCACATTAGAAGTAAGACAGGGATATTAAACTTATATGGTAAGTAAGATTGTATTGCATAATTCACATGCGTTCACCAGTGGATCAGCATGTGTCAGTTTCATTACTACATTATTGATTAAATACCATCTTTAATTTGCTCCAGATTGTACAATTTTGGAGTATTAAAAAAATTACAACCCCTAATCCAGGGAAGAGAGGTTGAATCTGATTTTTGCAACTTACAGGTACACATTTCTGTTGTAAGTACCTAATATAAACAGTCTTTCTTTAATAATGGGTACAATAGTAGTTTATTTTAGTGTTCTGAAGAAGTCTGACAATTTGGATCAATTTTTTAAATATAATAAGGAAGAAAACATTTACAACAAGTGAATTATTTATTCACATATTCATTTAGCCCAAAAAATGCTTGTATTTGCATTTTTATCTTAAACTAATTGATTCTTGGTGAAGTTGTTCAGTGTTGTACAGTGTGAATGAAGAAATTAGTAACTACATGAGTAAGCTTAATGTGGACACTGGTAACATCAGCATTAGAAGTGGTACGTGGGGCTGATGACCTACATGTTAGGCCCATTTAAACAACAAGCATGATTGTCATTGTCAGGGATGATACATACAATACCAAGAAAATTAGAACCCTACTCAGGGACCAGGAATTCAGAAAGTTGTCAGCTAAGAAGTGAAGGGCAGGAAGTTTGCCTTTAAAGAATTTGCTCCCTGTAACTGTTGGATAAGAAGGCATGAAAAGTTCCTTATGGGGATCACTGTAAGTACCTAGGTGTTAATATAAGGAAAGATCTTCATTGGGTAATCACATAAATGGGATTGTATATAAAGGGTACAAATCTCTGCACATGATTGTGAGGTATTTAGGGGTTGTAGTAAGGATGTTAGGAACATAAGCACTCAGCTGGGTTTTGCTTCCTATGTCACAATGAAAAGGACTGCTGAAGACCGTGGGATGTGGCTGCAGCGACAAGGCTTAGCCTTTAGATAATGGATGGATGGAGTAAGGATGTAAAGGAGAGGGTATATAAGTCTCTGGTAAGATCCCAACTAGAGTATGGTTCCAGTGTATGGGACCCTCACCAGGATTTCTTGATTCGAGAACTGGAAAAAATCCAAAGAAAAGCAACTCGATTTGTTCTGGGACCAACTATATTGGTACTATAAATTTACTCATTCGGTACAAATATTTCAGGTTCCCTATGGGAATCAACATCTATCTCATAAGTGGTATGTTCTGAGCTGTCAGTGGAGAGATGGTGTGGAATGACATTAGTAGACGAATACGTTTGATTCGTGTTTTTAAAAGTAGGAAAGATCACAATATGAATATAAAGTTGGAATTCAAGAGAACAAATTGGGGCAAATATTTGTTTGTAGGTAGGAGAGTTAGGGATTGGAATAATTTACCAAGGGAGATGTTCAATAAATTACCAAATTCTTTGCAGTCATTTAAGAAAATGTTAGGAAAACAACAGACTGGGAATCTGCCACCTGGGTGCCCTAAATTCAGATCAGTGTTGGTTGTTGTGGTTGTTGTTGATCTGTCTAGTTCAGAGTGGAGGGATGCTCTGAAAATGAAATGCAACTTGGCGCCTGTTGGAGCCGTACCAGGAAGATCCCATCACGATACCCACTCCAGAGAATGCAGTGAGACCGAAACATTAACTCTTTGGTGAAACTTAAAAACACATGCCACCACACCATCAGGTCATGTATTGCACAATCCTTCAGAGACAAAGGCTTTCAAATACACAAGGAGGTTCATGGTCTCGCAACAAACGGCAGCATAAGGAGAATTGATTAATTGCCAAGTTTAACATTCGGTTGCTCAAAAATATTCTTATCTTAGATTATTTATATAAATTGAAGGTAAACAATGCCCTGTAAGTTGCAATGATAAATAATGTTATTGATTTTATGCCCAATAACTACTTTGAAGGTTTTCGGAGATGCTGGGGTGCCAGAATTTTGTCCCACAGGAGTTTGTTAATGTGCCAGTAAATCTACCGGCAAGAGGCTGACGTATTTGACCCCCTTCAAATACCACTGAACTGGGCCAGGATCCAACCAGGCAAGTTGGGCTCAGACCAGCACTCTGCGATCCGAGCTACTTTTTCTTTACAAATTGTTTTACATCGCACCGACACAGATGGGTCTTGTGGCGACGATGCGAGCAATTCAGTCTGGCTAAAAGTTGCACTCATAGGTTGTATGTTAGATATATTTTCTTTCATTGTAAGCTTTTAGAATGTACAGAGTCTTCAGCAATTAATCCAGTACAGGGAAGTGATGATAACCCTATAAATCATGTTCAGCAATGTGTAAATTCATATGTATGCAGCTGGATATGTGCAGAATTGCCTCATGAGGAATATAGAAATAGATTGGTAGACTTCATGGGTTTATCGTACAGTGTGCATTAAGACAAGTTTGGCTCGCCTAGTGCAGCTATCGTAAGGCAGACCCTCCAACTAGGATGGGTGGCATCTTCCGTGCATGGGAACTGCGTGATTTTGTAGTGCAGGATTGTATTGTGTGCGAGCTGGAGGAATTTGTGGATAGTACAAACATCCAGTCCCCGATCCAGGAGAAATAACTACTTCAGGTTAAAATCTCCAACCCGGCCGGGAATCGAACTCGGTGCCCTCTGAACCAAAGGCGACTTTGCTTACCATTCAGCCGGAAAGAGTGATAAGTTGAATGCTGCATGTTGCCATAATCCTTTTTCACAGTGAATCTGCTCATATGAATATAAAAGAATTAATAATTTGTTGATTTACTACATTTCTGAGAGTAGACTCAGTGTGAAGTTAAGACTACTAAATTCTGTAAATTGTTGTTTGTTACTCTCTCATGTATGGAAAATTGTAGATATGTGTTTACAGACAAAGAATTCAATGTTTTAATAAAATATTTGACAAAGGAAATGAAGAAAAAAAGAACTGGAATCTAGGAAGAAACATTAAAGTAAAGATCATGCATATGCAATTGGAATATTCTGCTCGGCGATGATGACTCAGTTTACAAAAGGAGTATATCTTTTACCCCACCTATTCATTACAATTAATACCACGTTATGTGGTTAAATAAATATAGTTCTAAATTTTGAAGGGACATGTTTCGCCCTTCTTTTATTGGGCATCATCAGCCTTGTTTAATCTTAAAACAAACATTATTTAGGGGGAATTGACATTTATAATTTATAAAAATTGAACTGTGATTTCTTAAGGTTAAAAACACTAAGGAATAGTAGTTATAAAATATGATGTTGAGACATGACATATACAACACATGCTAAAATCATTGTAAACATTTTTAAAATTTTTGTCCAAAAGAAAATTTATGTCATATAAAATTCTAAAAACAACTCTTGTCTGGTACTGAAGTGCATCTTCTTCGTAAGAAAATTCGAGAAGTCTTTCAATACGGAACAAAAATGAGAGTGATGGTTTGTAATGACTCGGTCAGGACATGCTGTTTTATATGTTAGAGATGTCATCATTGACATAGATAGCATAGTGAGTATTGTTATTTGACAAAGAAAATAAGAAAATAATACACAAAAAAATCATTGAGTTCCACTATTTCTATCAATATTAATGTGCTACTTCCAGAGTTTCAAATCTGCAGCTTTTTTTTTTTTTTTTTTTTTTTTTTTTTTTTACAAAGTCTGGCTGCCAGGTGCTTCACTATCAATATGCCTCTCAGTTTACTACAGGAAAATATGGAAGTGTCCAGTATTGTTTATAGTGTATTTGGATACAGTACAACCTTGGAAAAATACTTGCCAAGGGACATTAAGCGGGAGACAATAAAATACTTCCAGTATAGGAGTTATAAAATATGTTCAAATATTTTGTAATATTTCTACTGAAAAATTGCATACACATTATAATAGCAAATAGTGCATTCACTGCAAGCCAAGATATTTTACAGTACAACAGACTACGTTACCCTCCAGAACATTCTTAGACTTAACAAAAGCTTTTGATATCGTCGACCACAGACTGCTTTTAGGAAAGATATACATGTATGGAGTTTGGGGAATGGCATGTAACTTGTTCAAAACATTTTTAGGGGATAGAAACAGATTGTTTTAATATCATATACCGGTACTGAGTTTAACAGAAATGAAATTATGAATGTGTGTACCTTTGCCAGAAACATAGATCATGGTGTTCCACTGGGGTCAGTTTGGGGATCATTATTATTTTTATTATTTATCAATGCTATGGTCCAAATTGTCGATAATATGCAAGGAGTGCACTATTACTACTTTTGTAGCTGAAAGTTCTGAAGAGTTAGAATTAAAGGCAGGCAATATAGTGAGAAATATCCCGAGCTGGCTTCAAAATAATAAATTATCTTCTGCAATTAGATTTCACCATAAGTTTAATTGAAATATAGAAATTTTTCCAATATCATTTAGAGACACCATAGTTGAATACTCATCGTCAACCAAGTTTCTTGGCTTGGGGATGGATGAATCATTAACCTGGGAGAACACGCAGAGTTTATAGCAAAAAAAAAAAAATAGAATTTATTTCATGATAATATCTTTGAAAAATAGTTTGAATGTAGAGGCTTGTCGAATAATGTATTTTGCGAATGTCCATCTTATACTAACCTATGGAATCATTTACAGGGGGAATTCACGATATAGGGAAGTTACGTTACAAAAGATAATAGAGGAATGGCCACTGTCGGCAGGATGACAAGTTGAAAGAAATATTTTAAACTTTATTCTATTTTACAATTGCCTAGCCTTTATATCTTCCAAACACTTGTATATATAAAAGAGAATGTAATCAGTTTCACCTTAAACTCATGTTCATAGGTATAATACTAGAAGTAGATAGTCTGCACATAGAACCACACAAAACTAAGCTTTTTGAATCAAGTTTGAGTTATGCAGGAGTGCATTTGTTTAATAAATTGCCAGACTTCATCAAGTGTGTAAAACCATGTTCACTGGGTAAGTTGACTGTGCAGTTAGGAGTGCGCAGCTGTGAGCTTGCATCGGGGAGATAGTGGGTTCGAACCCCACTGTCGGCAGCCCTGAAGATGGTTTTTTGTGATTTCCCGTTTTCACACCAGGCAAATGCTGGGAGTGTACCTTAATTAAGGCCACGGCTGCTTCCTTCCCAATCCTTATCCCATCGTCGCCATAAGACCTATCTGTGTCGGTGCGACATAAAGCAACTAGGAAAAGAAAACCATGTTCAGAATTTAAGAAAGAAATACTCAAATTTGTTTCTAACCATTATTTTTATTCTATTCAAGAATACTTAGCTCTTGAAAATTAACTTATATATCATTTTGTTTATCTGTGCTTCTTTATTAGATTGTATATTTCTCTTTATTTCTCATGGTGTGTATATTACTGTTTTATCCTTTGTTACAAAATATGATAGAATTAAAAACAAAGTATGAATTAAGCTACTTTCAAAAAACAGATAAAAAGAAAACATACTTCTAAAAGTACAATATAACATTAATAGCAAGAATAAAACATAAGCTTGAAATCATTGATTATAAAATTTAATATAAATTGACTCTTTCGTTGACGTGTCCCATATTACTGTATTATCAGTTGGATGGAATACAATACAATTTGAAAATCAAAATTCAGAAAGAAATGACTCCTCAACTAGTTACTGCAATTGCTTTTTTTTTACCACAGAAACCTACTTGTGTTTAATACCTTGGTATATTTGATAGCCACCTGAAGTGAAATTATAACACCACTCGTATGGAACCAACCTACAAAGCCTTGTGCACAATTTTACCGAATTAGGAAACTTGTTTTCGTCTAAATATTAACGAGTGTTTACTACCCACTTGTGAATTTCGTATTATACAGGGAGAATAATTTAAGTGTTCAGACTACTACTCGCATGCCGTGGGAAATCCCGAGCGAGCGCCATATGGCTTCTGTCAACACGGCGAGATAAGAAGTGTTCACTGCAGCGCTCATCTGTTTAGAACTCTGTCCCCCAGTTGGTTAGAAAATATTGGACTTTCAAGGTGTGTTGTGAGGTTATTATCACGATGGTTAAATACACTATAGAGCAAAGAATATTTTTGGTCGAGTGTTATTTGCACAAGAAGAAGAGACCAGTTAAAAGGTGCCTTCGAAAATTCCTTAGACAATTTCCCGGTGCGACAGTACCTACCATCAAAACGTTACGTGCGTCATCTCGTTTACAAGTGGCGTAGTACTGGTTCCGTAAGCAATAAGAAAAAGAAGCGAAGGAGAACAGCTCTAACAGGTTAGAAGATATTCAGGCAAGACTCCAGGTCAGTCCACATAAGTCGCTTCGGAGAGTAGTTCAGGAAAGTTGTATTTCACCTTCTTCAGCACGTAATGCAACAAAATTTTTACGTTTACGATCTTATCGGACTCATTCAGTCCATAACATACTGCCTACTGATTTCAATGCAAGAATACGATTTGCCAATTAGCTAATAAATAGTGTCCACGACGGTATTGTGGATCCCGAACTTTCTTTTTATGAGCGACGAAGCCTGGTTTCATTTGAGTGGATATGTCAATTCACAGAACAATAGAATCTGGGATACAGACAACCCGCACATTTTTCAGCCCAGACCTCTGCACGATGTGAAGGTGGGTGTGCGGTGCGCTATCAGTGCCCGACGAATTATCGGTCCGATACTTTTTTAGGACCCGTTACTTCTGACCGTTATATTCACAATATTCTGGAACCATTTTTGCTGAACTGACTGAAGAAGAGAAAAGGTACGGCTATTTCCAGCAGGATAGTGCAACGGCCCATACGGCGCGTAGCTCTATGCGACGGTTACGGGAAATGTTCGATGATCAGATCATCAGTAAAGGCTTATGGGCCCCTCGTTCGCCTGATTTAAGCACGTGTGATTTTTATCTATGGGGAAATCTTAAAGGAAAAGTTTACAGAAATAATCCTCGAACTGCAGAAGAATTAAAAACTGAAGTTAGGAACATTGTGCGTTCTATCGGTGTCCATGAACTACAAAGTGTGTTTCGAAATCTCATTACAAGACGCGAAGCTTGCATTGCAGCTGAAGGAGATCACTTTCAGCATCGTCTGTAAATACTGGTGAGTTCAGTTTAATTTCCTAGTTGATTTATTTATTTGTTTATTCATTTACTTATTTATCCAGAACATCTATGTAGCTGGTGAGTTCAGTTTCGTTTAGTTTCTATAGGCGTAATCATGCCGCTTCTTTGAGCCGACTTTGCCTGCTTGTCATTGCGGACACTGCGCTCGTTGTCTCCGCTTCCCAGCGCCCCTAATCCTCGGCACTCCGCTCTGCACTTTCAAATTAATCACCCTATAGTATGGTGCAATAAAAACTTTCAGTCTGTCAAACACACAGCAATTACAATATAAAATATAACACTATAAACATACCCGTAAAATACACACTAATATACAAAGAATGACATGTTTCGTTCTACAAGAACATCCTCAGATTCTATCAAATCACTTAAAACATGCTTATATATGTACAGTATTGTTTACGTTGTGTAAACTTGCCAATGATAGTTTAGTGATAACATGAACCAGAATGACAAAAATAAAATAAGTATACAAGTATTAATATAATGGAAAACTTGCGTACTTATCTAGACTGCCGATGCCAAGTCCGTTGTCACCTAACACTATTTCAGGACTGTGGTCAAGGAAAGTTTTCGGCAGAGAACAGTGCTCGTGGAGAGGGGAGGGGCCTTGTGGAGCGTTGTGGATCTCCTATTGGATGATAGAGGCGAGTACACTGTACCGGGGAGAGGGGAGGGGAGTAGGGCGGAGCAAGTGGAGCGCTGTGGAAACTTCCATAAACATTGGAGAGGGGAGAGTAGAGGAGGTTATTGACCTACTTCATGTTATAATGTACTTTTATGTAATATGTATGAATGCAAATTGAAGATTTTAGGTTAATAAAGTACGGAGTTGAAATAGAGTCTAAATATTAAATGTTATTATTAAGAAAAAGGCTAATTTAATGAGAAAGTTTTGTATAGATGTGATGTGAGTAGGGCAAAGAGGGGGAATTTTTAAAATGTGTATGGTCATTAGGTTAGTTACATTAGCATTTCTTGCGATGTAAATTTCTATTGCTTCCTTTATATTCATAGATTTACTTTTATTTTCGATGTGTAAAATTTTTAGATCAGTGTTGATGTCTGTGAAATGGTGTGAACAGTTGTAAATGTGCTCCCCGAAGGCTGAATGCCAATTATATCTGACCGCGTTTTTGTGTTCTTTGTATCTAGTGTGGAAATTACGTTTTCGTTTGACCTATATATGTGGCATTGCATTTAGGTTTTTGACACTTGAGTTCATATACTCCTGACTTTGAGAATGGGTCCTTTTTATTGAGGTTGCCCTTGCTGATGTGTCTCTGTAGTGTGTTATTCGTTCTAAAGGCTACTTTTAAACCTTGTTTCTTGAAAATATTACCTAGCTTGTATGCGTTATTGTTAACGTAGTTGAGAACCACGTATTTTTCTTTGTCATGTGTGGCGGTTTCCCGGCAATTTTTCTTATGTTTATTTAATAGTTTATCTACTGTGCTTAGAGGGTGGTGGTTTTCTTTCGCGATTTGTTTAATGATTTGTACTTCTTCATTGAAATCCGTTGTGCTCATTGTGTATCATTGTATTCAGTCCTGCTATTTTGTGTGTATGAGTGGATCGACTCGTCAATAGTGTGCGACGTCTGAGTGGGCTTTCTGTATACTTTGTAAGATACATTGTCATTATTCCTGTTGATTGTGATGTCTAAATAGTTTATTTTCTTGTTAGTTTCTGGCTCCATTGTGTAACTGATGGACCTGTGTAAAGATTTCAGTGTGTTTAATAACTGGTGTGCATTAGTGATGTCATTATCATATATGCATATGACGTCATCCACGTATCTGCACCAGTGTACGATTCCTTTTGAATGCTGGCCCATTAAGAAGATGTTTTCGAAGTTATTCAGAAAAATGTTTGCTATTATACCTGATAATGGTGAGCCCATGGCTAACCCTACCTTTTGGAAATATATTTTGTCGTTGAATGCAAAGCAATTTTGGAGTAGTGTTGTTCTAAGAAGGCTAATATTTTCTTTGGTTTCTTGTAGAGAAGCGTTTTCTTTAAGAAGATTTCCGATAATTTTAATGGATTCATCTATTGGTATGTTCGTGATGTCAAAGGATATCATACGGGTGCTCTCTGTCATTTCAAGTTTACTTAGTTCTTTAATTAATTCTATACTATTTTTATTTGATCTGTCTTCTTTAGGTGAAATTTTCTCTTTTAGAATTATATTTAGTTGTTTGCTTAAATTGTAACTTGGTGTACCTTTAAAATTGACTATTGGTCTAATGGGGCACGACTGTTTGTGTATTTTGGGGAGCGCCCTTAGTGTGGGGAGTTTAGGATTTTTGATGATGAGGCTTCCTTTTTCTTGTTTTGTGAAAATAAAATCTGTTTCCTTGATAGCTTGTTTTATTTCGTTTTGAAATGCATTTGTAGGGTCGCGTTGTAATTCTTGAATACCGTTATTGATGATAAATTATATTGTTTTTTCTGTGTACTCGTCTTTCTTCATTATGACTGTTTTGTTATCTTTATCAGCTTTCGTGACGATAAGGTTGTCGTTCTTAATTTTGTTCTTGACTATTTTTAATGCCGGGTATTGAGTGGTACAAGCCGTCCGGACATAACGTCTATCGTAAGCCTACCCACACAAATAACTACCTTCATGCAGATTCTCACCACCATCCAGCACAAAAACAAGGCATTCTAACGACACTCACCAAGAGGGCGAGACGAATTTGTGAGCTATCACATATCCAGATGGAGATGGACACACTCAAAGTCGCGTTCAAAGGTAATGGTTACAGCGATTTGCAGATTCATAGAGCCCTGCATCTCTGAAAAACGACCAAGCAAAGCTCACAGAAGGAAGAAGTGAAGGGAAATGCCTACTTGCCTTACATTCACAACACCACAAATCGAATTGCCAAGGTCCTCCGCAAACACGATATAAAAACCGTGTTTGGCACCGCCACTAAAATTGCTCACAGTCTGAGTAAAACCAAGGACAAATCCTCCCCACATTTACATCCTGGGGTATACGAAATTCCCTGTGCGTGCGGTAAAGTATACATCGGCCAAATATGCCGGTCCATGAACGTAATATTCGTCTCAACCAACCTGACAAATCGGCAATAGCTGAGCACGCTCTATCGTCGGGTCATGATGTCATGTTCGAAGATGCTCGAGCTCTTACTCACACTAGACACTACAGGTCCAGGATTATACGAGAAGCTGTGGAAATACGAAAAAATCTTAACAATTTCAACAGGGACACTGGCTATCAATTAAGTAATACCTGGTTGCCAGCCATTAAGAATTGATGTAGGTAGTTCCCTTCCCTGTCCCTTCACTCTTGTTATTTCGTCTCGGTGTTTTCCAAATTCGTACGTTCCTCGTCGCCAGATGTTTCATTCCAGACTTATGTCTATGTCTTACACCTGCCATATGTTACGCAAACACGATATGTGCACCGCTTAGTCTGATTGTGATGTTCAGTCAGCTTCCGCTTCAAACGCTAGCGTTGTGCCACGTCCTGGGGGCCATCTGGTGGCGAATGAACGTACCATTTCCACTTCTATTATAACGTTCCGAAATTCAAAGTCATTGTTTAAGAAGCCTTTCATGTGGACAGTCGAGATTTCTTCTGAGGACGCAGAGCACAGTTTTCTGCGAAATGTTAAGAATTTCACCTTATTTTCTTGACGCGGCATAAGCCCAAAAGCCTATACACTATCATGTCTATAGATATACCTTAGTTGGACAGAGACATGCAAGTTTGTGATACCTTACCCCACCGGGTTATAAATCTGAAAAACAAACCCGAAGTAAATCAAATTTTGAATAGCTGTCTCCTACAGACAGATGGAAGAAGACCAATCAATTTTCATCTAAAATGATTTTGTATCACTCGTAATTGTTCATTAGAGGCTCATTAATATAAATATGTGCCTTAAATTACTCTTATAAATAATGTAACATGTTAGCAGGATAAATAAGTAGCGTTCTAATTCTAAAAATTATCAACTCTTTACATAACCTGCACATTAACACACAGGCTTCACCCTTATACTCACAGGTCATGTTACACAATTACACAGTTCCCGCTCTCTCTCTCTCTCTCTCTCTCTCTCTCTCTCTCTCTCTCTCTCCTCTCTGATTTCTCACTATTCATTCACACTAATTCACACAAACTCCGGTCACTAACACTACTGTCACAGGCACATAGTTACTTCATTGCCGTTGTCACGACCCAAGTTCACAGCCTACACACGTCAGTCTCGCAGTTCAGGATAATATCCGCTGTCCACACAGTCCGGAAGAACTCCGTTTACAGTCCCATGCTGCAACAGAAACACGACTCCCGCTCACAGCAGTCAGCATCAGAGACACACGGCGACAGATATACGGAACGAGTCCTCAGTTTTACAGACGGACAATCCAGCAGACTGGTACACTCAGCTCAGGCTGTAACTAACTCGTACTAAACCCGTAACTGTAGATCTTCGCTCACTGGCTGAGATCACAATGAACTGAACTAACTCCTCGCTCTTTTCTTTTCTCCGGAAGGTCCCTGACACCCGCGTGGCGATCAGCTCAAATCTATATCGTCTCTGACATGCCGTTAGTTCTAAGAAGAGACAACAGGGAGGAGGATTTGGCTGCCTGTCTGCATGCTACCATGCTAGATGTGGTAAAGTGAAATGGCGTATGGCTTTTAGTGCCAGGATTGTACAAAGACATGTTCGGCTCGCCAGGTACATGTCTTCTGATTTGATCCCGTAGGCGACCTGCGCGTCGTGATGTGGATTAAATGATGATGAAGACGACAGATACACCCAGCCCCCGTGCCAGCGAAATTAACCAATGGTTAAAATTCCCGACCCTGCCTGGAATCGAACCCGGTACCCCTATGACCAAAGGCCAGCATGCTAGCCATGGAGCCGGACGCCAGATGTGGTGGTAATGCATCATAATGGTAAAATCAGAAATACACAGGGCAACTGTGATGAGAGGCAGGATAGCCTCCCCGCACAGTTGGTGCACACTGGCGCCTCCATAGGTGTCGTGCAGGCTGTATGGTGGTGGTCACCAGAATAGCGATTGCAGGGTGCCAGGAGTCCACAGCTACCCTGTGGGTGGCACCAATTATACAAACACTGCAAGTTCTCTAGAGAGGGGCGTTTGAGTCTCACCTGACTGCCACTTCCCACGATGTCATCTCCTGGTTGGCTCCTCGTTCGACTGCCTTCCTGGGAACAGTCCTGGTTGCGGCTGGGTAGCCCTCTCCTGGTGAGCAGGCGTCTTCTTGCTGTTGGGTCAGCATCGTTGTCCCGACGTAGGTCTCTTCTCGGCGGGGAAGGCGGCCTCGTCCTGGCTCTGGCCCTCTTTCCAGCCTCTGGACTATGGTGGGTCAGATAGCCCCTTTGATGGGCCGGCTTCGTTTTTCTGGTTGGTAGCGGCGTCGATGGATGCTGGCACCTTAGTGTTTGCCTTGTCCTATGGGGCACACATTATATCTGCATCGTGAATGAGGCGCTAGCAGGCCGGGCCCTAGTAGCAGCCTCCGAACGCCAGGGAGCGCCCTCTCTACTGCCGTCCGTCGACCTCGATTGTGCCCGGGTAGTTAGTTGGCCCTCCCTGGGCGACCCACGCTGGTGGTGGACGCTCCGGGTTGGCGGCCTTATTCGTCTGCATCCACTTCAAGAAGTGGTGCAGTTTGACATGGGTCGCGGGAGCGTCGCTGTCCGCATCGGACCTCGTTGTCCTCCAAAATCTGTAGGTCCGCGCCCAAATGCGTATGCTTCTGCCTCCTTGAAGCCTGCGTGGCAGTGGTAGATGTCACCTTCCCCGTCTGGTTGGCTGGCTGCCTGTCGTGCTTTGACCTGGTCCCCTAACCAGGCAACCGGATGACCCGCTTTTACCGGGACAAACCCTCCTCGATCCAATCAGTCCCCGTTTTGTCCTATGGGCGAAAGATAAGCGTCCCGTTGACAATCGCTTCCACGATTTTCTCCATGTTCGGGGTGCCACTCACCAGGGCGCTGAAGATTGTCAACGACTCCTTGGACCACTCCGTGCCCTCTCGGTGATACACCATAAGGAGCGGTAGTTCCGGGTCAGCGTGGCTCGTGCTGGCTGCAATGCACTAGTCCCATTCCTCCAGGTGAGAGCCGTAGTCCTCCCGGCTGGCTATGACGATGACCTTGCCGTTCACTGGTCCCCTGCCGTCTGCCATCGTTAATTTTACTCCTGTTCGATTTTGGCCACTGTGGACAACGGAGTAATAACTACGGTATCCTGGATGATCTTTTCCCTCTCCTGGCTTTGATCTTCTGTCCATATAGCTTCATTCGTTGGCTTATCTGATTCCTTCTTTCTTCTGAAGAAATCACTTTTGAAAATTTCTTTTCTCTTTCTCGGAAGCTTCTAAAGTCTGAAACTAATTGTCGAAAGTGGTTCCTGTTTTGGATGTCTTCATGACTTATGCCCATTCTCTCCATATCAGCATGTATCTCCATAAACCACCTGAGAACAATGTTTTTCCCTTCGAAATGTATAACGAGTTTTCGAGTCAGCCTTCTTGATTCATGCGTAAGAGATGTCCATAAAATTATATTCGTTTCTTCATCGACTCTCTAATTCCCTCGGTCCCTTTGTATAACTCTTCGTTAGGTCTTAATATTCGTTGTCCACTAATGTATATAGGTCCCAGAATCTTCCTTTCTTTCTTCTACAGTTGTTCCAGCAATCCTCTGCTTGTAAAATCCAAGGGCTCGTCAGCGTATAATCCTTCTGATTTGATGACTGTGTTATAGTCCCTTAGTTTTGTTCTTAGACTTAAATGATTTCTTGTTATACACATCTTTCGTCAACTGGTACGCTAATTTTATCTATCTGATTCTTGCCTTGATTGCCTCCTGTTATAAGCCATTAGACTGAATCATCTCACTAAGATACTTCAAGCTCTTGACATTTTCTACCTTCCCTCTTGTTGTATTCATGATGTTTGGAGCTCATTTGATGTTTGTCAAAAATTTTGTAGGTATCTGAAATGAAAGCTGTGAGAGTCGTCCGCCACCGTTACTGTAGGTACCTGAAATGAAAGCTGTAAGAGAAATACCTTTAACAAGTGTTGCTTCGGCTTGACAATGCTCTCTTAATTCACTGTAAAGTGTTCAGGTTCAGACAATTGCTGCTCTTCCTGTCTCCACTGATATGTATAGGTTTCCTGAATTATGCTTAGAAGTATGGGAAATGTGTGGCGAGGAGAGTGATTCAGCGGACCACGTACGTCCGTCCGCTGCGCTGCCAACTTGCTCCTCTTAACTCCTCGCACTTGTCCGTCGCCTTATGTAAGCGGACCGTCCCTTCGAGATACATCGGGCTCTCAAAGCTCGTGGAAATCTGCAGTCGAGCCTAGTCGTTTATGCACCCCCCCCCCCCCCCCGAGGCCTCAGCGACGTAGCGAACAATGACGGCACTTGCAGCGGTTTCTGAACAATGGGCGGCGACCATCCCCAATCAGGTTGCCTGTACAACGAGAGGAGGGGCTCCGGCGCGTCGACGTCACACGGGATGGGGGCATAATGGATCGCTCTCCCTCCAGCCTCGCTCCACAAAACAGCGAACTTATCACAATAATCTCTGTTAAATACTGGCAGTAGAAATTACTTAATATACAAGGGAGTATCAGAACTATATCGACAAAAAATCAGAAACTCAAAATTGAAAGTCCCTTGCAAAGGGAAATTACGTCTTATAAGATACAATTCCAAACATGCGCAATGTGCTTAAAAAAATTAATAACTGAATTCGAATCTATAGAAACTCTAATCCGATGTTACATATTCGCTAAGATGAGGGCTAGTCCCAATCAACACACATATAGAAATAAAATCAAACACAGAGGTACAATAAATTTGCGTCACTATCTAAAACGCTTCAGGTAATTTGCATAGCTTTTTCAGTACTTCAGTGAGGTAACACAGAAATACCGGGAGGCAAAATCGAGGGTTAATTACAACATTATACAGAGTTAAGAAAATGGGTATTGCCTCCAAACAAAAAGTACGGTATATGATCTTAGCTGAAAAAGTAAGTTATTTTGACAAATTTAGTGGTGAACGTGAAACTCGAGAGTAAACTCCTGCATAAGAAAAGGATAAACTATCACATTTGAATGAAGTTATTTTTTTGCTAGTGGCTTTACATCGCACAGTCACAGATAGGTCTTATGGCGACAATGGGATAGGAAAGGCCTAGGAGTTGGAAGGAAGCGGCCGTGGCCAAAATTAAAGTACAGCCTCAGCATTCGCCTGGTGTGAAAGTGGGAAACCACGGAAAACCATCCTCAGGGCTGCCGACAGTGGGATTCGAACCCACTATCCCCTGGATGCTAGCTCACAGCCGCGCGCTCCTAACCGCACGGACAACTCGCCCGGTGAATGAAGTTAAAAACCAAAGTTAAGGTACAAACAGTTTCCCACGAGGAGACCAAAGGACGAGCACTTCCACTCGCTAAGATGGTCAGATGAGCAAAGACACTGATCTTACCTCGCTCCAATCGAAGGAGCAGGTCAGATCAACAAACAGGAAATTGTTCAACCACCAAAGAGGACCAATCAGAATACAGAATTCACCTTCGAATTTCACATTCACCAATTACATTTACTCTTATTTTCTCCAATCAAAAGTCTCTTCGTTCTTGTTGATACAGTGATAATAAAGGTTCGAGACAAGGACAAACAGCAGGAAATGTGCTTCCAGAACTTCGCGTGTAATATAGTAGGTGTGTTTCATAATTCTGACAAAAAACGAAAATATTAAATTTCACAGCTTAATGATAATTTTGATAGAACCCATAAATAAGAGTTTCTAAAACAGAGTTTAAAATGATCTGGATAGATCCAGGTTTATGACATCAAAACAATTCCTCGAAGTCGAAAAGTCCAAACAGAATAAAATCTTATACAAGAAATAATTTTTAATACAATAAAATAAGAAATTTCAGCCCATTCCCACTGCTGAATTTATACTGCCACAATTTTGTGTATACATCTGTGGATGAGCCCGGCTTATGTGTATTGACCCTGAGATGTAACTATCCGCAATGGGAACAGGGAGATCAGTTGTCATCAGTAGATACTATGCTAATACCAATATCATTGATCTTCATGGACCCACAGTAGTTGTATTGAGAACTGAGTAATGGTGGTTATAGTTGGTAAAGATGCCTAGTACGGTACTGAATGATATGATCAGTCTTACTGGATATCTTTAAAATTAATAAAGACTATATATGATCCTGACGGTCTCTAAATAAGTTTCAATGTAGCAATTGATGACTTGACTAAAAGATAAAAATGGCACTAACATGGAGGAACTGCGCAGCGTATTTTGAGTAAGTAAGGTCATTGACATGGCACACACACACACACACACACACACAAAAGAAATGGAGAAACAGGTTACAATGTCATATATGGTGCAAGCGCCGCCCAGGTGTTGTTGTTTGACTCACATTTTTTTCTCCCTCATACGCCCTTCCCGCGTCCAGGTCGGTGTTCGTAAAATAATCTTAGCCAGCTTCTCAGGGTGTTTAAGTATGTTGTTGTTTAACGTCGGATCCGAAAAGAATCGATGCGCCGTAATCTTATATTATCTGTCTGACAGTAAGTTCGATGGATGTCTCCATCCGACGTACCTGTGGACCAATACTCATACTCGAGAACTCCTCATCTTACATCTAACGTATCTTATTCTCCTGAAACATCTTCGAATGAAACCTCCAGTTAACTTCTAACTTATTACCATTTTTTAAGAAAAAGGAAACACAATTTAGGGAGAGAATACTAATATCGTAATGTCTTTAATATTCAAAAAGAAATTGGTTGATAAGCAAACTTCTAGTCCATTACATTAATTTGCTGATGATCACATCTTAAGTGTCGTGTTTGTTTGTCTTCAACGAAATAGGCTAAATAAAATTTCTTATTTACAAAGTTACTTAGTTACAATTATAAATATTTGCAGATTGTTCTTGTAAAGTAAAGTTTCTTGTTTGGTTTCAGCCGAAAATATGCTGACAATAAACTACTATAACACTACTATGCATAATTAAATCTTAAAATCATAATTCCTGTAAAATAAAGCAGCGACTATAACGCCTGGCAGTCATATGTAACCTCAAATGTATCTAATTAGCAAAATACAGTTTTGCGTGAAACAGATTATATTAGGAAAAACTTGTGTTTGAAGACAATATAATATCAATTCATGCAGTAGTAATGCAGCAATTATCTTCTTTATAACACTGAGTTGTGCCATGGTCTAATTAAATGAATGTAGCTATTTACCACAAGATCTATTTTAATACGTTCAAGTATACTAGGTATCTTTTCTCATAGGAGTATGCTTTCAGATGACTTTGATCTATTCCTATCTCACGTGAGGTTAAATACGTTGCAATTATAACATGGATTCACAAAACGTATGATGTTATCATACTAGTAACATCTGTAATCCTAATTTGCGTCAACTATTACCTTCATAACTCTAAGCATTCTATTTCTTCTGTCCATCCGTCGTAGAATATCCTTTCATTTACTTCATCTTTAAATTCCTTCAGATAACAATTCATTATATTCTTAAATCATTTATTTCAACTCGAAATGCTTGAAATATTCACAATTCTTCTTAATAAAAGTAAACGTTTTTGACAGATAAATGGTTTCCTTCATACCTCTTTTCACTATTGGATCAATGTCTTCCTCATAGCCTTTACCTTGCTTGGTAATGTACTGTATGCATATCTCATAACCTATTTCCATAAATAACATCGTATCATCTAAATCTCTACTCTGAATATATACAACCTACATTCATCTTAACTTGCTACTTGTAATCTATATAATCTCTAAATATTCTTCTTACAGGAATATTGTCTTCAGCTACGGCACAAGGTCATTTGGATCACATATTGTCATTCAGTATTTAGCTGGAATATGCTTATACATGTAGAAGACTATATAACTCCTTATACATTGTTTTATACAGAAATCACTCGCAACAATCTGCATATCATGGCTTATTTTGACGGTCTATTTGGCACATCAACTATGCACTGAATACATATGGTCTACATAAATATTATCTATCAAACTGCATAATGTAACACAAGAAAGCTTATCTCCGCTGCTTCTAAACTGGTCTAGGTTTGGTTCAGCCCTTCATCACCGAGCGACCCTCGTGGTTGGCATCTTGCTGTGCGGTCATCTGTAGTACTGAATCGTCGTGGTTCACCTTAGTCCATTTCCCCATCTTCTTAGATGGATTCCATCTTGATATCTCGTTCATGCAATTGGAAAATATAATTGACATCAGCTGATACATCTCAACTTTTTACTCAATACCTTCTAATTGATTAAGTATTATTATTTGTAAGTGTTGGGTCTAGTCTCTAATTTAATATTATTAGACCTTCAATATGCTGGCAAGTATTCAGATAATTTATATTAAATGGAATTGTTTTCTAAGGCTTAGCAAGATTAACGCGTTCTTGTTATCCTTGTCGTCCTTGGTTATTCTAGTTAAATCGGCTTTTCATATGTGAGTGGTCTTCAGTCTTTTTTTGGCAGTTGAAAAGAAAAGACGCATTTCTATGTTCTTCCTTCGCTTTGTTTTGCGTTAAATCGCTAGATTATAGTAATAAATATGATTTTCTGCTTCAAGTCTTTTCTTTTCTTAACATATATATTTTGGAAATAACTTCGCCTCTTGAATATATCCTTGCGCTAAGATTGCCAATCAATTTGTCATTTTTTCAGTGTTGGATATTTTCAACAATTTAACTCTCATGTTTTTGTCTGTTTTGCACCGCCACCATGATTAGATCTATTTCGGTACGGTGTTAATCTGGACTTCAATGACATTACTATGACATTATTCAATCTGCTTAACTTCATCACGGATAATCATGTTTACTCCGATTCGCCTGAACTTCGTTTTTGGGATAGTGTAACGGTACATTGACAACAAACAACAAATAGAAAATGTATAATCAATAACTAACAATACAAATAAACGAAATGGCTGTCACATAGGCCACTATATAAACATTTATAATCCAAGAATTTCGATAACAAAATCACAAGCCTGGATATACCACCATCCAACTTAAAACACAATTACAGATCAGATTATCATCCCACATGCCTCTAAATATGTGTTATTTGGAAAATCACATGGGGAACAATGTAGACAATGAAAAGGACAATCAGTTCAACCAAAGCTGATGTCACTAGATTCTATCACATTAGCACACGCAGTTGTCAGAGAATAGCTGACAAAAATGTTCAGTTTCCACAATGTGCTGATTTTGAATTCTTTGTTCAAGAGGAAATTCTAGCTGCTAATGTTCACCACAGACTTCAACATGCATATCGAGATGTGTGCATGGGTGCTAGCATTGTTAGAAGTGTGAAGCATTCTAAAGACTGAAACCTGAGATTCGACCTCGAATACTGGATAGAGTCTGTTGATGTCAGTTCTTTTTCCATCTTCAACTTGTGTTTGTCTTGTTTTAACCACTGAAACTTAATACAATACATTAAATAAAGGTTATCTTCCAATTATTAAATACTTTCTTTTAGATAATTTTAGCTACTGATGTAACTCTGTCAAAACTCACCAGCACTGTATCACGCAAAAATGGTTGCTGTTTGCTGTAAAGTAATACAGTGAATAATTGTCGTTTATCTTATTTTGCCAAAAATACTGGATTAAACTGAATGCTTGAAAACCTGAAGGTAGGTATAATTTGACAAAAACTATACATACCGCTACTCAGTTTCAGGTTATAAAAAGTGTGTTATAAATTAGATAAGATCAATGAAGTGGAATGTGCTCCATTGTTTAGCTTTTAACATGGTGAAAAGTCTAACATTATGCAGCACATTCTCACAACCAAACACATTAGAACAGTGAGAGCAGTTCGCACGACCAGGGATCAGAAGGAACAGTAACAACAAAATAATAATTCAAAACACTTACCAACTCTGATCCCAAGATAAGGTCGTCGCAACACCCTCAAACGAAATAAATTATAAACAGTGAGAGCAGTTCGCACGACCAGGGATCAGAATCAACAGCAACAACAAAATAATACTTTAAAAACACTTACCAAGTCTGATCCCAAAGAAAGGTCGTCGCAATGGACGGCAGACAGGACCCAAGAGGCCAAGTGAAACGATAAACATTTTTTATTTTATTTATCCTTGACTGAAATAATAATAATAGACTTATTTCAAAGAGAACACACTTTAATTAAACTAAATTAGTTGAAACACTTCCGACAATGCTAAACACCAAAAATGATTAATTGACCCAAGTAAGATCTGAACTATTGAGGTTAGTAAGAACTCCCATAATAAAATAATAAGGAGATTAAGTAACAAGCATGAATATAACTTCCCTATAAGTATTCAGCAAGTTTCTTTTTATAAATAGTAATTAAGGTCATTACTTTACGTTAACAACCATCTCAGTCCTTGAGAACCTTTGATTAAGATATTAAACAGAAAACGATTTCTAAACTACTAGCTCGGAACGTAGGTAAATAACAAAACTCAATGAAACACGATCGGTTTACAATCCCAAATTAAAACAAAGAAGATAACCCAGGATAATCCAGAAAACACCCACACGAAAATAATACAGACCCTATAAGATTAGATATCAATACTTCAAGAGCCTCGTTAAATCAAACTCAATGAGCACCGATCGAAACATAACATCCATACACCAGAAGAAAATGAATTCTCAACACAATCCGCGAATGTCAAATGTTCATCGTAACAAGAAACGTCACTCAAATGTCAAACTCACCAGAGTTCATGCTCCCATACAGTTTACACCATGCTACCATAGCAACAAATCACGTGACATGCATAAGAAAATGGCAGCTCAAAACAATCCGAGTAGTCACTAGAAAATATTTTCACTTTACTCGCTTACCCCCGATTATGGTGGTTGTGAGATGTACAAGATAACAGTCATAATTCCAATAAGTAAAATAATGATACACACAAACCACCAGATAGAATTTTATAGCAATCTTTAGGAGCTCCTATCGTATAGATTCGCATAATCTAGCTTATGAACCATTCGAATTACCTCAAGATGAATATCTAACGATATTACACATTTACAATTTCTTTGAAACCCCAACATAACAAACAACGGATTACACTGTAATGATTATGACCTGAATTTCGTCATATTTCAGCTAAATATAATTTTCTTGGAATTTAAATAAATAATCATCTCTCATAGTCATTATACCAAATCTATTTCCCATTGCTCCTTAATAGTACGTCTTCTTGTTTTATTCCTCACTCAGTTCAGACCAATAGTAGAAGAAGATACAAATACTCACAATTGTCGGAAGATCAAAAAATCAAAACAAAACATTTCTGGACCTAATCGCCCGAGGTGGCGATTATCCTAACCGGGATCCAATCCCGGCAACATCTCCACTGGTATTCTATTAGTTACTGTACAATTTAATATACACCAGCAGAAAGTCAGGCGAGAAGCTTCTTTCTTCACCAACAGATAATGACAACTGAACTTCCATACATTGTCGTTCTCACACGCGTTGACGATCGAAAGGCAAGTTCAAATCAACGTACCCAGATGGCAGCAGCGCATAAGCGGAACAGATAGACTACAACACCGCTCGTGGCCAATAGGTGCACTAATAGCGTGCACAGAATGAGGAAATACATCTTAAGAAGGTCCAGTCCACTCAATAGACTTCGAATCTCGTTAATACTTTCAGACAGAACAACAAAGTACTTCATGTGCCGTATCAAGTAATTTAAAATCTGTTATATCATTCCCACAAAAAGAGAT